>NC_132921.1:69984978-70307228 GCF_047675955.1 Chlorocebus sabaeus
TTAAAAAATAATAATAATAATAATTCTAAACTGAAAGAAATCTTTATTTCTTTATTCCTCCAAACTCTTCCCTATTGCCTTGGGATAAACTCCAGATGCCTTAATGTCCTTTCTAGGGCTCTTCATGGGTTGGTCTCCTGCCTGTGAATTCATGTCTCATCCCCCAACTTCGTTCTCTGACTCTCTATATGCTGCAGCCAGACCACACTACTCCCAGAGCCTCCCAGCCTGCCATTGAACCCCAGGACATGCTAGTGCCTGGAATACTTTCTGTCTGCCTTCCCAGGGATGATTTCAGCTCATTCTTCAGATCTCATTATAGATGTCACTTCCTTCAGGATGGCTTCTCTGAACCCCAAGTCTAACTCAGTCTCTATTCTACGTGCTACAGAATCATCATGGCACAGTGGGGAGGAACAGAGTTTCTGCAGTTAGATGGGCATGATTGGAATCTCCATACTGGCAACGTAACCTCTCTGGAGGCTTGGTCTCTTCCTTGTAAAATGTAGACACTAGCAATTCCTACCTAATTGTTGTAAGGGTGAATGAGATGACCCACGGAGCACTTAGAACATGGCCTGCATCTCCATAGGGTCTCGACAGATGCTCAATAAGTGTTACCTTGGCCAGGCATGGTGGCTCATACCTGCAATCCCAACATTTTGGGAGGCCAAGGAGGGAGGATCGCTTGAGGCCAGGAGTTGGAGGCATTGGTAAGCTATAGTCATGCCACTGCACTCTGGCCTGGGCAACACAGTGAGATCTTGACTCAAAAAAATAATAAAGATAAGCATACCTCAGGTGCTTCTAAGCCACCTTCTTTGGCCTGTGTTGGCAAGATAAAAGCTGGATTAGTTACCCAAGTTCCTTCTGTTGGGTTCATGGCGACACCTTTGCTCGTGCTGTCCTCCTGTGTTAAGTGCTCCTTTCCCCCAGCCTGTCACCCACATCCTGCCACTCCTAGGGGCCTGCCCACACACTGCCACCTCTCCCATGATGACTCTGGTCCCCACTGACCCTCCCATTGTGGCTCCTAGAGTACTTGTCTATTAATGACAGTGGTCACCTCTGCTCACCGAGTGCCTACTGTGTGCCCCGCAATACAATGCATGGCTGGCATTGGACGTGTATTTCATTTCCTCACCCCCACCCCTTAAGGATTGAGTTCAGATTCTGTCCTCTTCAGATGAGGAAACAGGCTTGGGCAAGTTCTCCTCCTCATCACAAGGACGATGAGATTCGAATCCCCCTGACTCCTGTGGCACAGCCTGCCATCCTTCCTGGCTATCACACTGCACTGCAATTGTGGCTTAGCCCTTCCCCATCCCCAGCAGAATGAAAGCATGAAGCTATGAAACAAGGACGATCTTGTTCACTGAAGTGTCCTCAGGAAATGGGACATAAAGCCAAGATTTATGGAAGCTGGCTCAATGTGACAATCCAGGGTGGGGTAGCCAGGGGGTGGAGCAGGTAGACTCAGGAGGGCCAGGCTCCAGGAGCTGCTGATAGAGTTGCTTTGCTCTAGACGTCCCTAGTTTGTAACTTTGGGGGATGGAGAAACAGAAAATCAAATTTACCAGTCTGGGAAGAGGTCTAAGAACAGAACCAGACTCCGAAAGGACTTTGAGTGCAAATAGCTTATTTAGAAGGTGAACCCAGAAGAGTAGGCAAAGTAAACCAGGGAAGGGAAGAAGCCAATCACTCCAGATTACCACTGCGGACAAGCAGGGCTCCACCTCACTGGGACCTCTGGGAGACGATTTAGACTGTAATCAGCAAACTATGGTTGAACCCAGTTCATTGGGTTTCCATAGCCTATGAGCTAAGAATGGTCTTTATGTTTATATTTATATTTATATTTATATTTATATTTTATGTTATAAGACAGAGTCTCACTGTGTCGCCCAGGCTGGAGTGCAGTGGCATGATCTTGGCTCACTGTAGTGTACACCTCCTGGGTTCAAGCGATTCTCCTGCTTCATCCTCCCAAGTAGCTGGGATTACAGGCACCCGCCACCACTCTGGGCTAATTTTTGTATATTTAGTAGAGACGGAGTTTCACCATGTTGCCCAGGCTGGAGTCTTTATGTTTTAAAATGGTTGAGAGATAATCAAAGAAAAATATTTAGTGACATGAAAGTTATTGAAATTCAGGGTTCAGAAGCCATGAATACAGTTGTCCTGTAACAGAGCCACACGCCCGTGTTTCTGTGTTCTCTACACGATGGCTGCGTATGTCCTACCACGGGAGAGTTGAGTCGTTGTGACAGAGACCATATGGGCCGCAAAGACCAAAAAATTTGCCAGCTGGCTCTTCACAGGAAAAGTTTGCCGACCTGGTTTAGACCACGCATCATCATTGTCCGACCAGGAGGGCAAGGAGCGCCTCTTCGTCAGTGCTTGAGGGCTGTTCCCCGGGGTTCTGGCCTCCCGGCGGTTCTAGCCTGCCTCTCGGCCGAGCAAGCTCCTGTGCTGCAGGAAGCTGTCTGGTAATCATGGGTGCTCAGAGTAGAGCAAAAGGCCTTTTGCATATCTGAAAAATAGTGAGAACCAAGCTAATCCAGGCAAGGCACTGACAGGGGAACCTTCTCCAAATGGGGCTAGAATCCCCAAAGCCCATTTTTATTGGGCATCAGCCATGGTGCATGGGGCAGCTATACCTCCTGTCAAGAAACAGGAAGGAGCGAACACCTGAAGATGACTTACTTGTAAAGAAGTCGTCATATTACCAAATATCCCTAAAAAGGAAAGAGGAGAACCAGCCCCTTGCTAACATGAGTGTGTGCTTTTACCACCATTTGCCAATAAACAAGGTGAAGGCCGATCACAATGGCTTACACCTGTGACCCCCACACTTTGGGAGGCTGGGGTGGGCGGATCACTTCAGCCCAAGAGTTTAAGACCAGCCTGGGCAACACAGTGAGACCTCATCACTCCAAAAAAATGAAAGAATAATAAAATTAGCCTGGCATGGTGCTGCCTGTCTATAGTCTGAGCTTCACAGAAGGCTGAGGTGGGAGGATCGCTTGAGCCCAGGAGTTCAAGGCAGTGGTGAGCAGCGGTGGTGCCACTGAACCCCAGCCTGGGCAACAGAGCAAGACCCTCTCTCAAACAAACAGCAACAGCAAAACAAGGAAAGATTACAGATCTGAGGAGGGAGCAGACCCCGAGAAGCAAGCTCAGTACAAGCAGGAGTGTAAGGGAGGTGGGCTTGGGCTCGGGCTCGGGTGGGCCAGGACCCGGGAGCCAGGGCAGGGAGGGTGTCCCGTTCTCAACTTCTGTGGTCTGAAACTTCAGAGGAAAAGGCAACAGGAGAAAATACAGTCTACCAGCCTGGGAAGAGGTCTAGTAACTGGATACCCAAATTTATACCCAAAGATAAGAAGAGGAGTTAGTGTTAGCAGATATTGTTGGTCCTTAAACGTAAATGAAACCTCTTCATTCATGGAAGGAAAGTGGAGGGGGGTTAAGCCGATTGGTTGGTAAGCAATGAAGCTGGGTCCAAACCTGGATCTCCTGTTTCTTGTCCCTTGCAAGTCACCCTGTGTAGATCTCCTCTATGTTATCTGGATTTCCTACAACATGCTGTAGGTGACAGGGATGTTATTTTTGGGGTTGGGGAATCAGGTAGAATTCTTTTGCTCCAGTTTATGAGCAAAAAAAAAAAAAATCTAATAGAACAAAAAAATGAACAAAAGAGAAAATGGAAAAGCAAAGAAGATTAAATAGAAATGGCGAATAAATGTATTAAATAATGCTCACCTTGATGAGGAATAGCTTTGTTCCTAGATTGCTAGTAATTAGGGAGGCCCTAGATCATAGCCTGGTTCACTATTTTCAGCAAGAAATTTTCTCACATTCTAAAGAGGAAAAATCAGCTACTCCTCTTTTTCCGGATGTGGGTGAAGATGGGGAGGAGGCTGTTTGAGAGAGGCTAGGATCCTAACCTAATTGCCATTTTTTTTTTAAAGAGATAGGATCTTGCTCTGTTGCCCAGGCACAATCATAGCTCAGTATAAATTCAAACTCCTGGGTTCAAGTGATCCTCCTGCCTTAGCCTCCTGAGTAAATGGGACTCCATGTGTACAGCACCACGACTGGCTAATTTTTTTTTTTTTTTTTTTTTTAAGTAGAGACGGGGTCTCTATGTATTGCCGAGGCTGGTCACAAACTCCTGGCCTCAAGTGATCCTTCCACTTTGGCCTCCCAAAGTGCCAGGATTATAGGCATGAGCCATCACGCTGGCATGAATTGCTCTTTCTTAAAATGGATTTTTTTTTTCTTTTAAGGGGTTTTCTGAATTGTTTTTTCACTTAGAGAAAGGGGGAGGGGTTGAAGAGGTGGTGAGATGTCCATAGGGATCGGGGGAAGTAGTCCTGGAACCAGATGCCTGATGCCTTGATAATGTTGCAGCCAATACTTTACCCAAATAACATGTGCCTTAAAAGTCTGACAAGTGGTCGATATGCGGCCAAAGAGATGTGCCACCTTCATCATCACAAGAGCAGGTCCGAGAACTCACTCCCTTTCCTGTGCAGGTGCAGGCTGGCCCCTTGGTGCTTTAAAGACAGAGTTCCTTGAGCAAGGGCAAAGTCCCCGGGGACACAGTGGATGGAGCAGCTTTTCTCTGAAGAAGATCCCAGGCAGGCCCTGCGTACCCATGGCCACTCTGGAAGTGGCGTAAAATATCTAATCTCTCCAAAAGCTCCACTTCCCCTCCGGTTCAGGGATAGTGAGTATGAGCCTTCGGGGAGCTTGCTTAGGAGATCCACTCTCTTCTATCTAACTTCATTCCAAGTAGGCTCTGACACTGGAATCTTTTTGTTATACCACAGTAAACTATGGATAAAACCTATGGGTACAGCAAACTTGGGCCACCTGGATGGCTCTGTGTTTGTGAGTGAGTGCCTTGCAGCCCAAATAGATTCTAATAGGTAATAGGGAAGGCCTTCTGCTCTCAGCCACATGCCTTGGCTTTCCAAGGAGCCAGCATATGCACACCGTTGCCAGAAAGCTGTCACTCATTTGACTGATGGCAAGGGCCTTGTGTAGACAACCTGGAAGAAGCAGATGCCGTTGAGATTTGTGAGATGGTGCCACGAGTTACCAGCTGGCTTTCTACATCCTTATTACTTAGACTAGGGCATATAATGCTCTTCAGTCAATCATATTTGAATTTGTTAGTATCCTAGATCAAAAAGCTTAGAACCAACATTTCCTTTTTTTAAATTAATGCTTTTAGATGATAAAAATAAAACATATCTAAAATTTCTATTATGACAAAATATAGTCTTAAACAAAATTGAAATATAAATGACAAATTGGGAGAAATATTTGTAATAGTTATGACAGGCAAATATTCATGCTGAGAATATTGTAAAGAACTCATCAACTGGAAAAAAGACAAACAATTTAGTAGGAAAAATGAACAAGGAAAAGAAAAAGTAAAATCAGAAAAGATGAAATAGAAATGGCCAATAAAGCCAGGCACGGTGGCTCACGCCTGTAATCCCAGCACTTTGGGAGGCCGAGGTGGGTGGATCACTTGAGGTCAGGAGTTCGAGACCAGCTTGACCAACATGATGAAACCCCATCTCTACTAAAAATACAAAATTAGCCAGGCGTGTTGGTGCACGCCTGTAATCCTAGCTACTCAGGAGTCTGAGGCAGGATAATCGCTTAAATCTGGTAGGCAGAAGTTGCAGTGAGCCAAGATTGTGCCATTGTACTCCAGCCTGGGCAATGAGAACAAAACTCCGTCTCAGAAAAAAAAAAAAAAAAAGGCCAATAAATATATTAAATAATGCTCATCTTCACTAGGGATCATGAAAATGAAAACATTAAAAACTGAGATGTCATTTTGCTAATTGAAATGACAAAAAATTTAAAATTTGTTTATATTAGTGGTTGGTGAGTAAATGGGAAAGGATAGTATCAGTATTGATGGTGGGAGTGTAAATCTACATGACAGCATTGGAGGATAGTTTGGCAATACCACAATTAAAGGGAGCCCTCATGGCCAGTCATCCTTCTCTGCATCCTCACACTAGAGAAACACTTAGGGTGGCAGAGGCTACCAGTCATTCCCACATCTGTTCCCCATTGCCTTGTCATAACAATCTCACTACCCAGCTAAAGGCTACACTTCCCAGCCTCCCCTGAAGCTAAGTGTGACCATGTGACCAAGTTTCAGCCAATGAGATGTGAGAAGAGACTGTGCAACTTTTAGGATGTTCCCTTAAAGGGAAGGAGCATGCCCTCCTCTTCTCCTTTTGTCCTTGTCCAATGGCAATGCCCTTAGAAGAGGAGGAGAGAGACACACACAGGAAGTGAAAGCCATGTGAAGACAGAGCAGAGGTTGGAGAGATGCATCCACAAGCCAAGGAATGCCAATAGCTACCAGAAACTGGAATAAGCAAGGCTGTCTCCTAGAAATGTCAGAGAGAGCATAGCCCTGCCAACACCTTGATTTTGGACTTCTAACCTCTAGAGCTCGTGAGAATAAATGTTGGTTGTTTTAAGCCACCAAGTTTCTTTTCTGGTTATAGCAGCCCAAGAAGACTAATACACCATGGTATACTCATTTCAAAGAATACTGTGCAGTAATTGAAAAGAATGAGGTCCACCAATATGTGCTGTCATATAAAGATCTTGAAGACACTGGTGTATGAAAAAAGCATGTGGCTGAATTATATTATATATCTGTTACAGTATAACTTACACTGAGGGAAGCCATAACCAAGACTATACTTTCTACAGGAACAAATAAATATATGTACATGCAGAGACACATCTGATGTGTATCAAGCAAAGAACAGTGCTGACCTTTGGGGTGGGAGAAACAGATGAAGAGAGGATCAGGATTATGGAAGATGGTCAGAGGACTTAGTTCTATTGATAATGTTTCCATTTTTAAAAATATAAATATTTACATATGAATTGTGAAATAAAGTAACTTCAGTCTAAGATGGGAGTGGTAAGACCAGCAGTAGGGAAGGAGCCTGATTTTACCCCTGGGTACAAGGTCTTCAGCGTATCATCTTTCAGAGCCACCCATTGATATGCCCCACTTACCTCATATGGTGGGCTGAATAATGGTCCCTCCTCCAAATATGTCCATGTCCTAATCCCTGGAACCTATGAGTGTTATATGGCAAAAGGGCCTTTACAGATGTGATTAAGTTAAGGTTCTTGAGATTTTGGGGTTATCCTGGAATAACTGGGTGCGCCTGATGTAATTACAGGGTATTTATAAGAGGAGGCAGGGTCAGAGGAGAAGATGTGACTATGGAAGCAGAGATTGGAGTGATGCACTTTGAAGATGGAACAAAAGGACCAGGTAAAGAATACAGGTGGCCACTAGCATCTGGAAAAGTCATGGAAACAGATTGTCCCCTGGAGCCTCCAGGAGGAAGCAGCCTTGCTAACAGCTTGGCTCTAGCCCACTAAAATGGATTCAAACTTCTGACCTCAAAATTGTGAGAGTAAACTGGTGTTGCTTTCAGCCACTTCATTTGTTGTAATTTGTTACAGCAGCAGGTAGGAAATGAATGCCCTTCTCTGTCCTACTTCCTACCGATGCCTGCTGAAAGCAGCAAGCCTTCTTTGGAGAAGGTATTCCAAACCTCAGGGGCATATATTTTTGGTAATATGTATTTGTCTTAGTTTATTCGTGCTTCTATTTAAAAAAACACAGAGACTGGATAATTTATAAAAAATAAAAACTTATTTCTCAGAATTCTGGTGACTGGGAGTCCAAGATCAAGGCAACAGCAGGTTTGATGTATGCTGAGAGCCTGGTCTCTGCTTCCAAGATGGCGCCTTTGCTGTGTCCTCCAGAGGAGATGAACACCATGTCCTCACATAGAAGAAGATGGTAGGGCAAAAAGGGCCTAACTGGTTCCCTGAAGTCCTTTTGTAAGGTCTCTAATCCCATTCATGAGGGTGCTGCCCTGATGACTTAATCACCTCCTAGAGGCCTCACCTCTTCTACTATCACATTCGGGTTTAAGTTCCAACATAGGATTTTGGGAGAGACACGTAAGTTCAAACCGTAGCAGTATATATCCGCATTTCTGAACTGTGGGATGTTTGCCTCCAGCTCTTGCCTTATTAGAGATGGGTTGACCTAAACAGCCAGGCTTCGTCATCACTCACCTAGCCTGTATACAGAACATAGGACTCTGCCCTGGGTGAGCTACTAAAAAGTGTATTAAAAAATTCTTAAAAGTCAAGGCACTCTCTTTCTGGAAAAGAAAAATCTCTAAATTTCAAGATTTTCCCTAATGAATCTTGAGATATTGACTGATGAAAGTGAAGACTTTTTCTGTCTTTCCAAATTTGAATTCTAAGTGTGCTCAGCAATTTCAGCTCCACTCTGGAAACCTCAGCAAGCTGAAGGTGAAACCAAAGTTGTCCAATTTTAGCACATCATAATGCCAGCCAAGAAAATTATAAAGCCTAGCCACGATGACTGGCTATCTTAAAACTTAGACATAAATGCCTGAGAAACTCTTTTCCCAAACGGCAGGAAGTCCCACTGTTCCCATTACCACCCTTGTCACTGGGAAATCAGACTGGAAGAGAAGCCTCACTTGGAGAAATGTGGAAATCTCCTTCTCCAACACCAGTGTGCAGTGCAAACAGAGGAGCCGTAGCTGGCCGGGGCCATCCACATGAAGATTCCTGTCTGGACAGCTCCAAGAAATAGGAGAGAAGATGTCTCCTGCAGGCGTGGGACGAATATTCTGTCACTACAAAGCAGTATTTTGATCCTAAAAACAAAGTTTTCCACAGAAGACACAGGATAGCAATCCAGAACAAATTTTCTCATCTCTTGTTCTAGTAACTTATTGTGCCGGAGTTCTGTGGATTTCTTCATCTAATGCCCTGCTAGTAGCTACAAATAGAAACACAATAACCTAACCACTCTGCTCATCATTTTTTTTCCCCTTAGAATGTGTGAGAAGAGGATGTAGAGAACTTGGATGTGATGAATCGTTTTCAGAATATGCTTTGAAGCATCGAAACAGACAATTTTTAAAGACAAAACACAAGATAATTGTATGCCTGCACCAAGAAGGAATCCTGAAGAGAGTCGGCGCTTCCAGAGGAACAGCTTGCTACCAGGGGGTCCCTTCCTTGACCCCCATTTCTCTGTGAGACATTGCACATTCTGAACAAGGAGGGCTCTCTCACATCCATCTCTTCACGGATGTAGGCTTCTTGGCTGGATGGAGGAAGATCATCTTGAATGTGGAGCATGTTCTGGGTTGCCTCCTGCTGCTCTGAGCCCACCCTCAACACGTGGAAGCCATGAGGAGGCATCACTGGAGGCAGACCGAACACCTGTTTGCTCATGACCCTCAGCCCCCACCATTAGGTGCTGCTTCCATGTGGAGACGAAGAGCTTTCCATCATCCATGGGACCCACCCACTCACTGTGGCACGGATCCAGCTGGGAAAGCCTACAGAAATCCTTGAGGTGTGGAAGGACTCAACTCTGAGATGGCAGAAGAGAGGGTCCTAGGTTGTCTGCTCCTTGAAGAAAAACTGATGAAGAGAACAAATTGTCCCTCTGGGACTGGCTCCTCTTGTCACCCAGCCTTGACCAAGTCCCTTGCTCTTTCCTGCAGCATTACAGTCCATCACAGGTGAAAGTGCCTCCAGTTCCAGGCCCCTACTCATCTCTCCGGTTCCCCTCCCCACATTTTCCTTTCTGTTCGCTCTAATCTCTGGGTGGGATGAACAGCATTTCTAGACTGTTGCCTAGAAAGAGGAAGCACTGAGTCACATCACTCCAAAAAGAGACAAATAGCCAAGAGCTACAAACTTTTACCTTTCTGTACTGTTCCAAATGATGCACACACACGTGTGTATGTCAGCACGCAACTGGTGTGCATACATGACCATGCACATTTTAATCATATCTATTCCAGCAAATTGGCATACGTGTCTACACTAGCTCCATCACAGCCACTTCTGAAAAACAAGGGAGCAGGCATACAAGCATTCCTTCAGGGGGATCAGAGATGGGGAGGAGCGTGAACCTTCCCAAAGCATCTCTCTGTTGTAACAAGCCAAGGCATTTGCGTATATGCTTTTAACATGCATATGTTTACCGCCTGTGTGTGCACTGCTGTCCTATCTGTGGCACATGTGTAGTATGTATGACCTATCCAGACATGAAAGCAATCTAGCTCAGCTGCCACCAGGTGTTCTAGGTCCCTGTGTAAAGCCACTGGCTTCACCCCATGCCATCTGCATGCCCTCTTAAGGGAGAGGCTCAGAGGTAAGTAGAAGAAAAACTTGTGACTGAAATAAGTTTAGAAGAGCAGATTTCATGGCTATTCCAGCAGCTGGATAGCCCAAGCATGAGGAGGTCTTACTGTTTCTTGTATTTTTTCTCACCCCTCTGGGATGCTGCCAAAACATATCTGAGAGAGAGATCTTGTCCCTTGCTGTCTTCTGCCCCTAAGTGAGCCGCAGAGGTAAAGCCATGTCAGGATTTTAGCTCCTGTACATAACAAAAAGCTTTTGTTTTCAAATCTTAAGTCAGCATTTTCTCCAGATGGGACCTCTGTTGGAGCTGTGCCACTGAGGAGAGGAGCCATATCCTTAGGGTTCCTGGTTCTTGCAGAGCATCTGACCATCCCCTCCTTCTAGAGGACTTGGGGTGGCTGGGTTTGGGTGTTTGACCATTGGCAGTGGCAGGATGAAGACACAAGGAAAAGCAGCCATTTTTTTTTTAATTTTTATTTTTTATTATTATTATACTTTAAGTTCTAGGGTACATGTGCATAACGTGCAGGTTTGTTACATATGTATACTTGTGCCATGTTGGTGTGCTGCACCCGTCAACTCGTCAGCACCCATCAACTCGTCATTTACATCAGGTATAACTCCCAATGCAATCCCTCCCCCTCCCCCCCTCCCCATGATAGGCCCCTGTGTGTGATGTTCCCTTTCCCGAGTCCAAGTGATCTCATTGTTCAGTTCCCACCTATGAGTGAGAACATGCGGTGTTTGGTTGTCTGTTCTTGTGATAGTTTGCTAAGAATGATGGTTTCCAGCTGCATCCATGTCCCTACAAAGGACACAAACTCATCCTTTTTTATGGCTGCATAGTATTCCATGCTTTAAAGTTCACATGGAACCAAAAAAGAGCCCGCACCTCCAAGATAATTTCTTTTTTTTTTTGAGCAAACATTCTCCTAGAGGAGAACACACTGCATTCCTCACCTGGACAGATTTCTCTAGGATGTCCTCCTCATCGTCCTTTCTTTCAGTGTACCTCAGTCATTTAAGTCACAAAGCAAAGCTCAGTTGTGCTTCTGCAAAAACTAAAAAAGGACTGATATGTTCCCACAAGAATTTTTTAAATGTTAAAGGTTGAAGTTTTGTGGCACACTTTTAAAATTTATTCATCTTTTAGTTTTGATTTTTATTTTCCTTTTTTTAAATTTTTTAAATTTTTTATTTTTTTGAGACAGGGTCTTACTCTGTCATCCAGACTGGAGTGCAGTGGCATGATCTCAGCTTACTACAGCCTCTGCCTCCCAGGCTCAAGTGATTCTCCTCCCTCAGCCTCTCAAGTAGCTGGGATTGCAGGAGCATGCCACTACCACCCAGCTAATTTTTGTATTTTTTGTAGAAACAAGGTTTCACCATGTGGGCCAGGCTGGTGTTGAACTCCTGACCTCAATGATCCACCTACCTCAACCTCCCAAAGTGCTGCGATTACAGGCATGAGCCGAGGCACCCAGACTAATTGTGATTTTTCAAAATAGCAATACAATGAACTTGCCCCAAGCCCACCAACTGCTAACACCATACCCTGCCCGTGCTATCTCCTTCTGTACACATCTCCCTCTCGCTGAACCATTAGAAAGCAGGACACAGGTGCCTGACGGGCCCCCTAGACCCTTCCACTACAATGCTTCTGCCACCACTAAGGAAACTAACATGAATTCAACAAAAGAATCTAACACAATTTCCCCAATTGTCCCACTGATGTTTTAAATAGTTGATTTTCCTTTCAACTCAGAATAAAATCAAGGCTCTCCTTGTTGTTTTTCCCTAATATAAAACAATCCCATCCCCTCATGGTGACAATGAGTCCTTTGAAGATCCCTATAAAACATCACACATTCTATATTCGTCTTTTTCCTTGTGACTATATTTAGGTGAAACATTTCTGGCAAGAACACTATTTGGTGAATTTCTGAACTTCTCACTACTTCACAGCAGGAACACATAGTATTGTTGGTGTTTGAAGCCAGAGTATCAAATCCAGTAACACAGGCTTCTTCCTCAGCTTCTCTCATTCCACTTCTTCCTGAAACAGGGATATATGGATTCCTGTGTGCTAATCTACAGTTCACACCTAAGAGTTTTAGTATTAAGGTGCCAACACCATTTTTAAAAAACACATCCAATACTAAGGTTAAACCGTCTTTGCCTCTTAATTTTATTTTTGTCCTTAGAATATATTCCCCTGAGGATACACTGCCAGAGTATTGTTTTTAAGCTACTTTAATCAATTATGTTATATTTGTACAGGACATTACGGATAATATGAAAGTACTGTACAAAATTCACATATATCCTTCTGTGAAAATAAATATAAAAATGTAAAGCAATTTCATGTTCTAATAAAATAAATTAGAGGAATAAGAAAAAAGGAAATGCAAACAGAATCAAGGTATTTTTAACAGATTCTTGGAAGAGAAGTGGTAACTGGTTTAGCAGAGAAGAGGAAGCCACAGCCTAAAGTATGTGCCCCTAATCACACATAGAGAAGGAACCAGCCTATCCTACCTGTCCCTGAACAGCCAGAGGCTGGGGCAGCAGACGCCACAGAAGCCAGGCTGAGGCTGGAGAAGAAAGCAGGGCTCAGATGAAAGACTTCACATGGAGCAGCTGGCCCCACAGCCCCCTTCCCTCCATGTGTGCAGAATGCCCCAGCAGGCTCTCAAGGACCCTCCCTGGAGACCTCGCTGTCCCATAGGGAGAGCTCTCTGTACGGGACATTCTCCCCCGACCCCTCAGATCTGCTCTCCACCTTTCTCTACCATGCCTGTCCCCAGGAGGTGAACCACACACACTGTGTCCCTTGGGCTCTCTCCCTGTGGCTTTAGGGTGGGTTCTGCTCAGCTGGGGGCACACAGAGGGCTGGTGTATTTATTCTACCTTTTCTTCACGCCAGGCTGTAGTTCAGCCAGGGCTGCATTCCCCTGCCTATGACAATGATTCCTATTGAGAAGCCCCTCTCCCACAGGTAGGAGCATTTACTAGAGTCCAGAAACTTCTGTCTCTCCGGATCTCAGGTGGTCATGGCTCCTGGCTGTTGCAGTCACCACCGAGCACCTTCACATCCATCCCTGGTCCCCTTGGCCCCTTATAGTCCTGTTGTTCAACTCTCTCCCTGGCCCCGTCTGGAGCATCCATGTGTTTACCGACTGGACGGCGGCTGACACAACCTCCACACACCAATAACTGCTGGTCTCCTGACAAGCTGCCCACCACCCACTCAACAGAGAGGCCCACTGGGCGACTTCCCATCTGCTTCTAAGTGACTCACTCTTATTTCTGAATGGGCAACCTTGGTATAAAAAGTACAGGGAGAGCTCACCACATACAGGCAAAAATACACAGAAAAAAGGAACTAGAGGAAACAGAAGTCATGCTGGTAAAAACTTTAAAATATAAATAAAATGTAAATAGTACCCTCAGAGAGGTTCAAGATGATATTGAACCCCTAAATCAAATGAATGAATTAAAAACAAGAACACAATCTTGCTATTTAAAAATATAACATGTAGTCAGATGTATTGCGGTCGTTCCCCTTTACCTGCAGTTTCATGTCATTGCCCCAGCATAGCCTCGTCTATGCTGATTGATACAATATTCGACATTTAAACATGCAACATTTAAAAAATTCATTAAAAGGTTTGAGAAATAAAATATTTTTAAAATATTCTGGAAAGTAGAATAGACAAGATTTTTAAAAATAGAGATTCAGTACACACACACAAAAGCCAATGTAAGTGTTCTAAATGAGAGAATACACAAAATTTCTCAGAAGAAAGTATCCAAGAAATACAAAAATATGAGCCTTAATTAAAAGATATGTTTCCAGAATTACTATATCCATTATTAACCCAGTACCATAAAGAAAAAAAACCAACACAAAGGCAGTTTTAAAGAAATTTCTCATCACCAGAGAAGAATAATTCTATTAGTTTCCAAAGAGGAAAACATAGGTTACCTGAAAAAGGAACACAAATAAGAATGGCCTCAGGATTCTTAATAGTAACACTCGAATTTGGAAGATAATGGAATAAGGTCTTCAAATTCTAAGAGAAAAGTATTTGTAGCTAAGAATTCTATACCCAGCCAAACTAGCATTAACATATGAGCAGAATAGGATATCTTCAATCATGCAAAGACCTATAATATTACTTCTTAAGCTGTCTTTCTAAGAAAACTCCTAGAGAATGTTCTCCCATAATATGAGAGTATAGATCAAGAAAGATGAAAACATGGAATCCAGGAGACAATAGATTCAACCCACAATAGCAATGAAGATAAGACCTGTAATACTATTTGTATATGCCTGACGAGCAACCAGGCCACAATGAAATCAGAATGTGAAGGGCCTCCAGGGTGCAATTATGATTGCTGCTGACTGTGTGTTGAATGATACAGTAGAGTAATGCCCACAAGGCCTTTCCATCAGCAAGAGGACAGCATAAGAGAGACCTAGATTAGCCCCAGAGAAGGGAGCACAAATTTAAAAATTTGCATTATTTGGCAACCATGAAAAGGCTAAGTTGGGGGCAAGTATCTATAGATGGCTGAATGTCTATATCCATCCATTCAGCAACTATTAAAAAGAATGAGGCAGGGTGGCCAAGATGGTTGACTGGAAGCAGCTGGTGTGCGTGGCTCTCACAGAGAGGAACAGAAGCGGCAAGCAAATACAACACCTTCAACTGAAACATCCAAGTCCTTGCATTAGGATTAACCAAGGAAACAACCTGACCCACAGATAACAAGGAAAAGCAAGATGGAACAATGGCCCACCTTGGAGCAACACGGAGCCAGAAGATCCTCCCTGACCCAGAGACACAGTGAGTGAATGAGACACCCTGGGAAAACACACTTCTCCCACAGATCTTTGCAACCCTTGGGTCAGCAGATCACCTTGTGAACCCACT
Organism: Chlorocebus sabaeus; assembly: GCF_047675955.1. Lineage (NCBI taxonomy): Eukaryota > Metazoa > Chordata > Mammalia > Primates > Cercopithecidae > Chlorocebus > Chlorocebus sabaeus. Next base: position 70,000,200 of record NC_132921.1, read on the forward strand.
CCACCAGGGCCTCCAGTCTAACAGACAGAGCTACGTGAAGTCTTGGCAGAGCAGTCACTTAGGTATGCATGGAGACCCTGGAGCCTTACATACTTGGGCTTTCTGGCAAAAGTAGCTGCAGCTCTGGGAAAGCAGGAGGTTAGACTCCTCTACATACCCTTAGGAAGGAGGCTGAATCCAGGGGGCTGAACAGCAACAGCCTGCAGGCCCCACTTCCACAGCACCACACAAGATAAGACCCACTGGTTTGGAATTCCACCCAGCTAGCAGTAGTGGCATTGCAACTCCCTAAGAAGGAACTCCTAGGTGGAGGGGCAGGCTGCCATCTTTGCTATTTAGGCACCTTAGCCATTCTTGCCTTCAGACTTTGGACAGTTTGAGCTGACCTGGGGTAGAAAGGATGACCCACCATGGCACAGCTGCTCTACCACAACATGGCCAGACTGCTGCTTTAAACAGGCACCTGATCCTGTTCCTCCTCACTGGCAGGATCTCCCAAACGGGGCCTCCAGCCAGCCCCAACTAAGCTCTCCAACTAACAGAGATCTGAATTCCCACTGATATGGTGCTTCCAGAGGGAGGGGTGGACCACGATTTTTATTGTTTGGGTGATTTAGCCGTTCTAGCCTTTGGGCTTTGGAAAGTCTGAGCCCACCCAGGGCAGGAGGGATCCCCCAGCACAGCACAGCTGCTCTACCACAATGTGGCCAGGTTGCTGCTTTACGTAGGTGCCTGATCCCATTCCTCCTCATTGGGCGACACCTCCCAACCAGGGTCTCCAGCCACTTCCTACGATGCCTTTGGGCTGGCAACAGGTCCATACCTCCCTGGGACAAAGCTCCCAGAGGAAGGGACAGGCTGTCATCTTTGCTGTTTCACAACTATCACTGGTGACATCTCCTGGTTTTGGAAAACCCAAGGTGACTAAGGACTAGAGTGGGCCCCAAGCATACTGCAGCAGCCCTATGGAAAAGTGGCCAGATTGTTACATGGGTGCCTCTTCCCATATCTCCTCACAAGGCAGGTCCTCCAGGCCTGGACTCCAACCACACCCCCTGCCAGAGCTATTGAGCCAATATCAACTCAGCAACTCCCTGGAAAGAGCCTCCAGTGGTAACTGAAAGTGTCTTTGCTACTGACTCTGCTGTGGAACTGCCCTTCCCATCCACAGACTAATGAAGGAGTAAAGACCCTAAGTGCCTTATACACACCTCCAACAAGCTGCAGTCATCCTAAGGAGAGGGGCCCAGCCTGTCTCCCACAGGTATCACACATCCCCCATGACTTGTCACCAGACAGGGAACCCCTGGCTTGGGCCCACATCATAGATCCTCCATCCGGGACTGACTGCACTGAGTGATTGCTCACCTGCATCTCTCTGGGGTGGAACCCCCAGGAGTCAAGCAAAAGATCCTTGGCCATAACCACTACTAAGATCTCTTCCTCTGCTGCCTCTAAGCTGGGGGAGGAACATAAACACTGAGATCACCCCAGAGTTCCAGTGGGCAGCCCAGGAGTGCCAAGTCGTGATCTGCAGTGAACACTGAAGGGGAAGAGAAACCCACACTTTCAGAACACTGAGAAGGAACATGGCTGCAACTGTGGGGAAACATAGGGTAGCCACACAACCAAGCAAGAGTCTATCGAATAACCAATAAGCCTAAGTGCCACCTGCTGGATCACACCCCAAAGCCTCAGCACAAAAAAACACCTCAGTAACATACCACTCTCTGAACCTGCGACAAGAAGTCAGCTTCAAATAAAGGTCCTACACAAAGCTTTGGCCTGGTAAAAACATCCAGAAAAAAAGGTTATTGACTGTACTCAATCTACACTGCAGTTAAAGGAACACCCACATGCAGAGATGAAAAAGAACCAATTCAAGAACTCTGGTAACTCACTTGGCCAGAGTGTCATATGTTCTCCAAACAACTGCACCAATTCTCCAAGCATCCTTAATCAGGCCAAACTGGCAGGAGTGACAGAAACAGAATTCAGAACATGGATATGAACAAAGATCACTGAGATTCAAGAGGATGACAAAACCTAACCCAAGGTAAATAAGAATCACAATAAAGTGATACAGGAGCTGAAGGAAGAAATAGCCAGTGTAAAAAAGAACCTAATGGGTCTGACAGAGCTGAATAACACAATACAAGAATTTCACAGTGCAATCACTAGTATTAACAGCAGAATAAATCAAACTGAGGAAAGAATCTCAACACTTGAGGATGGGTTCTCTGAAATAAGACAGTCAGACAAAAATTTTAAAAAAGAATAAAAAGAAATGAACAAAAGCTACAAGAAGTATGGGAATATGTAAAGAGGCCAAATCTACCAATCACTGGCATCCCTGAAAGGGAGGGGGAGAAAGCAAATAACTTAGAAAATATATTTCAGGATATCATCCATGAAAACTTCCCCAACCTTGCTAGAGGGGGCACAGTCAAATTTAGGAAATACAGAGAACTTCTGCAAGATTCTACAAAAGAAGATCATCCCCAAGACACATAATAGTCAGATTTTCCAAGGTCAAAATGAAAGAATGTTAAAGGCAGCTAGAGAGAAAGGGCAGGTCACCCTACATCCCCATCAGGCTAACAGCAGACTTCTCAGCTAAAACCCTACAAGCTATTAATAGAAGAGACTGGGGACCTATATTCAACATTCTTAAAGAAAAAAAATTTCAACCAAGAATTTCATATCCAGTCAAACTAAGCTTCCTAAGTGATAGAGAAATAAAATCATTTTCAGATAAGCAAGCATTGAGGGACTTCATTACCATCAGACCTGCCTTACAAGAAATCTTGAAAAGAGTATTATATAAAGGAAAGACCACTAAAAGCTAATACAAAAACACACTTAAAGACACAGACCAGTGTCACTGTAAAGCAATCACACAAACATAATAATCAGCCAACATAATAACCAGCTAACAGCACAATGACAGGATCAAATTCACACATATCAATACTAACCTTGAATGTAAATGGGCTAAATGCCCCACTTAAAAGGCACAGAACGGCAAGTTGGATAAAAAAACAAGACCCAATGGTATGCTGTCTTCAAGAGGCCTATCTCACCTGTAACGAAACTCATAGGGTCAAAATAAAGAAATGGTGAAAAATCTACCAAGCAAATGGAAAAAAGAAAAAAACACGGGGACTGCAATCCTAATTTCAGACAAAACAGATTTCAAACCAACAAAGGTAAAAAAGACAAGGAAGAGCATTACATAATGACAAAGGAAATCGAACTCTCCTTAATATATATGCACCCAACACAGGAGCACCCAGATTCATAAAGCAAGTTCTTAGAGCCCCACAAAGAGGCATAGACTTCCACACAATAATAGTGGGAGACTTCAACACTCCGCTGACAGTATTAGACAGATCCTTGAAGCAGAAAGTTAACAAAGATATTCAGTACTTAAACTCAGCTTTGGACCAAATGGATCTGACAGACCTTTACAGAAATCTCCAACCTCCCCCCACCACCAAAAAAGTATGTACATTCTTCTCATTGCCACATGGCACATACTCTAAAGTCGACAATTGGACATAAAACAATTTTCAACAAATGTAAAAGAATCAAAATCATACCAAACAGACTCTCAGACCACAGTACAATAAAAATGGAATTCAACACAATGAAAATAGCTCAACACCATACAATTACATAGAAATTAAACAACATACTCCTGAATGACTTTTGGGTAAATAATGAAATTAAGGCAGAAATGAAGAAGTTCTTTAAAAATAATGAGAACAAATATACAACATACCAGAATCTCTAGGACTGTTAAGACAGTATTAAGAGGGAAATTCATTGCACTAAATGCCCATCAATAATTAGAAAGATCTCAAATCAACAACCTGACTTCACAACTGAAAGAATTAGAAAAGCAAGAACAAATAAACCCCAAAGATAGCAGAAGACAAGAAATAACAAAAATCAGAGCTGAACTGAAGGAAATTGAGACACAAAAAACCATTCAAAAGATCAGTGAATTCAGGAGTTGGTTTTTTTTGAAAAAATTAATAAAATAGATAGGCTTTTAGCCAGACTAAGAAGAAAAGAGAGAAGATTCAAATAAACACAATTAGAAATGACAATGTCAATGTTACTACTGACCCCATACAAATAAAATCAACTATCAGAAACTACTATGTACACCTCTACACACACAAACTAGAAAACTTAGAACAGATGGATAAATTTCTGGACACATATACCCTCTCAAGACTGAGACAGGAAGAAATTGATTTCCTGAACAGACCAATAAGGAGCTCCAAAATTGAATCAGTAATAAATAACCTGCCAACAAAAAAAAGTCCAGGACCTGATGAATTCACAGCTGAATTCTACCAGATGTACAAAGAGGAGTTGGTATCATCCCTACTGAAAGTATTCCAAAAGAAATTGAGATACAACATTCCAGAATCTCCAGGACAGTTAAGGCAGTATTAAGAGGGAAATTCATAGCACTAAATGCCAGCAAGAAGCCAGCATCATTTTGATGCCAAAACCTGGCAGAGACACAATAAAAAAAAAGAAAACTTCACACCAATATTGTTGATGAACATCAGTGCAAAAATCCTCAACAAAATATTTACAAACCTAATCCAGCAGCACATCGAAAAGCTAATCCACCATGATCAAGTAGGCTTCATCCCTAGGATGCAAAGTTGGTTTAACATACTAAAATCAATAAATGTGATTCATCACGTAAACAGAACTAAAGACAAAACCACATGATTGTCTTAATAGATGCAGAAAAGGCTTCTTTTAAATAAAATTCAACATCCCTTCATGCTGAAAACTCTCAATGAACTAGGTATGGAAGGAATATACCTCAAAATATTAAGAGTCATATATGACAAACCCACAGCCAACATTATACTGAATAGGCAAAAGCTGGAAGCATTCCCCTTGAAAACCAGCACAAGACGAGGATGCCCTTTCACCACTTCTATTCAACACAGTATTGGAAGTTTTAGCTAGAGCAATCAGGCAAGAGAAATAAATAAAGGGCATCCAAATTGGAAGAGGAGAAGTCAAACTATCTCTGTTTGCAGATGACATGATCCTATATCTAGAAATCCCTATAGTCTTAGCCCAAAAGCTCCTTCGGCTGATAAACAAACAAACAAACAAAAATCTCAGAATACAGGTAACCAAGGAGGTGAAAGATCTCTACCATGAGAATTACAAAACACTGCTCAAAGAAATCTGAGAAGACACAAGCAGATGGAAAAACATCCCCTTCTTATAGGAAAAATCAGTATCATTAATATGGCTATACTTCCCAAAGCAATTTACAGATTCAATGCTATTCCTATCAAACTACCAATAACATTCTTCACAGAACTAGAAAAAAACATTTAAAAATTTATATGGAACCAAAAAAGAGCCCCAATAACCAAGGCAATCCTAAGCAAAAAGAACAAAGCTGGAGGAAGTCACATTACCCAACTTCAAACTATATTATTATACAAGCTACAGTAACCAAAACAGTATGGCACTGGTACAAAAACAGGCACATAGACCAATTCAACAGAATACAGATCTCAGAAATAAGGCTGCAAATCTACGACCATCTGATCTTTGACAAAGCTGACAAAAATAAGCAATGGGGAAAAGACTCCCTATTCAGTAAATGGTGCTGGGATAACTGGCTAGCCATACGTAGAAGATTGAAAGTGGATCACCATAAACAAAAATCAACTCAAGATGGGTTAAAGACTTAAATGTAAAACCCAAAACTGTGAAAACTCTGGAAGATAACTTAGGCAATACCATCCTGGACATAGGAACAGGCAAAGATTTCATGACAAAGACACCAAAAGAAATTGCAACAAAAGCAAAAATTGAAAAATGGGATCTAATTAAACTTAAGAGCTTCTGCACAGCAAAGAAAACTATCAACAGAGTAAAAAGACAACCCTACAGAATGGGGGAAAATATTTGCAAACTATGCATCTGACAAGGGTCTAATATCCAGCATCTATAAGGAACTTAAATGTACAAGAGAAAAATAAACAACTCCATTAAAAAGTGGACAAAGGACATGAAAAGACACTTCTCAAAAGAAGGCATACATGCATCCAACAAGCATATGAAAAAAAAGCTCAATGTCACTGGTCATCAGAGAAATGCACATGAAAACCACAATGAGATACCATTTCACACCAGTCAGAATGCCTATTATTAAAAAGTCAAAAAAATAACAGATGCTGGTGAGGTTGCAGAGAAAAGTGAATGCTTATATACAGTTGGTGGGAGTGTAAATTAGTTCAACCATTGTGGAAAGCAGTATAGCAATTCCTCAAAGAGCTAAAAGCAGAACTATCACTCAACCCAGCAATCCCATTACTGGTTACATACCCAGAGGAATATAAAGCATTCTGCCATAAAGACACATGCATGTGTATGTTCATTGCAGCACTATTCACAACAGCAAAGACATGGAATCAACCTAAATGTCCATCAGTGAGAGACTGATAAAGAAAATGTGGTACATATGCACCATGGAATATTACGCAGCCATAAAAAAGAATGAGCTCAGCTGGACGTGGTGGCTCACACCTGTAATCTCAGCACTTTGGGAGGAGGAGGCAGGCGGATCATGAGGTCAGGAGATTGAGACCATCCTGGCTAACATGGTGAAACCCCACCTCTACTAAAAATTCAAAAAATTTATCTGGGCATGGTGGCAAGCGCCTGTAGTCCCAGCTACTCGGGAGGCTGAGGCAGGAGAATGGCATGAACCTGGGAGGCAGAGGTTGCAGTGAGCTGAGACCTTGCCACTGCACTCCAACCTGGGTGACAGAGTGAAACTCCATCTCAAAAAAAAGGAAAAAAAAGAAAAAAATATGAGATCATGTCTTTTGCAGGAACATGGATGGAGCTGGAGGCCATCATCCTTAGCAAACTAACACAGGAACAGAAAAACAAAGGCTGCATGTTCTCACTTATAAGTGGGAGCTAAATGATAGGAACTTAGGAACACAAAGAGACAAAAGACACTGGGTCTACTTGACGGGCAAGGGTGACAGAAAGGAGAGGAGCAGAAAAGGTACCTCTTGAGGTTAATACCTGTGTGATGTAATAAAATGTGTAACAATCCCTGTGACACATGCTTATGTGACAAACCTTCACATGTTCCCCCAAACCTAAAATACTTTTTTTAAATGAGGCAGATAAGTGTGCACTGATAAAGAATTATCTATACACATATACATATGTATATATATATATATTTTTCTTTTTTGAGACAGGGTATCACTCTGTAACCCAGGCTGGAGTCTGGAGTGCAGTGATGCAATCAAGCGATCCTTCCCTTCAGTCTCTTAAGTAGCCTGGACCACGGGTGTGTGTCTCCACACCAGGCTAACTTTTTATTTTTTGTAAAGATGGGGTCCCACTATGTCGCCCAGGCTGGTCTCAAGCTCCTGGGCTGAAACAATTCTCCTGCTTCATTTTCCCAAAGTGTTGTGATTATAGGTGTGGGCCCCATGCCCAGCCATGTATGTGATTATTAAATAAGACAATCAAGACACAGAATAGTGTGTGCAATATGCTACCATTTGTGTGAAAAATAAAATATATTTATATTTATAGACACACACAAATATTTGTATTTGCAGAAAATGTGATATTTGAGGTTGGGCTGTCAGATAAAATTTAGGATGCCCAGTTACATGTTAATTTTAAATTAACAATGAATAATTTTTATTATATTCCATGCAATATTTGGGATGAATAATTATTCATTTTTATCTGAAATTCAAACTTAACTGGGAAACCTGTGTTGATATTTGCTAAATTTGGCAATCCTACTTTGAGGTGATGAAGGGTTAGTATTAAGATATGTAATCAGATATTCAGTTTAGTATTCTATTCTCAAAAATCTAATATGATGGCGTTCACACACACAGAAAAGGAAACCAATAACCCCGTCTCCCCTGCCAAGCACATTTGCACATTGGAAAGCATTTGCACCGTGCTGTGGGAGCTGTGGGATGCAGCATCCTGGTCCTAGAACTGCAGGCTGAATTGCCGGGGGGGCGTCCTGCTGGTGAAGGCGACTCACTGCCCAAGGAAGTTCCTGGCACTTGTTAGAGAGCATCCTGTATCTGTCCTTCAGGCACCAGTGGAGCTGAGGGTGATTCCAGGCCATATGTGCAGTTGAGGTGCTTCAATAGTTTTCTTCTGGTCTAACTTCAAGAACAGCCACATAAAGTAGCTGCGATCACTCAGTTTCCTCTGGGTCCACATTCTCCCCACCCTGACCCCAAGTCCCCGCTGCTCTTATGGCCATGTGGAGTTCGTGCTTATATTTTGTTGGCAATTGGATTCAAACACATCACAGTATTTTGAATTGAGGTGTTTAAAAATTATTATTATATTCCCTTTGCAGCTACCTGTAGTTATTTATGCTGTAAATTCTGTTTAAACTCACTTGAGTGGGCCCCCGCTGACTACTGAAGGGTTGTTAGTAGCAAATTTGTCCAAGGACAAAGAAATCATTGAAGTCAGTTCTCCTTCCCCTTTTACAGGGTGAAAGAAATACATCCCCTGGCATAAGAAGAGGGTGAAAGCTCCCTCCTACCCTTTTTCAAAAGCTCTGCTCAAATCCAGCGGACCGTGTTCCTTGCCAGCAGCTGTGACTGCTGAAAGCCTGGCGTTTAGTATCATTTCCAAGCTCGCTCAGGGGCTGCCAGGAGCGTGGCAGGATGCTGACTGCCGCAGAAGCAGGCGGCTTCAGCCAAAGGGGTTTGAAAGACTGTCCCACCCCACCCCAGCCCTCTCGCTAAGACTAAGTTCAGAGAGGTTGGGTGAGGTGCCCAAGGTTGCGAGGGGGTTAGCAGCCAAGCAGGGACTGCCGGCCTGGCGTGTCCGACAGGGACCTTGGGCAGCTTCTCACGCCCTTCTGCTGCCTTCTTCTTTCTCTTCTTGGTCCAATAACACCTCCAAAGGCTCCACACCTCCAGCCCCCTACGTGGGCTGCCTTTCCCCTTCCAGGCTTTAATAAAATGTCACAGCACCAGGCGGAGGCTCCCACTTCTGGAGATGGCTTGAAGAGCCAGGTGCTGCCCCAGAAGGTGGGGCAGTGGCCCCCACGGAGTGTGTCTTGACCAGTTGGAAAAAGAAGTTAGGAGAGAAATAAGCAGACAGTGCCCACCCACCCTCCTCTACCCCTGCCCCCAGCAGCCTACTCCACACGCAGACTCTCCTTGCAAATCTCCAGATGGGTCCACCACGCTGGGCATGTGCCCAGGCCTGCTTGCGAGCTCGCTGGGTGCATTGACCAACGTGGCAAGGCATCACGTCACTTCGTGTTTTTCCCCGCCTTGCTCCCTCTATCTCCTCATTCTCGCTGCTCAAGGCTCAAACCTCCCAAATAGAACATTGGGATTTGAATTCTTGCTGCGGCTCTGCTTTTCAGAGGCCCCTGGTCTGAACATCACTGATACCCAGTCTCAACACTGAGACTGCTGGTGCCTCCCAGCACATCCTTAACACATTGCTGGCACACGGGTTCTCATCTCAGGGACTGCTTCTAGGAAATCCAACCTAAAACACCATTTAGTTTAAAAACACTTTTCATAGGTGACACGGTGACTCACGCCTGTAATCCAAACACTTTGGGAGGCCAAGGCAGGAGGATCACTTGAGCCCAGGAGTTTAAGACCAGCCTGGGCAACATAGCAAGACCCCATCTCAATAACAAAAAATAAATAATTTTTTTTCTTAAATGACTGAGCACTTATAACCCTCCCAATCCTCTTTCCCTGCCTGATTATCCCCATAGCATTTAGCACCATATAAGTTATTTTATTTTATTTCTGTCGCCTTCCGAATAGAGTGTAAGCTCCATGAGGGCCTGGACTTCTGCCAGTTTTGTTCACTGCTGTTCCCTCAGCACATAGAACAGTGCCTGCCACAGGGAAGCACACTAAGTGTTTGTTGAATGAATGAAGGTGCCAAGGATTGGGCTACATGCCCAAAATAAAACAATGAACGGGAAAGACATGGCCCCAAGCCCCAGAAAGCTTCGTCTAAAGGGAAGATGCATTGTTAAATCTTATCCCTTTTCTCCTACTCTTCAGATGATCCCAATTGCCTTGCTTTATGGTATTCTACCTTGGAGTTCCATTTCATCATCTAATTTGGGGTCTTTGCATTCTCAAGGGATTAATTCCAATACGTTCTGCTTGTGGCACCTGTTTGCACCAAGAATGGGTTTTCCTGGCCCTGCAGCTCTTTAAACATCAGCAGCCTCTGTGGCTCATGTTTCCTCCTGCCTTTTATGTTGTTTCATCAGAAATCAGTGTTCTTTTTCGGCAAGAATCATGGAGCACACATTTCTAATCCTACTTCTGGTCAAAATACATAGTTGTGTTCCATTTGGGATCTGTGGCAGACACTGTCAGATGTCTACCCATCAGCCATCCCACCCTTTCTCCTTAGTAATAAAACTCTTGATATTATTTGCAGCCCAGTAGTCTACTAGAGCAAGCTTGTACCAGCTCCCAGGAGCCAATTATTAGATTTGTGGGAATTGTATAAACTAATCATTAAACCATTGGTAGCTTGAAATTGACCGTGGTGGTAGTATTTATACTGCAGACATTAGCAAATGCTACAATCAGGAGTTTCTTTCTCTCTCCCTCCCCATCTCCCACTTTGGGGTGGGGGGAGGATAGAGCTGGCTTACCGACACATCACTAGGGGGTGGATATGCACCCAGCTAAAAGACTACATATCCCAGCCTCCCTTGCAGTAAGATATGGCAAACTGGATGAAGCTGGTCCCTAATGACTTAACGGCCCTGGTTACCTAACTCCAGAGCAAAAGTCAACTTCTGCTTTTTTAAAAGCCATTTTTTAGTTGAGAGTTTTTTTATTACCTGTAGTGATGCCTGATCCTAACTGATACAGGGCCCAGCTGAAAGTGAGTTTCAAGCAGATACATATTTTCTATGCAATACTATTAATGTCCCAGGCCACAGTGGCTCACAGACGCTACTGCTTAATTACACTGTGCCCTTCATCAGGCAGGCTACAGTTGCCACCGACCTTGCCTTCAGACTTACCCTCTGTGAAGTGGTCACTGATGTTTTCTTCTTTAAATTTGACATCGACAAATGACTGAAGTCCATCACAAGGTCCTGAGTCCTTCTAGAAATGGCTTTATGGTGTTCTGCCTTGGAGTTCAGCCACTTTCACACACCACAGCAACTGGCTAGTGCCTTCTGCCACTGGATGGTGTCCTCACAGCAGGACTAAGCTCAGACCATGAGTCTGCAAGAGGAGGAGGGTATTTCAGGGGGATCAGCTCAGGCACACGGAGTTCAGCTCCAACTAAAAAATACCATGGATGGGCCGGGAGCTGTGGCTCACGCCCGTAATCCCAACACAGTGGGAAGCCGAGGCATGCGAATCACCTGAGGTGAGGGGTCCAAGACCAACCTGGCCAACATGGTGAAACCCATCTCTACTAAAAATACAAAAAATTACCTGGATGTGGTGGTGAGTGACTGTAATCCCAGCTACTCGGGAGGCTGAAGCAGGAAAATTGCTTGAACCCGGGAGGCAGAGGATGCAGTGAGTCAGGATCGCACCACTGCACTCCAGCCTGGGCGACAGAGTGAGAGAGACTCTGTCTGAAGAGAAAAACAAACAAACAAACAATAACAAAAAAAAAGACAGATGGACAAACTATTAAGTGGGTGAAAATGGTGATGAAAGCGGCCCCCTTTTCTGCATAATTTAATAGGATTTACATTTTAGGACTAGATTGTGCCTTCTGATTTTTAATCAATGGGTTAATGTGGAAAAATTTAATCTGTTTATAAGATGATTGAGTGATCAATTGATTTTTACTGAATTAACTTAATTAACCAGCTGTTAGGCCTTATACATGTAATGTCTAAATTTACAAAATAAGCCTTATGAAACAAAATTAGCCAATTTCACTACTGAATAATCACTGAAATCACCCTGAAAGACAGACATGTGGACTTATGAAGCATGACAATGTGTCATTCAAGGAAAGTGGTTTTTGAAAATTCGTATTTAATGCCTTTTTAAAATTACAACTCTATTAGAGTTAGATAAAAGAGGCTCATGCCTGTTTTGTTCTTATTGATTAGACTAATTTATCTGATCAATTTTAAATTTGAGGGAGCTATTTTAGTAAAATGAAAGTGAAGAGGACCTGTCTGTAAGTCTAAGAAGAATTGTAATGTTGCGCTTCAAATGTAGTGTATCAAAAAATTACGCATTTGAAACCAGACTGAAGGCTTATTATCACAAAGATAATTAAGTATGCTTTGGTGGCTTTTGCAGGCAACTGAAATGACTTTTGGGTACTGCCTATTTACATTCATTCCCAAATGATATCCACCGCCCTTCATATCTTGCTGTGGGAACACCCAGCGGTCTAACTTGTAGTTTCTTAATTGAGGTCAATTATCTTACTTGCTCAGGACAGGTAAATCTATCTCCAAGAAATTGCAATGGTCAAAGGCAGTGTGAACCCATAAAAATCACCACTCCCTGAGTATTACATTTTAATGTGATAATACAATTGTCTGCCCAAAACTGAGATGCCTTTTCAAATAGAAAAGAACAAATATGTGTTTAGAATGAACATCACTTTTCTATTCCTATTTTTACCTCTTTAGAAGAATTTTGCATATAAATAAGTTTGTTTTTTAGTTTATTTCTAGAAATAACCATATCTGCTTGTAAATCATTATTTGGGCCCTGTTGGGTTTTTTAAGCAATTAATATCTTAAATTATATTGTTATAAATAAAATTATTAGTTATTAATGTTAACTAAATTTTTTCCATGTACTGATTCCTTTCAAAGTTATATTTAGGTTTTCTACAGACATTGAGTCTTATATAAAGGTAAACAGAAAGACATGTAGAAATATCATAAAAATAATGTAACAGCTTTTTGGGATTATAACTGACTTATGCTCATATTATCAAAATTGGAAGTGTGGTCGAGTGGGTTTAAAGCCGGGAGAACTGGTTCCTGGCTCCAGGACTCATTGTAATGAGTTGTAAGTCATTGGCAAGATGTCTTCAGTTCTCCTCATGTTCCTCAAACCGACCCAAACCTCACCTAATCTTTGTGAATAATCACTCTGCCATAAGCCACACTGCCCGGTTGTGGGAATCAAAACAGAATTTCTGAAAGTTTTTTTTTTTTTAAGCCTTGATTTAACAGATGACTGATGGAAGAGACCGCAAGTTTTTGTTTGTTGATTTGTTTCCTTGCATGTTTTTAAGCAGAAACTTAAAGAGGATGAAAAACTGTAGATACGAGTGGTTCTGAGAAGGCAAAGCTCTGCATTACCCTTTGTCTTTTATTTTGAAAGACAGATGAGAAAGAAGGTTAGGAAAAATGCACAGCAAGTTACCAAAAAATATAAATTGGCCAAGCCCAGCAGCTTATATCTGTAATTGCAACACTTTGAGAGGCTGAGGTGGAAGGATCACTTGAGCCCAGGAGTTTGAGACCAGGTTGGGCAACATAATGGGATCCCGTATCTACAAAAAACCAAAAAATTAGCCGGGCATGGTGGTGTGCGCATGCAGTCCCAGCTACGCGATGGGCTGAGGTGAGAAGATCACTGGAGCGAGGGAGGTCAAGGTCAATGCATTACTGCACTCCAACCTGGGGAACAGAGTAAGACCCTGTATCAAAAAAAAAAAAAAAAAAGAGAGAGAGAGAATAAATGACTATGCAGATTGTCTTAAACTTAGGAACATATCAGATGTCCCACTACAAAAAAGAAGGTATTTTTAAAGCGATATAAATAAGGAACTAATGCAGAAATTCAATTTTCCATGACATACTAAATGTGAAGTGTTTTAGAAAGTGTGAGATAATACATAAGTGCAAGCTGTTATCACATTTTTTAAAAGCTAGAAAATAAGAATTGTCAGATGACAGTGACATATGTTAATGCAGAAAGGCATCTACTTTTCAGATGATCTTGATAATTTCTACTCGTGAAGTGCAACATATAGATATCAATAAATGCCACTGCTATTTGAGGAGCATCGTTACTCTCCAAGCCCCTCACAACAGGTGAACAACAGGTCTCCAACACAGCCCTCTCTAGGTTGGGCAGGATGGACATGAGTGCAAGCGCAATTTGTCTAAGGATGTCCAGAACAAGCTTTGTGAGTGCACACGTAACCGTAGCACAAACCTGAGAGCAAGTTAGAATCGGCCCTGTTGGAGGGGATGTGAGGGGCATTCTGTAAGTGCACCACATAAAGAAAACTCACACATATGAGAACCTACTGCGTGCAAGGGGCAGGCCTGTCTATAATATTTGATGGATCTGAGGCAAGAATACAAATGTAGATTCATATACTTTATATCTAGATATTTGAAAGTTATGGCCAGTCACAGAGGCTCAACACTTTGAGAGACCAAGGCAGGCGATTGCTTGAGCCCAGGAGTTCAAGACCAGCTTGGGCAACATGGTGAAATCCTGTCTCTACAAAAATACAAAAATTAGCCTGGCATGGTGGTGCACGCCTGTAGTCCCAACTACTCAGGAAGCTGAGGTGGGAGGATTGATTGAACCTGGAAGGTCAAGGCTGCAGTGAGGCAAGATCACACCACTGCACTCCAGACTGGGCCACAGAGTGACACCCTGTCTGAAGGAAGGAAGGAAGGAAGGAAGGAAGGAAGGAAGGAAGGAGAGAAAGAAAGAGAGAGAGAGAGAGAGAGGGAGGGAGGGAGAGAGAGAAAGAAAAAGAAAGAAAAAGAGAGAGAAAGAAAAAGAGAGAGAGAAAAAGAAAGAGAGAGAGAAAGAAAAAGAAAGAAAGAGAGAGAAAGAAAAAGAAAGAAAGAGAAAGAGAGAAAGAAAAAGAAAGAGAAAGAGAAAGAAAAAGAAAGAAAGAGAAAAAAGAAGAAAAGAAAGAGGAAGGAAGGAGAAAAGAAAGAAAAGAGAAGTTATAAAGCAAGCTAATGGCTGGAAAGTAAAACACAATGTATCCCCCTTCCTAACAATCTGGAAGGCCAGTCTCACATGTAGAATGTTCAGGCTCCTTGGAATTCTGCACCAGAACATGGCGATTGGCCATCCACTTTCTCTTTCCACCCTCAGCTTCACTCTCTGCACCCACAAGGGCCCAGTGGGTGCCTGGTCTCGATGCTCCAACTTGCACATCGAACCTCTCCCCACTGTTTCCAATAGCTGTTGCTTGGCTGCTCCCCAGCTAAAGGGCGCGTGAACCAGGGATGCCATTCACCCTGATCTGGAGGAGAGGCTGGTGCAGGCCTTAGATGCGGGCTCGAGGAATGTTTGGGTAAAGAGTTCCAGGGACCCCAGTGTACACAGCATGGCTTGGGAGAGGAACACATGGGCCCCAGTGGGCACTCCCGCTTGACCCCATGACTCCACTCCCTGTGAGGGTCATGGCTGGAGGAGGGGTAAAGTAGGGGACTCTGAAACACCAGATGGAAAGGGAGTCCCATTGCCTGGGTCCAAGGGTGGTGCTGGCAGGGACTGCCAGGATAAAGTTGTAATAAGGTGAGTCAGTTCATCACAATACTTTTGACCCACAGGTGGTTTCTGTTTCTTCCAGATAATACAAGACATTTTAATTGTCTGCTCAGAATTGTATCCTTAATATTCCAGAGTGATCCGTAATAAAACAGTAAGCAAAGGAATTTGTCTTCTAGATCATGGGTAGCCAAGTGGCAAGAAGACTTACATTTAGTGAAGGTGGGCACTACATTTCATACGCGCTGGACTCATCCTCTTGTCTTCCCTTTCTGAACAGTAACATTCAAAGAGCACCAGGTAGACCCAAGCAAAATAAGTGTCTGCCTGGAGGGTGAGGGGTGGAAAGGAGCACTGCAGAGAGTGAGGAGGTCCCCACAGGGGGCTGACCTGGCACAGGGGTCAGACCAACTTGTGTAGGGTGAGCAGGCCCTCTCTTGTGGGGTAGGGAGGGTGTGTGCAGAGGGAGGTGGACATGGGAGTGGTGGTAATAGAAGACTGGGTATAGCTTGGAGACTGACCAAATAAGTCAATATGCTGAGGATAATGGGAGGCAGATTTCTCACTGTCCACCCCGGTGGGAAGGGAGAAAACCAGCATGAACACTGTTGTTTGATTGGAATTGGAGATATCAAAGTTTTCAGTACAGAGAGATAGACATAGAAATAGATACAGGGGTGTGTGTGTGTGTGTGTGTGTGTGTGGTTCTGTGCACTGCCAGGCATGGGAACATCAAGCATCCAATAGCAATGAGCACATGCAGTGCCCACTGCTTAGTTTCTTTTTTTTTTTTTTTTTTTTTTTTTTTTTTGAGACGGAATCTCGCTCTGTCGCCCAGGCTGCAGTGCAGTGGCGTGATCTCGGCTCACTGCAAGCTCCGCCTCCCGGGTTCACGCCATTCTCCTGCCTCAGCCTCCCGAGTAGCTGGGACTACAGGCGCCGCCACCTCCCCCGGCTAGTTTTTTGTATTTTTTAGTAGAGACGGGGTTTCACCGTGTTAGCCAGGATGGTCTCGATCTCCTGACCTCATGATCCGCCCGTCTCGGCCTCCCAAAGTGCTGGAATTACAGGCGTGAGCCACTGCGCCTGGCCCCACTGCTTAGTTTCTAAACAGCGTTTTCCGCTAAGATGAACCAGGGCACCTTGAGAAGTGGCTGATTCTGGGACAGGGGCGGGGAATGCACAGAATGAGCCGTGAGTCTCTCCTCGTGCCAGTGAGCCAGGCAGTGCTCCAGGAACAAGAGAACCCAGCAAAGGGACACAGAACCGGCTTGAAGGGGCCCCCCACCAGACCTGGGACATTTTTGAGCTTACAAATAGATAATGATAGCAATAGATATAACCCACTGAGTGATATTACCACCCACAGGACCATGTTGCTATAAATAAGAAAATAAATGGGTAACTTGAAAGTTTCATGAGGAACAGGATATTTACAAAGGATCAGAGAATCTCTCCCTAAAATATTTGTCATTTACTAAGGAAAAGAAAGGATAGCGTTAGGGAGGGGAAGCTGGGAGACACCACCTTAATCAGGGGATAGAAGTGAATGTTACCACTAATGAGGCAAATGGAAACGTGCCAGGTGCAAGGTCTCAGTGAGAACACAACCCTCGTGATATTCCTGCAAAGGGGCATCACCTGAGTTTTACCACGAGGAAACATCAGACCCACCGAAATCCAGGGACTTTCTACCAAATAACTAGCCTGTTATCTCCAAAAGCCAGGGTCACTGCAATCCCCGCACTTTGGGAGGGCGCGAGGCCCGGATCACCTGAGGTCCACAGTTTGAGACCAGCTTGGCCAACATGGTGAAACCCCATCTCTACTAAAAATACCAAAATTAGCTGGGTGTGGTGGCACGTGCCTGTAATCCCAGCTACTCACGAGGCTGAGACAGGAGAATCACTTGAACCTGAGAGGTGGAGGTTGCAGTGAGCTGAGATCGCGCCACTGCACTCCAACCTGGGTGACAGAGTGAGACTCCGTCTCAAAAAAAAAAAAAAAGTCGGGGTAATGAAAGTCAAGAAAACACTAGAATTATTCAGGACTGAGGAAGACCAAAGAGATGACAGCTGAGGCAAACTGATTGCAGGCAGGGGTCTGTAAAGCAACACAGCCATGACAGCCACATCAACAATGGTGCCAAGACAGACATGCTGGGGCTGGGCACCTGGAAGTCCCCTCCAAGCCAGGGGGCCGAGGCTGTGAAGGTAGTGATCAACACTGTGTACTGCCACATCGACTGCACCCATGTGCACCAGAATGAGAACAGGAGCAGCTCAAGGAGCAGGTGGTGAGGCACGAGTGGCTCTTCATCAGCAGCAAGCCATAGGGCATGTGCCACGAGGAGTGCCGGTGAGAGGATCCTGCCAGAAGGTGCTGAGTGGCCTGGAGCTGGACTACTTGGACCTCCACCTTATTCACTGGCCAACAGGCTGTCAGCCTGGGAAGGAATTTTCCTTGTTAGATGAATCAGGCAACTCATTCAGGGGCTGGTGAAAGCTACTGGCATCTCCAACGTCACCATCTCCCGGCGGAGAGGACCTTAAACAAATCTGGCTTAAAGTGTAAACTGGCTGGGCGCGATGGCTCATGCCTGTAATCCCAGCACTTTGGGAAGCCAAGGCGGGTGGATCACGAGGTCAGAGATCGAGACCATCCTGGCTAACATGGTGAAACTCCGTCTCTACTAAAAATACAAAAAAATTAGCCAGGCATGGTGGCACGTGCCTGTAGTCCCAGCTACTCGGGAGGCTGAGGCAGGAAAATTGCTTGAACCCAGGAGGTGGAGCTTGCAGTGAGCTGAGATGGCGGGCAACTCTGGGCAACAGAGTGAGGCTCCATCTCAAAAAAAAAAAAAAGAAGTGTAAGCCAGCAGCAGTTAATCAGATTGAGCGCCACAGTAAGTCCCTAACCCAGGAGAACTTAATCCAGTACTGCCAGTCCAGAGGCAACATGGTGACTGCCTATAGCCACCTTGGCTCTCCTGACAGGCCCAGGGCCAAGCCCGAGGACCCTTCCCTCCTGGAGGACCCCAGGATCAAAGTGATTGCAGCCAAGCACAATGAAACTGTAGCCAGGTTCTGATCTGGCTCCTCACGCAGAGGAACTTGGTGGTGATCTCCACACCGGTGACACTGGAACGCATTGCTGAGAACTTCAAGGTCTTTGACTTTGAACTGAGCAACCAGGATATGACCTCCTTACTCAGCTGCAACAGGAACTGAAGGGTCTGTGCCTTGGTGAGCTGAGCCTCCCCCAAGGATCACCCATTCCATGAAGAGTTTCGAAGCTGTGGATGTCTGCTCTTCCTCAAGTAACCTACACCTGGTTTTCCCACCTCATTGTTTTCTTGCAAATGTAGTACGGCCTGTATCCCTCAGCAGCGGGGCGGCAATCTGCAGTGATTGCTGCCAGCAAGGGCTTGTCAAGCTTGATGTCAGGTCTGAAGAGCAGCATCAGTGGAGTGGAATTCTTTTCCCACTTTCTTTGCCATTTTTGCTCAGCTGAAGAAAGTACAACCTGAATACCCTTTCCTGATTAAGAAGGAGCAAAATCTGCAGAGTCAAAATAGTGCCTCTAACAGTTGAGTTTCGGCTGCTTGGAACTATAATCCTTATAGCAAGACTTCTCTTTGCCTCAGATGAAAAGTGCTTTTGTGAAAAGAAAGAGAGGGGGAAAACAGAAGGCAATATAAGACTTTGGATTGAATCGTTTTGCTGCATGGAACATTCAGGATAATTGACAAAATGTAAAGGGGGATTGAAGGTGACATGGAGGTATGTGTCTTTTGATTTTCTGATTGGAATGGTGTAGTGTGGTTATGTAGGAGATAGCCTTGTAGCAAATACATCCAAAAAACTGGGGCGAGTCGGGATATGACGTGGACAAATTACTTTCAGACAGCTTGGGAAAAATCGTTGTGTAGTGTACTCACAATTCAAAGTTTAAAAGTTCCTTTAAGCTTGAAAGTTTCACATTTTTAACAAAATAAAAGAAACGCTTTAGCAACAGAAACATGGCACACTTACAATAATAGGATAAATAAGCAGGTCATAGTGAGCTGTGACAGTTAAAAGATAATCTTTCCCGATGCATTGGCTGGCGTCATTAAGAGGACGTTTCCCTTTGGGAAATGGTATTAGGACAGTTAATATTTTACATAGTTATTTCTTTTTTTTAAATATATAGACCGAGTCTCACTCTGTGGCCCAGGCTGGAGTGCTGTGGTGTGAACACAGCTCACTGCAGCTTCGAACTCCTGGGCTCAAGGAATCCTCCTGCGTCAGGCCCCCTAGTAACTGGGACTACAGGTGCGCTAATTTTTCAATTTTTGGTGAAGATAGGGGTCTCACAACATTGGCAAGGCTGGTCTCAAACTCCTAGAGTTAAGCAGTCCTCCTACCTTGGCCTCCCAAAGTGCTGGTATTATAGGTGTGAGCCACCATGCCAGCCTTACATAGTTTCAAATAGGAATTATAATAGCAGGGGGAATTGTTATTTTTCTTGTGATTTGGAATAACACAAGGGAGAAGTAAAATGATAAGTGAAACAACATGGACAGAGAAAAACAATAATCAGTTGCTTTTCATAGGAATAAAGCCATCTAGAAAGGCACGTGAAGTATGTGGAATAGAGGCCAAATGCGCAGTATTGATGGAGGGGGAGTCTAATGCGTCGGGAAAGGGGAAGCCATCAGGATGGGGGAGCAGAAATGATCACAGTTACTGCAGTGCGCTCAGGAAAGGCCGTGTAGGCCAGCCAGAAATGATCACAGTTACTGCAGTGCGCTCAGGAAAGGCCGTGTAGGCCAGCCAGAATTAGGAGTGGTGGGGAGTGGAGGCGGGGAGTGGAGCCCGGCAGAACTGGGCCGTGGTCTGCATTCTTGGGACCACAGAAGTGAGGTAAGCCAGGAGCAGACGCAACTGGAGTCCGACCAACAAAACACAATGAGTCAGAGTCTAATCCAAACCTGTTCCATCCCTGGTTGCCAGGCGAAGGGACCCTCTCATTAGGTTCATGGACTGTAATGAGGTGAATCACCAGAAATTAAAGGAAATGGTAATTACAGACAGGGCCATGCAAGGTCTGGGAGGAGTTCGGTGGTCATCTGTCCCTCAGGCGAAGGAGGAACCGGGAAGGCTTTGACTTACTGAACCTGTGTACTCAAGAATGCTGCCACGTTCTGCTGTCTGCCCCTTGCAGACCCTGATGAGCCTCAGGGTTGCAAATGCCTATGGTCCCACCTGTTTTAATCCCAGCCTCCCCGTCTGGAGGGAACATAGTCTGGGATAAGGCTGAAGAGCACATTCCTGGAGCCCAGGTACAGGTGTCCTGGGCTCCTGGGGGCCAGGTGTCTTGGTTCTGCACCAAGTAGGCAGCAGCTGCATACGTGAGTCCCCTCCCTTTTGTCACCTGGAGGACAGGGCCCAGAAGAGGGTAGAGCTGACCCCAGGACAAGCGCCTAAGCAGTGGAAGCAGCTGCATGTTATTTCACTTTTTGAGGCACATCCTTTTCCTTGCAGTTATATGTGTAGCTCCAATGCACACATCCTGTATTTGTAGCCCTAATTGGACACTCCAGAAATTCTCTGACCTCTGTGTTCTTCTGTTCCCACGTTTTCAGTAAGTCCTTTCAATTACTTTGACAGTGGGTACAACTGCCTTTCTCAAGCAGGAAAATCTTCTCACCGTTTCTCCTAAATTAGAAAGCTGTTTATACTTCATTTATGGTGTGGCAGGAGAGCCCGCAAATCAAAGCAATTTTCTACTAAACATTATTTACCATTTTCTGTGAAATCCTAACATGCCGGGATAACCACAATTTAAATTTATTCAGAGGTCACATTTTAACACTAAGCAAATTGGAAACCTCTGAAAAGATCCCTTAAATATTCCTCTCTTCTGTCAACATTTTCAACCTGGAATGTCAACCATTTATGCTTGATTTTGGGTAACTGAGATTCAAAGCATTTTAGCAAATCGTGATCCGCTTTTCTGTCTTCACTGGTGCCAGCATGGCATGTCCAGGATTGTCTACACATCTGCATTCGGCATTCATTAGATGCAAAGAGGATTCATGCATAGCCTCCTAATAGATAGGGAGAGGATGGTTTTGAAAGTGTTTTAAAAATATTCTGAGGGGGAGAGAGAGAGGGTCGAAAAGGTTGAAAAACTACCTACCAGGTACTATGTTCACACTTGGGTGATGGGATCATTAGAAGTCCAAACCTCAGCATAATGAAATATACCCAAGTAACAAGCCTGCGCATGTTCCCCTACATCTGAAAAAATAAAAATAGAATGAAATTTATTTATTATGAAAAAATTTCTGTTATACATACACACACCTGTTAGAACTAATAGACAAATTCAGCCAAGTTGTAGCATACAAAATCAACAAGCAAAATCAGTTTTGCCTGTATACATTAACAGTGAACAACCAAAAAGAAAATTAAGAAAACAATTCCATTTACAAAAGCGTTAAGAAGAGTAAAATACGTAGCAATAAACTTAGCCAAGCAAGCGAAAGTCTTGTACACTGAAAACTACAAAATGTTGTTGAAAAAAATGAAAGAAAACAGTAATAAACGGAAAGACATCCTGTGTTCGTGGCCAGGAAGACAATCTTCTTCACATACCAATATAACTCAAATGGTCTGCAGATTCAACGCAATCTCTACCAAAATTCCAATGACATTTTTGTGGAAAAAGAATAATCCATCCTAAATTTCAGATAGAATCTCAAGGGACCCTAAAGAGTCCAAACAATCTTGAAAAAGAAGTACAAAGTTGCAGGTCTCACATTTCTTGATTTCAAAACTTACCACAAATGTACAGTAATCAAAGCAGCCTGCTACTGACATAAAGATAGACATATATAGGCCAGGCACAGTGGCTTACACCTGTAATTTCTATAGTTTTGGTTTTTTTTGAGATGGAGTTTTGTTTTTGTTGCCCAGGCTAGAATGCAGTGGCACGATCTTGGCCCACTGCAACCTCCGCCTCCCAGGTTCAAGTGATTCTCCTACCTCAGCCTCCTTAGTAGTTGGGATTACAGGTGCCCACTACCATGCCCAGCTAACTTTTTTTTTTTTTTTTTTTTTTTGTATTTTTAGTGGAGACAGAGTTTCACCATGTTGCCCAGGCTGGTCTCGAACTGCTGACCTTAGGTGATCCACCCGCCTCAGCCTCCCAAAGTTCTGGGATTACAGGTGTGAGCCACCGTGCCTGGCTGGAAGTCACAAATCCTGTGACCTCTGGCCCCATGACTCTTGAGCAGGAAGGAATTATAGACACTATGCCTGCATCTTAGCAGAGTTCAGACCCCTCCCATGGTCCAATTCTTGTGGCCTTTCATTAATCTTACAAAGGTGGTTTTCAGTCCCTGAGCAAGAAGGGGGTTAGTTTTAGAGACTATTGTCATCCTCACTTTCAAGTAAGGGTGGTTCACATCTGTAATCCCAACACTTTGGGAGGCCAAGGTAGGCGGATCACTTAAGGTCAGGAGTTGGAGACCAGCCTGACCAACATGGTGAAACCCCATCTCTACTAAAAATCTGAAAATTAGCCAGGCATGGTGGCAGGCACCTGTAATCCCAGCTATGTGGGAGGCTGAGGCAGTAGAATCACTTGAACCCCGGAGAAGGAGGTTGCAGTGAGCCCAGACTGCGCCACTGCACTCCAACCTGGGTGATAGAGTGAGACTTTGTCTCAAAAAAATAAGAAAAATATAAAAATAAATTCCTCCCAAAGTTAGCTTGGCGTATGCCCAGGAATGACCAAGGACAGCTTGGAGGTTAGAAGCAAGACAGAGTCAACTATGTCAGATTTCTCGTACTGTCATAATTTTGCAAAGGCAATAATTGCCAAATGATCCACCAATTTCACTTCTGGGTGTATATCCAAAAGAAGTCAAAGCAGGGTCTCAAAGAGATATTTGAACCCCATGTTTATAGCAACATTATTCACAGTAGCCAAAAAAAAAAAAAAAAAAGAACAAGCCCCAAGGGTCCATCAGTGGATAAATGGATAAGCAAAATGTGGCATATACATACAATGGAATATTATTAAGCCTAAAAAAGGAAGAGTAAACTAAAAATAGAATCCTAGCTGGGCGTGGTGCCTCATGCTTGTAATCCTAGCACTTTGGGAGGCCAAGACGGGAGCATTGCTTGAACTCAGAGGTCTGAGATCAGCCTCAGCAACATGGCAAAACCCATCTCTACAAAAAATAGGAAAACTTAGCTGGCCACAGTAGCGCACACCTGTGGTCCCAGCTACTCAGAAGGCTGAAACAGAAGGCTGAGCCTAGGAGGCAGAGGTTGCAGTGAGCCAAGATCGTGCCGCTGCATTCCAGCCTGGGTAATAGAGCGAGATTGTCTCAAAAAAAAAAAAAAAAAAAAAAATCGTAAGTCCCCACAACTGACTGAAAGGACCCCCTCTTGGCCAAGGGGACCCCAGAAAATTCTTAAAAACTTAATTCCCAGCCATGACATGAAGGGAGGTCAAACATGCCTCATAATACCCCCTTCCTTTTGGAGTTTAGGCACAACTGACCAGCATTATCATTAAAATAGAGATAAGACTGACAGAACAGACCTTCTGTGACAATAAGATACCGAATTATAAACAAGACAGAGCAAGACTCAGTCTCAAATAAATAAATAAATAAGACCCAAGGCTATGCAAGGATAAGGTTAAATCACACCCTACAAATGATAAAATCTCCTTAAATTGTTTTTTTCAATTGTATAACGTGGCTTATTTTCCAACCTGACTCTAGTATAGCATCACATGAGAGACAGCAGACCCCCTTATTTTAAGCATTCCTTTTTACTGACTTCACGTCTTTAGATGAAGCTTAACTCTTGCAATCAATTGCCAACTAAAGAATCCTGAAAACCCACCTATGACTTGTAACCCCCTGCTTCGAGATGTCCTGCCTTTTCTAGACAAACCAATATATACCTTTCATTTGTTGATTTATAATTTTACCTACAATTCTTGTCTCCCTGAAATGTAGAAAACCAAACTGTAACCCAACCACTTTGTGATCACTCACTCAGGGCTTCTTGGGTTTGTGTTTTCTCCTGGCCACAGCCACTCATATTGTTAGCAGTAGCAAATCCAATGGGTGTGCAGCAAACTTAATTCTTCCCTAGGAGGAAAGAATTCAGCCCAGCCAAGGGTCATAAAGCAGAGTGAAAGACCGAGGTAAGTTTTAGAGCAGAAGTGAAAGTTGATTAAAAAGTTTTAGAGGCCAGGCGCGGTGTCTCATGCCTATAATCCCAGCACTTTGGGAGGCCAAGGCGGGGGGATCGTGAGGTCAAGAGATTGAGACCATCCTGGTCAACATGGTGAAACCCCATCTCTACTAAAAAAAAAATAATAATTAGCTGGGTGTGGTGGCACGCGCCTGTAGTCCCAGCTACTCTGGAGGCTGAGGCAGCAGAATCACTTGAATCCGGGAGACAGAGGTTGCCATGAGCTGAGATTGCACCACTGCCCTCCAGCCTGGCGACAGAGCGAGACTGTGTCTCAAAAAAAATAAAAGTTTTAGAGCAGGAACAAAAGGGAGTAAAGTACACTTGGAAGAGGGCCAAGTGTTCAGCTTGAGAGATCCACATACACTGTTTGGCCTTTGACTTGGGGTTTCACACATTGACCTGGTTCTGTGGTTTAGGTCTCTCCCCGCTTGATTTTTCGTTAAGGCGGGCCGTTCACATGCACAGTGGCCTGCCAGCACTTGGGAGGGGCTGCGTGCACAGTGCGTTTGCTGAAGTTGTGCACATACTCATTTGGGACAATTTTCCCTTACCAGTCAAGTGTTCCTAAAGGAAGGTTGGATTCCAGATAGCTCTGCTATTTTGCCTCTTAGTGCACATTCATGAGCCCTCTTGCCCAGTTCCCAAGATCTCATCGGGAAGCTGCTGATCACCACCTTCAGGTGACTGCCTGTCCCTGGCATCAGCTGCAACCAATTGTTATTTTAGAGGGACAGTTTAACAACTGCCTAACCGTCCCCTGATGGTCGCCTGACGTTCCTGGGCAGGAGTGCGGGGGCCTTTCCCGCGCTGCTCATGTCTGCCTAGCTACCTGCTCTGACAACATAGCCTCAGAGACAAACCTCTTTAAAACAGTTTACAGAGTTTGTTTTTTCCAATACAGAAGATAATTGTGACACATACTACAGCATGGATGAGCCTGGAGGGCAAAATACCAAGCGAAAGATACAAAAACACAAACACTGAATGATGACATTTCCATGTGGGAGCTGGAATAGCCCCATCCATAGAGACAGAAAGTACAGTGGTGGCTGCCACGGGCTGGCGGAGGGAGACACGGGGAGCTATTGTTTAACAGGGCAGAGTTTGAGTTTGGGATGGAGAGAAAGTTCAGGAGATGAATAGTGGTGATAGTTACACAACAATATAAATATACTTAAGGCCACTACACTTTACCCTTAAAAATGGTGAAAATGGTAAATTTTCTGTTGTGTGTATTTTACCACATTAAAAATAAAAATAATTAAATAAAATATACTTTTTTTTTTTTTTTTTTTTTTTTGAGACGCCCAGGCTGGAGTGCCGTAGCCGGATCTCAGCTCACTGCAAGCTTCGTCTCCCGGGCTTACGCCATTCTCCTGCCTCAGGCTCCTGAGTAGCTGGGACTACAGGCGCCCGCCACCTTGCCCAGCTAGTTTTTTGTATTTTTTTTTTTTTAGTAGAGACGGGGTTTCACCACATTAGCCAGGATGGTCTCGATCTCCTGACCTCGTGATCCGCCCGTCTCGGCCTCCCAAAGTGCTGTGATTATAGGCTTGAGCCACCGCGCCCAGCCATAAAATATACTTTCTAAACTACAGTTCCTTAGTATAATTTGTCTGAGGTTGTGTTATAATGAAACCAATAAACAATAATGTGGCTAGGGGCGGTGGCTCATGCCTATAATCTCATCACTTTGGGAGGCCAAGGTGGGCAGATCACCTGAGGTCAGGAGTTTGAGACCAACCTGGCCAACATGGTGAAATCCTGTCTCTACTAAAAATACAAAAAAATTAGCCAGGCATGGGGGTGCATGCCTGTAGTTCCAGTTACTCAGGAGGCTGAGGCAAGAGAATTGCTTGGAACCTGGGAGGCAGAGGTTGCAGTGAGCCAAGATCATACCATTGCACTCCAGCCTGGGCAACAAGAGTGAAACTCCATCTGAAAATAAATAAATAAATAAATAAATAAATAAATAAATAAATAAATAAATAAAATAAATAAACAGACACAAAACACTCCTCTTGGAGCCGTTAGATTGAGGAAACCAAGGCAGACCAACATTTGAAGCTACAGGGAAGTGGATTTTGACTGAATGGGATCATTAATATACCAAAAACAAAGTCTAAATCAAGCATTCTGAGATTGATAGGACAAAGGATGAGATATGCCAAAACAAGGCCAATGAATGCAAGTCACTTAAGAGATCATAGAATTTAAGAAGTAAAAGGGCAGGCAGGTAGGAGCAGGTGATAAACCAGGTGGCGGTGTTTGAGGTTTCCCTAGCACTCGGCCTGGGTCTCCAGAGTGACAGAGGCCACCCACATGGACCCTTCTTTGTAGCCCTTGATCTGAGATGCAGAGCTGCTTCCTCCGTAGGCCAGGACACCCGCTACCTGATAATAAAGGTACTAGCATGGTCACCATTCTTGAACCTTGCTGTGTGTTAGAAGCATGCTGGGCCCACGTACATCACTTACTCAGTCCTCCACATGGCTCGGGGCCTCACCACATGCCTGGCACAGAGCTGGGCCTCAAAAAATTATCTGCTAAATTGCTTAACAAAGCTGGGAGGAAAATGGTATAATAGTTGTCACCAAGGTATGGACAAGAACTCTGCAATTCAGAGAGGTTAACCTACATGTCAAGATCGCCCAGTAGGGGAGCCACTGTTCTAGCTTCCAGACCCAGCTCTGTCTTTCCAAGGCTCCCCCAAAGTCTTCTGATGTAACAGCCAGAGAATCCTTTCGGGATAAAAATCAGATCAAGTCACTCCCCTGCTCCCTATCCTCGAAGGCTTCCAGCCCACTTACTGCAAACCAAGTGAAGGTGCTCTCCATGGCCTAGGAACCCCTGCATAACCCCTGTATACAGGTGTCTCCCACTGACCCCTGTACCATCAGGGCCCGACTCTATCCTCCACCAGCACCATCGCCTCTCAGGGCCTTTGCACTGCTGTGCTCTCTGCCTGAGGTGCCATCACCAATTCTGGATTCTGCTCAAACAGCATCCCCTCAGAGAGGCCTCTCCTGACCACATCATCTAGAGGCATCGAACACTCTGCAACCCCTCACCCTGCTTTATGCACACAAAATTATGTTATGTAATAAGATGTGAATTGGAGATTTCCCCCTTTAGAATGGAAACTCCATGAGTTCAGATACTTTTCAAATTTTGGTCACTGCATCCCTAGAACCTAGTGTTCAGTAAATATTTGATGAATAATGAAGGAGTGACTGACAAGCTATTTAATCTTGAGGACACTAAGTTGACCTTACCCCAGGTCAACTTCCTCTTGCTACAAAGCTTGTGCAAACTGTCCCTTGAGCACAGAAAATCATGCAATAGCATACTTACTGAGTGTGGCATTTCCTGTGCACACACATCTGAAGTATATCACACCACACCTTGTCTCGTTCCATAGGCCTCTCACCTTGCACACACGGCACAGTGTCTCTTCCTTGACTTCTCCTATGCCCATGGCTTTGACCTTCCTTTCTTAGCACTCTTCGCTCCCTAACAACCCAGATTCCAAGGCTTCATACCCTTGGATAGGTGTTACCCAAATCACCCCATACCAGCTAATTAATGGGGTCATTTCAAGGGAAGAGGCTCTCACAGTTCAGAACTTCAGCAGATGTCTTCAGGGTAAAGGATGGGGGGTAGGCAAAAGGGAGCTCAAAGGAATATTGTTCTTTCTCCTTCACCTCATGTCTCTTGACTCAGGATTACTCTGAAAATAAAATTCATTCCTCACTCACAATGGCTCTTGGCTAAATACAATAGACAGCACGTCACTAATCCCAACTCTCTATGTGGAGTGGCCAGCCAGGGGAGTCTCTGCCACAAGAAGTCACCGGGCATAGCAGGACCAGCTGGGCATGGTGTCACGGACTCCTGCATCAGAGGCAGGTTGCAGTCGATATGCTCCAGGGACACTGGCATTGCCACAGTGCTCCGGTGATGGCCCACTGTTGAGTGGACAGCAGCTGCTCTTTCATAGGCTGCTAGTTGTTGAGCACTAACTCAGCCCCAGGCACACAGCACCATCGCATAACAAACCTATGAAATACTGGAGATTCTTGTTCCTGCCTGTATCTGTTAGCTCTTGCTGCATAACAAACCCTCTCAAAACAGAGTAGCTTAAAACAACTGTTTATTTGTTTGCACTTTGAGCTAAGCTTGCTGGGACAGCTGGTCTCTGCTCTGTGGGATTGCAGCAGTGCTCACACACACATGCCATCATCCGCCAGTCGGTGGCCTCGCTCATGTGTCCAGCAGTGACTATCAGCAGGGCCCGTGGAGAAAACCAGGTCATGTCCCTCTGATCTAGCAGCCTAGGCAGGCTCCTTCAAAGGGTGTTGGTTCAAGCATTTCCAAGAGCAGCAAGAGAGGCAAGTTCCAACATGCATGTACTTTGCAAGCCTCTGCATGCTGCACATTTGCTAGTGTCCCATTGGCCAGACTAGGTCACATGGCCAAGCCCAGCTTCAAGAGGTGAAAAAACAGACATCTTTTCTTGACCAGGGAGCTGCAATATTATGTTGTGGAGTGTTGCAACACAAATGGGAAGAATTTGTGGCAATGTTTGCAATCCACCGTATTGCCTGTTTCAGCATAATGCCACATCCGAAAGAAACATAAGTCCAAACCCCAAAAAAGAGACATTAAATTGCATAACACGCAACAGCAACATTTCCTAGAAATCTGTTTTATCCATCCAAATCCCTGAAGTCCCCAATTTCAAGGCAACTGTCACAGCCTTGTTCATATGTACCCACAAAGTTCATATCTACCAGTCCACAATGACTCTCTTCAATTCCCCATATCTCCTCCCACCTCCAGCCTTCTTCCTGCCTTCCAGATGTTTTTTCTGTCTTTTCCCTTCTTCCCCATTGACACTCCCCTTCACTCATGAACCTAATCAGCACCATAAATGACCAGCAGCAGAGAAATACAAACACAGAATCCTTAAGCAGGATCAGGGCCTATAGTACCAGCCACTTGGGAGGCTGAGACAGGAGGATTGCTAGAGGCCAGGAATTAGAGCCTGTAGTGAGCTATGATCATGCCATTGCACCCCAGTCTGGGCGACAGAGCAAGACCTCATCTCTAAGGAAAAAGAAGGTTGATTGTCCATATCGGTTTATCACATACAAAGGAGTCCTTGTGTGGTCACCCTTTTTTGTGATGGTGAAACTTCACTCTGAGGCTGAAGGAGGATGAAAGCACTGCTTTGAGCTCTGTGTTGGGTGGCCTATGAACCTCTGCCATTTCTCAGGCTTCTACGTATTGTTTCTGGAGGCTATTTATTTGAGACAGGATCTTGTTTTGTCACCCAGGCTGGAGTGCAGCGGTACGATCTCAGCTCACTGCAACCTCTGCCTCCCAGGTTCAAGCGATCCTCCCACCTTAGCCCCACAAATAGCTGGGAGTACAGGCACGCATCACCATACCTGGCTTTTTTTTTTTTGTATCTTTTATAGAGACAGGGTTTCACCATGTTGCCCAGGCTTGTCTCAAACTCCTGGACTGAAGCAATCTGCCAGCCTTGGCCTCCCAAAGTGCTAGGATTACAGGCATGACCACCGCGCCCAGCCTCTGGAGGCTATTTCAGTATTTCCTCTGCCCCTGTGGGTTGGAATTACCAAGTGTAAGTTCATTACTGTGGGGTTAAGTGTTCCAGCTTTTAATATCCCATCTTTCTAAATACTATGGGGACATTAAAAAATAGAAGATAGTTACAACTACTAATTCCGAAGTCCATGGTGTGTGCCAGTCTCTGTATTTGGTGTATGATAGTTGACATCTCAATTAGTCTATTCCTCCCAACAGTCCTATTAGGGAGACATTATAATCTGCTTTTTCTACAGAAGGGAACTGATGTTCAGGGAGACTGAAGTCTCTCAGAGAGTGGGGTCATCCTGGCTCATAGTCCTCTCCTGAATCTGGCTGAGGTCTGGCTTCTTTTGAGAGAATATCTTCTTGCTTCTTGACTGATGCTTGGAAGGACTTGCATAGAGCCTTTAGTACCTGCTGGAAAAGTGGGCTGGTGTTGCCAAGCGGACTCCAGCCTTCACAGCAGAGCAGGAGTTAGAGTTCTGGTGCCAGGCAGCTGCTTACTTTGGCCCGGAGCTGTGTTCCTCAACGTTGGTTGCTGACATCCTTGGTGGTCTATCAGTGACTCCACAGGCTGCTGAGTAATTTCAAAGAACAAAATACATGAAAGAAGTGATTTATATACGTTCAAGTTTTCAATGTAAAATGAGATTTTTCAAAGAAATCCCAGATAGTCTTAAAATCACTTGGCTACAAGAACTGTTGGTCAGGCCATCTCAGCTATCAGTCTGTAGCTTGTCCTCGCTAACAGAGTTTCACATTATTTCGGTTGTTTCTGTTCATTAAATTGGAGTTTTCATTTCTTTCCACCGTGCATCTCATATTCACAAATCACAAATATGGAGCAGTGATTCACAAGCGGCTCGTCAGGTATAAAACTAGTGTTGAAAATGATGCTAATGCATTTCAAAATAATGTGAAAACAAATGTGAGCACTATTTCAGTAAATTTGCAGGTGTTAGAACAAGCGAATCTCCAACGGGGATGGTCTTGCTTAAAATGCCAACATTGAAAAATGCAAATGGATGGGAGTCTGTCACTGTCTTAAACTTTGCCAAAGGAAAGTCCAAAACCACTGAAGCTGTTATATTATTTTTAAGGTCCTATGAAATTCCTTTGGTAAACTCCATGAATTCTCCCTAGAAAAATCTCAAAATAGTGATTTCTTTTCTTCTTCTTCTTTTTCTTTCTGAGACAGAGTCTTCCTTTGTTGCCTAGGCTGGAATACAGTGGCGCACTCTCGGCTCACTGCAACCTCCACTTCCCAGGTTCAAGTGACTCTCCTGCCTCAGCCTCCCAAGTAGCTGGAATTACAGGTGTACACCGCCATGCCCGGCTAATTTTTGTATTTTTAGTAGGGATAGGGTTTCACCATGTTGGCCAGGCTAGTCTCAAACTCTTGACCTCGTGATCTGCCCACCTTGGCCTCCCAAAGTGTTGGGATTACAGGTGTGAGCCACTGTGCCTAGTCAATAATGATTCCTAGAAAAAAAAAAAAAATCAGTTCTTTACGCAGAAAAAAAAAAAGACCAAAACAACCTTTTGAAACTGCATTTAAAGTCGCATTCCCTATAGCAGAAGTAGGTGCAAGTCACAGGATTCTTCAGAAACTTGGGAAAAGTAATGTTAAAGTTAATAAAAAATGTTATGCTCAGAAGGAGAAATAAAAACTACTTGTAGAATCCCTTTATCAAAGGATGCAGTAGAGGGTGACATGGTGTCAAGGGCAGATAATGTGGAAAAGCAATTACTATCACACGTCCCCGCTAGAAGACACCGTGCTCGACAATCGGATAAAACCACTGATGAGTAGAGGGTGAATCAGAGCTTCTATGTACAGACATGACACATCTAGGAAGGGGAGTTGTTTGATGCCATTTTATTCGTTTATCACCGAAAACTCATCCAGAAAGAGAAAAGATCTTTGTTTAGGTAACTTGTAATGTGAGTCATAACACAGGCTGGAAAATGTGCATCAAACTCTCAGCTGATGGAATATTATCATTCAGGGTCCTCCTGTGCCAATGAGTCCAGGTGCTGGGGACTTCTGGAGTCAACATTCTGGCCCAGCACAACTCTTAGGGGAACACCATTCCTTGGGGATTGCACTCAGATCTCAGGCACCAAAACCAGCATTGTCTGTGCTTCCTTTTCTGTCTGGACTTTGCTGGCTGTTGAAAAAATGAATGAGATTTTCCAAAAGTTTCTTCACAAACTGCTAATGCTAGTACAAGCCAGTTCCATGATTTTACCGGTTCAATCCAGTGATACAGCTCAGCAATACAGACAGGATCTCAAATATTCGGAACCACTCTGGGGCTGGATAGTATGATTTCTAATGTGGAGGCAAAATTAGTATAAATGGCTTGGGCAAAGAGTTTTGATATGCTGATGTTTAATGTTGTTTTTCAGCTGTAAGATTAAAAAACAACAGGTTTATAACTTGAGTGGATTTTAAAAAACTCATCCAGATATAGTATATGAAGAAACACTTCCCGAATAGCCTACTGAATACAAGTAAATGAATGGCATTGACTTGGATTCAGTAGCCTGAAGGGTCACACCAAGTGTGCAGAGTCTAAGGATTTCAGGGCTGATTGCAGTAAGACCAGGAGAGGCAGGTTACCAAAAATGGAAGTATAATTTAACCAAACTCAATTCGTATAATTTTTAACAAAAAATTGTAGAATGAGAAGATGAAGAGAGGGAAAGTGAAGCAGAGATGCTATTTGAGCACTAAATCCTGATTTCCATGACAGAGGATGAGTACACTGTCGCAGCCCATACAGCCAGAAATTTTAAAGAAGAAAGCAATCCCTCTCCCTCTCCCTTCCTCTGCATCTGTCCCACTCTCTCTCTCTTTTCCCTCCCTTCCTCTGCATCCGTCCCACTCTCTCTCTCTTTTCCCTCCCTTCCTCTGTTTCTCCTTCTCTTTGAGTATTTGTTATTAGGTATTTGATATATACATTTTAGACTTAGTGCTGCTCTGTCACCCAGGCTGGAGTGCAGTGGCACAATCTTGGCTTACTGCAATCTCCACTTCCCAGGTTCAAGCGATTCTCCTGCCTCAGCTTCCCGAGTCGCTGGGATTACAGTCACTCACCACCACGCCCGGCTGATTTTTGTATTTTAGTAGAGACGGGGTTTCACCATGTTGGCCAGGCTGGTCTTGAACTCCTGACCTCAAGTGATTCCCCAGCCTCGGCCTCCCAAAGTGCTGGGATTACAGGCGGGAACCACTGCTCCGGGCTGGTATTTGCTACATTAATCAAGAATATAAAAATTTTTTTGACAGTTTATAATATTGTTACCAAAAAATGTGTTACGTTGGTTAAAAATGAGAAAGTAAAGTCACTTAAAGCAGAAAGGAAGCAAAGGGGGTGTCGGGGGAAGGAGAATTGCAGCCAGCCAAGTGCAGAACTGGAGAACGGACGAAGCTGCCAGAGACCTCGGGAGTGGAGGGAGATTTGAGGACCTCTGAGCGCACATCTCCCTCGCTTTTCCAGTGGCTCTGCTGGTTCGTTTTTCTACTTGTTTACTGCTTGATATGGCCTGAAAATGTGCTGCCTAGAGACAGGGTTTCTGTCCCCTCTCAGCTCTTTGCTTCTAATCTGTTCAGCACACTGGCGTGGCAGCCCTGTGACATTCAGGCACCGTGCCCAGGGCTGGAGAATGCCTGGCTGCCGTGGGATTTGCAGGATCTCCGCCTTTATTATATGTCATTCCTCCTCAGTCCATGGCACTGCATCAGCAAGTGGCCTGCGTCAGCTACGTGTCCTCAAATGTGTGTATTTCAGGAGCACAGTTGTCCTTGCACACAGCCACCCATGTATTGATGAAGCTCCTGCTGTCTTCCCAGCACCGTTCTATGAGGGCCTTGAGTTGACATTCAAAATCCTGTGAGCCTTCCTCGTAGAAAGCATTAGACTGCCTCAAAACCCTTGCACAAAGAGCGGGATAGCAATAGATCTCAATCAACAGATACAGACCACCTGATATTTTCCACTAGAGTCACCCTTTTAGTTTCGTACCAGTTCTGAAAATATGAGAGACCTCATCCATGTATCCTGACCTATAAATAAGTTTTAAAAAATAAGCTAAAACCTTCAGGTCACATTGTCAGTAAGTTGCAAAATTGCCACTGGCACTGTGCAGATCAGTGCCACAGCGATGCCAGGAAAGGGCTGGGGACAGGAAGGCTGCAGCCAGGGGTGGAGTCTAGTTAATGCCTTAATGATGGCTCGGGCGGGAGGTCATAATTGGTTTGTAGTAATTGTTTTTACTTTCCCATAGCATGGCTTCCTTTGACCTAATTCCTCCTGGGCCCGAGCCCAGTGCCCTCTGCTAATTAAGCTGGCCGTATATGGACCTTTGGACATCACTGTTCCAGTGTATGCTGCAGTAGGCTGCTTCATGTTTTGATCTTCACACTGCATACTCAATACAGGTAACAATCGATTTTTCTTTGTTTCAGAATTAACGTACACGTTGCCAAAAGGTTTTTTTCATTGTATTTTGAAAAGCTGTTTTGGATTGCCAAAAACACCTTCACTACAAAAACTGTTGGAAGCTAGAGGCTTTTGTTCACAATTTATAAGATATTTTGTTTCTAATACAGAAAAAAACATTTAAAAATGTAGATCTGTGGCTGGAGGCAGTGGCTCAGGCCTGTAATTCCAGCACTTTGGGAGGCTGAGGCAGGAGGATCACTTGAGGTCAGGAATTCAAGACCTCACCTTACATAGTAAGACCCCACCTCTTTTTTAAAAAATAAAAATTAAAACAAAATTTTTAAAAAGAGAAAAATTTAGATCTGCTTATGGCTTGAAGTTTTAGGGCAAGGGAAAGAAACTAGTTTTCCAAGCAAAGGGATTCGCATGTGCAAAGGCTCAGAGGCAAGAGTGGGGGGAAGAAAGACAAGCCCAGACTCTGAAGAGCCTGTAAACCGACATTTGCCTGTGAAGCCACAGTAGAAATTAGATAAGTCAATGTACAAGCAGAGCAGGCCACGTTTCAAGCTCTGGGCAAGGCTGGGCGCAGGACTGATAAGCAGATGCAGTAACCCGGGGAAGCACTGGCAGCCCTGCACACTCACCCGCGCTCCTCCGTGAGGCGCTGGCGCTCTTCCCTGCAGGAGCAGAAGCCTGACAATCTGAATGCCAAGTGTAGGTGCCCTCTCAAGGACAGACTCACTAACCATGCCGCTTATTCACAAGTGTGGCAATGGTCAGGACGACCTAATACCTGCAGCTGTTCTGAGCAGGCCAGCCTCTTCCCGTAGGCACACCGGCAAGGGAAGTTCAGTGAACTGCAATCCCAGCAGGAGAGGAAGAATTCAGGCGGCCTGTGGCCGAGACGCCCTCCCTGCCAGACAGCACTCAGGGCGGCACCTAAAAACACTTCTCTCCTCACTAATTTTCTGAATTTCCTTCTGATTCTCATGGTCATGCTCTAGGGCTGCCCTGTCCGACACAATGGCCCATGCCACCTGCAAGCAGCCACTAAGCACCCGATGTGTGGTTAGTTTGCAATGAGATGTGTGGGAGTGTGAAATACGCAGATTTCAAAAACTTCATAGGAAAATCAAATGTGAAGTAGTCCTTAATTTTGATACTGATGTCACATGGAAATAATCCTATTGTGAATATACTGGGTTAAGGAAAATATCATTCAAATACATTTCACCTGTTTCTTTTCACTTTTCTAAGTGACTCCCGGAAAATTGGAAATCACACCTGTGTCTTGCCTCTGGTTTCTGCTGGACAGCGTTGCTGTGGACACATGATTAAGTACAGTGGCATGAAAGTCAGGTGTCACTGGCCTGAGCACCCTTCTGCCTCTCTGAGATACATGTATCTGTCCTGACCATTGATGTGTTGTTTTCATATGAAACAGTCAGAGGGTGCCCAAAGTCAGGCTCCCCAGAAGTAGATTCCAAGGAAGCTTCATGTGCAAGTGGCGCACCAGGGACAGGTTTGTAGGGAGATGGGACAGACAGTAGGAAAGCAGGACGGGGGAGAAAGGCCAGCCAAGGAGAGCTCAGGCCCAGCCACAGAGGGGCAGCCTCCCCACCCGAGCCAGGCAAGGTGTATTTTCACATGCAGTCCCATCTGGTGGTCAGGGGTCAAGGGTTATACCGAGGGTGTGTGCAAATTTGCAGGATATTGGCCCGGGGAGATTTTCCTGGATAACTTGGGTGGGCCCAGTGTCATCTCAGGGACCCTCACAGTTAGGGAGGCAAGACAGTCAAAGTTACAGAGAGGAGATGCGATGCAGAAACACAGATTAGAGTGATGCGATTTCAAGATGAAGGGAGGGGCCATGAGCCAAGGAATGCAGGCGGCTCCTAGAAGCTGGGAAAATGCAAGGAATAAATTCTCCCCGAGGGCATCCAGAAGGAGCACAGTCCTGATGCCACCTTGATCTTACCCTTGTGAGACCCGTTTTGGACTTGTGATCAGCAGAGCTGTAAGATAATTAATCTGTGTTGTTTTAAGCCACTGAGTTCATGGTAGCTTGTTACAGCAGCAGTGGAAACATATGTAATGGTCAAATAGATAGCAATAACTTATCGTTGCCATATTCTACGTGATAAATAACAGTATCACTGTGTCCGGACTTGATGGCCACTCTACAGTTTAAAAGCTCCTGCAGCTTTCTGGTGCACAAATTAGAATGGCCAGCTATGAAAACTATTTTAAAGCTTATGATGACTTAGGTGTAAAGTCTGGGTGGTCTTGATCGAGAACAAAAATGAAGTCAGTCTGCTCTTCCATTTCCAAATTACAGAGCGTAATTCATCTTTTGAAGCAACTGAATAGCAGGGACACTACACTGACGCCCTGAGACTTTTTTCTAAGTCATGCCCCACTGTAGCCACTGAGGCCCCCTCTGCATAGGAGGGCCAGCTACGGGCCTTGCTAGCCAGACGCTGGAGAAGGTTGACTATATTCCTTTAGCTCCCACGTCAAGGCCGTGGTGACAAGATGTAGACCTTCTCTCATGGCAGGGAAGCTGGCAACCTCAAAGGCTTGGGAGTTAGAAGAGGCAGGATATGGCATGGGAGAATAAGGGAGTGCACTGTCCCTCCTGGACTGATGGCACCACGGGAAGGAGAGGGAAAGGGAGATGCAAGAGGAGAAAGGCAAGCATTTGGGCTTTCCTCTTTGATCCTCCTCACCATCTCCTCTTTGAGACCAAGGCTTGTGAGGGGAGAGTTTAGAACACGCAGGTGATACACAGCATAGCTCAAGGTCAGAGGGTATCTGCCTACTTTCTGTCTATAAACTGCTCACTTCTTCTCTTCAAATCTGGAAGAAATGACTGTTATTAGGCAGAGGGAACCCCAAGTTCTCCTGAGAATCTCCCTTGTGAGAGGGAAGGTATCCAGGAAAACCCCTATGACTAGACCCAGAAGGTAAGAGCAGAATGTATAGTTGTTCAGACTGTGCCCTGCACAAGAACACCACATATAAGAAGAGAGTCATTCACATGAGAGACTCTCTATCATTGTAGATTTTGAATATTATATCTTTATCCACTTAAAAATGGGCAATTTGGGCCAGGCGTGGTATCTCACATCTGTAATCCCAGCTGTTTGGGAGGCCAAGGCGGGTGGATCACTTGAGGCCAGGAGTTTGAGACCAGCCTGGCCAACGTGGCAAAAACCCATCTCTACTGAAAATACAAAAATTAGCTGGGCGTGGTGGCACACGTGTGTAATCCCAGTCACTCAGGAGACTGAGGCATGAGAATCGCTGGAACCTGGGAGGCAGAGGTTGCAGTGAGCCAAGATCGCACCACTGCACTCCAGCCTGGGTGACAGAGCAAGACTCTGTCTCAAAAAAAAAAAGTGTGGGGGGCAGGTTGTATAATTATGATGACAATTTCCTAGGAGATGGTAGTAACATATCTTGTTTTAACAAACTAAGTATACTTTGATCATTTTTGATGGATAGAAGAAAAAGGCTTTCTCCAATAGTGTAGAATATAGTGATTCTTCATTGACTTATGAAGATGGAATCAGTCAATAATCAAAGCCTGTTAATCAAATTCATTAAAATAAATATGTATTTTTAAACAAGGAGCCATTTTTGGTCTGATGTACTGGTCAGTGCGCATCTTTAAACATTTTTTAAACTCTTTACTGATATCAGTGCACTGACTAAATTTTATATTTCATAATTCAATTGTTTAATTTGCTGTTATAAAAATCTTGTTAGTAAAAAACTAAGTGCTGTTAAAATTGAGAGGTTTGTTAAGCACGTGTTATTTCTTAAAGTTAAAAATATAATGTAAAAAACTAAACTATTATATAGTTTCCCCCAAGATGGCAAGAAAAAAAAATTAATCATCAGGGTCAGTAAACAGAAAACAAAACCACAAATGATTACAACTACTTTGATCATTAAGTAAATATTCGAAGAAAGCAAGTAAAATGTAAAACTAAAATAAAGCGACTCCAGAGAAGACTGTAACAGGGCTGTATCATCGATGAGAAGCACGGGATCAAACGCTTTGATTCCATGTCAACTGTAACTGATCGATTTCCAGAAAAACTAGAAGTTTTTTTTAAGAGAATGCATTAAACCAAATGTGTTTTCTGCCCAGCCAAGTACATGGCCATGTGATTGAACATTAAAAGCCAGATCATCTTGAAAACCCTTATTAGAAACATTCTGAAAGTAGTACAGGCAGAAAGATTTAGAAACTTACCATACACATGTTATTCCCAAGTGGAGAAAGGAGATTATCAATGGATCCTCCTTATTTTATTCTATCTTGTAGACTCTAAATTGTCTGTGTTGCAAACTCTCTAGGGATAAAAAAAAAATAATTAACTGAAGTATGAGAATGGATGTGGAGATTGTCAGTAATTGTCACATGTGCTTGGTAAACGTGAAATAAGTGAAATGTACATCTTCAATAATGTTAAGTATTTAAAAATAGGCTGGACGCGGTGGCTCATGCCTGTAATCCCAGCACTTTGGGAGGCCGAGGCAGGTGGACCACCTGAGGTCAGGAGTTCAAGACCAGCTGGCCAACATGATGAAACCCTGTCTCTACTAAAAATACAAAAATTAGCCAGGTGTGGTGGCGGGCGCCTGTAATCCCACCTACTTGGGAGGCTGAGGCAGGAGAATCACTTGAACCCAGGAGGCAGAGGTTGCAGTGAGCCGAGATCACTCCACTGCACTCCAGCCTGGGTGACAAGAGCAAAACTCCATGTCAAGAATAATAATAAAAGTAAAAATGTGGGGGAAAAAGTAATAGTCTAAGCCATAGGGCAGAAACTATGTGAAAATACAAAAAACGATTGTCACACTGAACGCACAATATACATGGTACAGTTTTTTTCTGTAGATGATGTCTAGTGCTCAGAGGATTATGAGCTTTTATGAATATGATAGTGGCAATTTTCTCCATTTGGTAGAAACAATAGCAAAATTTAATAACATTATAACTGAACATTTACACAGAATGTAAGGATCAATGTGAAATATTACACATTATTTAGGGAATAAAACACAAAACCACATAAAAGTGCAGTCGAAGTGGTGAATGAACTAACTATGATAAGGTAAGAAATGTAAAATGCTACACATCTGTTTTAGATAAAATCCCATATGTAATCACGTAGAGCAGATAATTATTGCTTTACTTCTGGATTTCCAAGACGCAAATATTCTGTATGTGAGTGCATCATGTGATTTTGCCCAGAAGATGACATGGCTAATGAGAATTTGTGCCATTTTTCAAAGACTAATACCAAAACTAGATTAATAAATGCTTGATAGGGCGTAAGTATGCCTAGAAAATAGAATAGACTGCAAGAGTAGAACCACAAAAATATTATAGGGCATCCTAGATTTCTTGTTTCGAACATTTTTAAGCATGTTGGTGAGCATTGCAGCAAAAACTTTTTTGTGACACTGAAATTTTTGTTAATATCCGAGAACTACACAACAACTTTGGTGCTTCAGTGAATATTGGAGTGTAGTAAGAACACACTTGGGCCAGGTGGTAGTTCACACCTGTAATCGTTATTTTATTCTGTCTCAAAGACTCAAGACTTGGACTATCCCCTTGGCTCAAGTGATCCTTCTACCTCAGCCAAGGAAGACCAGCCTGGGTAAGCTAGTGTGACCTCACCTCTACAAAGAAACTTTTTTTTTCAATGACAGAGTCTTTCTCTGTCGCCCAGGCTGGAGTGCAGTGACATGATCTCAGCTCACTGTAACCTTCACCTCCTGGGTTCAAGCTATTCTCCTGCCTCAACCTCCCAAGTAGCAGGGATTACAGACATGTTCCACCACACCCGGTTAATTTGTGTATTTTTAGTAGAGATGGGGTTTCACTATGTTGGCCAGGCTGGTCTTGAACTCCTGGCCCCAGGTGATCCATCCGCTTTGGCCTCCCAAAGTGCTGGGATTATAGGCATGAGCCAGCGCACCCAGCCTCTACAAAAAAACTTTAAAAATTAGCCAGTTGTGGTGTGCATGCCTGTAGTGTCAGCTACTTGGAAGGCTGAAGCAGGAGGATCGCTTGAGGCCAGGAGTTCGAGGCTGTGGTTAGCTATGATTGCACCACTGTACTCCAGCCTGAGTGACTGAGAGAGATTCTATCTATAAGAGGAAAAAAAAAAAGAATTAAAAAAAGAACACATGATGGGAAACGGTGGTTCACACCTGTAATCCCAACACTTTGGGAGGCTGAGGGAGGCAGATAACTTGATCCCAGGAGTTCAAGACCAGCCTGGGAAAAATAGGGAGACTTCATCTCTACAGAAAATTTAAAAATTAGCCAGGTGTAGTGGTGTGCACTTACAGTCCCAGGTACTTCGGAGGCTGAGGGAGGGGGATTACTTGAGCCTGGGAGGTTGAGGCTGCAGTGAGTTGTGATCATGCCACTGCACTCCAGCCTGGGTGACAGCAAGACCCTGTCTCAAAAAGAAAAGAAAAAAAAAAGACAAGATATTTGCTAAGCATAAATTTGAAAATGTTAAATCTCAATGGGAAGGCAAGGTTGATGACATCGGGCCTCAGATTAATCCACATACAAATTTTTGGAAATATAAATAAAGATGCATATTCTAGAATGCAAGCGAAAGTTATGCTTTTTAAAAATACCTACTTTCAGTTGTATTTACTCAGTTCTTATTTGGAATCATGGTTTAAGTAAAATTAATATTATAAGCAAAGTGATGCAGTAACAAAAATTTAATGTACTAATGACCATGAAAGCATCAAAGCAATTGAGAAGTTCTTTGAAGAAAAAATGCAGTAATATTTATTTGGAAAAATGTGTTATTTAGGTGAAACAAATTGCAGAGTTTTCTGACACTGAAACCAACTTTTCAAAATTAGAAAATTCTAGAAGAAGAAGAAAGAACACTCATTTTGGTTACAGGTTGCACAATTTATGACCCAACATTAGATTTAAAAATTAATTATTTTTGCCCTTCCTGCCCTCTGAGCATTTTCATAATTCACAAAATACATCTAACCCTGCCATTTTCAGTCACCAGTGGAGAACACAGCTTCTCAAAATTAAAAATTTTTAAAAATTGCTCAAGGTCTACAATGTCACTACAAAATCTAGTGAGCATTTC
Source organism: Chlorocebus sabaeus (assembly GCF_047675955.1). Classification (NCBI taxonomy): domain Eukaryota; kingdom Metazoa; phylum Chordata; class Mammalia; order Primates; family Cercopithecidae; genus Chlorocebus; species Chlorocebus sabaeus. Next base: position 70,042,247 of record NC_132921.1, read on the forward strand.
TAGAAATCGGTATCTTGGAGCGATTACGCATTGGAAACGCTATGCAGATTTTCAATGCAGAGATTTTTCAACCAACTCTGACTCGAAGAACCTAATTATTGTTACAGACCATTTACATTTTATGCTATCTTACATTCATTTATTTGACGTGGATAACTTTTTTCACTTTTATTTTTCATAAAAATTATGTACTTAAGGTGGACACCATGGTGTTTGATACACATGTACAGTGAGTGAATTACTACAGCTGGGGAAGCTGCCCAAAGACTGTGTGCATTAGTCCTGTCATTGAATTGCAGCACAAATTATGCAGATTTAGGGGTCCATTGAGAATTTACCCAGATTGTTGTTGTTGTTGTTGTTGTTGTTGTTGTTGAAATGGCATCTTGCTCTGTCATCCGGGCTGGAATGCAGTGGTGTGATCTTGACTCACTGCAACCTCCACCTCCCAAGTTCAAGTGATTCTCTGCCTCAGTCTCTTGAGTAGCTGAGATTACAGGCACCCGCCACCATGCCCGGCTAATTTTTGTATTTTTGGTAGAAACGGGGTTTCACCAAGTTGGCCAGGCTGGTCTCGGACTCCCGGCCTCAAGTATCCCACCCTCCTTGGCCTCCCAAAGTGCTGCGATTACAGTCATGAGCCACCGCACCCAGCTTTTACCTAGATTTTATTAACCAGTGAGAGCCAAGGTAGGAGCCGGCCAGCAAGAAGAGACGGTCGATGCTTTCTGGAAACATCTCTTAGACCAAAAGAATGGTCCAGATTCTTTCCCCATGGATTTCAGCACCAGAGGCCCCCAAAGACCCAAGGTATCCCTCTGCAAAGAAGCCACGGTGAGCTCCTCCACTAACACAGATGCTCTTGCAGGAGAAGAAATTGGCTGTGGGGAGAGCCTCTGAGACTGAATATATTACAAAGAACAACTAAACATTTCCTAAGTCGACTGAATGGAACTGAATGAAATTTTGACTCCTTCCCCTAGTATGCAAATGATGAGCTACAAACAAAATAAATGTTTATAATGGACACCTGAATGGTGGTGTGAACAGGTCTGTACCCTCTCTACGCTTCCATGGACAAGGGACACCCCACTTTCTCTAAGTCAGCCTAGAAAGAGGGTACTCCTGAGACTTACCAGTGTCCACCCTGAAGGCCACCATCAGTCAGCCTGGCTGATGTATAGGTCTTGATTTTCTCCCAAATACACTGAGGGATCGTGAAGATTTTCCCCACATGGGGGTGAAACGAGAAAATCACAATGACAGAAAACTTGACTAAAAATCAATAAAACCATTTATTCTTGTACAGCTCTTTGCATTCTGTTGACCATGGCAAACTAAGTCAGCAGCTCCATATTATGATTCTTATTAAACTTATTTTAGAAACATTTATCTAAATAACATGTATTCAGAGACAGGCACATTTGTAGACATACTCTTCCTCCTGAAATCCCACTAAGAGGGTAATAATGGTTTTGGGTTTTGTTTTTAAAGAAAATAATCCCACAAGGATGGAAAAGGAGACAACAACATTTAGATACTAAAAGCAGATGGAAGAGTTATACATTACATGACCCAGTAAACCCAAGGAAATTTACTCAAGCCAGCCGTAAAGAAAGCTGAGAAGCAACATGATAGACAGCACAAAAACTGCCAAAGGACTCAGGAGTTGCAGCCCAGATACTGCTAGAAGCAAGAGATAAATAGGAGATTTGGTTGTTGTACGTTTCATTAAAAAAAAAAAAAAATTCCCAACCCTCCTCCTGATTTTATGCAGTAGAAACTCCTCCTCTTCCATCTGAACATAAGACAGGGGTTTACTCTCTAAACTGGTAGAACGGAGGGTCTCTAAAACAGAATTGAGTGTCCAGAAGTAGAGACGTGTGTATCTGAATTTATGACAGAGGCAGCAGTACAGGTCCACTTTTTCCCAACTGATCACTGTAAAGTTGTATTTCACTGGAGGTTGAGCACCGTTTCGTCAAATAACTGACATTTGGAATTCCTCTTCTGTAAAATGCTTGTTCAAGTATTTTGCCCATTTTTTTAAAAACTGGGTGGTCTTTTTCTTATTAATTTATGATCATTCTTCATATATTCTAGATGGACAGAAATTCTTCAATTTAAATGTAGTCTACTTCTTGCACTTTTCTGTGTGACTAGAGTTCTTTGTGTCTTGTATAACAAATCACGAAGTTTTTTTTCAAACAAACTTGTAAATCTTTCATAATTTTGTCTTTTCATATAACCCTTCATCTACCTGGAATTTATTCTGACGGATGGCATGAGATGGGGGCCTGATTTCATTTTGTGGCCACATGGATGCTCAATTCTCCTACAGCGGTTCTTGAAAAATATAAGCTTTCCCTCACTGTTGTATGGGACACCTCTGCCACAAACCAAACGTCCACATCAATGTTTCTGGGAACTGTTTCCTGTTCTGTTTGTTAATCTATTCCTGTATCAGTACTGCACTGTTGTAATTACTTTTCTGTTGTAATAATCACTTTGGTATTTGTGCAGATCAGGTCCAGGACCCTAACCCACGCCCAGTTGCTTGTGTTGCAAGCTTCCTAAGCTAATGAGGGCATGCAGAACTCTTAGGTAAATAATGGTAGCCACCAAAATATTTGAGGTGAGTCAAGATTGCCTACAGTGAGTGCTAAACTATCATGAAAACATGTCTCGTTGGGTGCGGTGGCTCACGCCTGTAATCCCAACACCTTGGGAGGCTGAGGCAGGCGGATCACGTAAGGTCAGGAGTTCGAGACCAGCCTGGTCAACATAATGAAACCCCATCTCTATTAAAAATACAAAAATTAGCTGGGCATGGTGGCACATGCCTGTAATCCCAGCTACTAGGGAGGCTGAGACAAGAGAATTGCTTGAACCCAGGAGGTGGAGGTTACCATGAGCTGAGATCATACTGCTGCACTCCAGCCTGGGTGACAAGAGTAAAACTCTGTCTCAAAAAGAAAGAAGGAAAGAGAGAAAGAGGAAGGAAGGAAGGAAGGAAGGAAGGAAGGAAGGAAGGAAGGAAGGAAGGAAGGAAGGAAGGAAGGAAAAAGAAAAGAAAAGAAAATATGTCTCAAAAGGGATTCTTTCACATGCATAAATACTGAATAAATAAATATTTATTAATAGGCAGGTACAAAGCAGAAAATAAAGTCTCTTTTGTAAGCTTTATGAAACCCCGAGTTGATGACCACCCTACAGGAAAGTGTTCCCTTGAGGCAGATGCAACAAGTTTTCAGGGGCAGGAATCCGTTTTCCTGACAGTAGATATTAGGCAGCCAAATGTTCTGCTAACACACAGGCAGTTATGGCACAGGAGTGTTTACAGATGGAGCCCTGGATCTCATCTCTAAGTATGGAGTCCTCGCCAGCTCTTATATCCTCTTTGTGCAACTATCTCTACAATACTTTAGCCCATCTATGTATCTTGCATTCAATTTCATTAATTACATGGAGTTCAAGTCTAGCAGTCACATCCCTGTCTGGCCAAGCCATTTGCCACTGCCCGGGAATCTATGGACACTTGTACCTCTGACCACTTTCCACATAGGGGAACAACTGAGAATACCACTTGCAGCTCTGCCCACTGGAAGAGTTTCTTTCAGTACTGTTTTGTTTTTGTTGTTGTTGTTGTTGTTGCTGTTTTGTTTTCGAGATGGAGTCCCTTTCTGTCACCCAGGCTGGAGTGCAGTGACGCAATCTCAGCTCACTGCAAGCGCGCCTCCCGGGTTCATGCCATTCTCCTGCCTCAGCCTCCCGAGTAGCTGGGACTACAGGCACCCGCCACCACGCCCAGCTAATTTTTTTTGTATTTTTAATAGAGACAGGGTTTCACCATTTTAGCCAGGATGGTTTCGATCTCCGGACCTTGCGATCCGCCCGTGGTCACGTTTGGAATAAGTGGTCAAGTTTGGAATAAGTGTGATGTGGTGCTGAGAAGAATGTATATTCTGTTGATTTGGGATGGAGAGTTCTGTAGATGTCTATTAGGTCCGCTTGGTGCAGAGTTGAGTTCAATTCCTGGATATCCTTGTTAACTTTCTGTCTCGTTGATCTGTCTAATGTCGACAGTGGGGTGTTAAAGTCTCCCATTACTATTGTGTGAAAGTCTAAGTCTCTTTGTAAGTCTATAAGGACTGGCTTTATGAATCTGGGTGCTCCTGCATTGGGTGCATATGTATTTAGGATAGTTACTCTTCCTGATGAATTGATCCCTTTACCATTATGTAATAGCCTTCTTTGTCTCTTTTCATCTGTAATGGTTTAAAGTCTGTTTCATCAGAGACTAGGATTACAACCCCTGTTTTTTTTTGTTTTCCATTTGCTTGGTAGATCTTCCTCCATCCCTTTATTTTGAGCCTATGTGTGTCTCTGCATGTGAGATGGGTCTCCTGAATACAGCAAACTGATGGATCTTGACTCTTTATCCAATTTGCCAGTCTGTGTCTTTTAATTGGACCATTTAGTCCATTTATGTTTAAGGTTAATATTGTTATGTGTGAACTTGATCCTGTCATTATGATATTAGCTGGTTATTTTGCTCATTAGTTGATGCAGTTTCTTCCTAGCATCGATGGACTTAACATTTTGACATGTTTTTGCAATGACTGGTACCGGTTGTTCCTTTCCATGTTTAGTGCTTCCTTCAGGATCTCTTGTAGGGCAGGCCTGGTGGTGACAAAATTTCTAAGCATTTGCTTGTCTGTAAAGGATTTTATTTCTCCTTCACTTATGAAACATAGTTTGGCTGGATATGAAATTCTGGGTTGAAAATTCTTTAAGAATGTTGAATATTGGCCCCCACTCTCTTCTGGCTTGTAGAGTTTCTGCCAAGAGATCTGCTGTTAGTCTGATGAGCTTCTCTTTGTGGGTAACCCGACCTTTCCCTCTGGCTGTCCTTAACATTTTTTCCTTCATTTCAACTTTTGTGAATCTGACAATTATGTGTCTTGGAGGTGCTCTTCTCGAGGAGTATCTTTGTGGTGTTCTCTGTATTTCCTGAATTTGAATGTTGGCCTGCCTTACTAGGTTGGGGAAGTTCTCCTGGATGATATCCTGCAGAGTGTTTTCCAACTTGGTTCCATTTCTCCCCTCACTTTCAGGCACACTAATCAGACATAGATTTGGTCTTTTCACATAATCCCATATTTCTTGGAGGCTTTGTTCATTTCTTTTTACTCTTTTTTCTCTACACTTCTCTTCTTGCTTCATTTCATTCATTTGATTTTAAATCACTGATACTCTTTCTTCCAGTTGATCGACTCGGTTACTGAAGCTTGTGCATTTGTCACGTAGTTCTCGTGTCATGGTTTTCATCTCTATCAGTTCTTTTATGGTCTTCTCTGCATTGATTATTCTAGTTATCCATTCATCCATCCTTTTTTCAAGGATTTTAGTTTCTTTGCGCTGGGTACGTAGTTCCTCCTTTAGCTCTGAGAAGTTTGACCGACTAAAGCCTTCTCCTCTCAACTCGTCAAAGTCATTCTCCATCTAGCTTTGTTCCGTTGCTGGCGATGAGCTGCGTTCCTTTGGAGGGGGAGACATGCTCTGATTTTTTGAATTTCCGGCTTTTCTGCTCTGTTTTTTCCCCATCTTTGTGGTTTTATCTGCCTCTGGTCTTTGATGATGGTGACGTACAGATGGGGTTTTGCTGTGGATGTCCTTTCTGTTTGTTAGTTTTCCTTCTAACAGTCAGGACCCTCAGCTGCAGGTCTGTTGGAGTTTGCTTGAGGTCCACTCCAGACCCTGTTTGCCTGGGTGTCAGCAGCGGAGGCTGCAGAAGATAGAATATTGCTGAACAGTGAGTGTTGCTGTCTGATTCTTGCTTTGGAACCTTCATCTCAGAGGTGTACCCAGCCGTGTAAGGTGTGAGGTGTCGGTCTGCACCTAGTGGGGGATGTCTCCCAGTTAGGCTACTCAGCGGTCAGGGGCCCACTTGAGCAGGCAGTGTGTCCACTCTCAGATCTCAACCTTTGTGCTGGGAGCACCACTGCTCTCTTCAAAGCTGTCAGACAGGGGCATTTACATCTGCAGAGCTTTCTGCTGCTTTTTGTTTAGCTGTGCCCTGTCCCCATAGGTGGAGTCTACAGAGGCAGGCAGGCCTCCTTGAGCTGCAGTGGGGCTCCACCCAATTTGAGCTTCCCGGTGGCTTTGTTTACCTACTTAAGCCTCAGCAATGGCAGGCGCCCCTCCCCCAGCCTCGCTGCCCCCTTGCAGTTAGATCTCAGACTGCTGCTGTGCTAGCAATGAGGGAGGCTCTGTGGGACTTTCAGGCCTGGTGTGGGATATAATCTCCTGGTATGCCATTTGCTAAGACCCTTGGTAAAGCACAGTATTAGGGTGGGAGTTACCCGATTTTCCAGGTGTTATGTGTCTCAGTTTCCCTTGGCTAGGAAAAGGAATTCCCTTCCCCTTTGCACTTCCCAGGTGAGGCGATGCCTCACCCTGCTTCAGCTCTCGCTGGTCCGGCTGCAGCAGCTGACCAGCACCGACTGTCCGACACGCCCCAGTGAGATGAACCTGGTACCTCAGTTGAAAATGCAAAAATCACCCGTCTTCTGTGTCGCTCATGCTAGGAGCTGGATGCTGGAGCTGTTCCTATTCAGCCATCTTGGGCACCCCCTGTGCCACATTTCCTTCATCGAGTCTATCATTTATGGATATTTGGGTTGGTTCCAAGTCTTTGCTATTGTGAATAGTGCCGCAGTAAACATACGTGTGCATGTGTCTTTATAGCAGCATGATTTATAATCCTTTGGGTATACACCCAGTAGTGGGATGGCTGGGTCATATGGTATTTCTAGTTCTAGATCCTTCAGGAATCGCCACGCTGTCTTCCACAATGGTTGAACTAGTTTACAGTCCCACCAACAGTGTAAAAGTGTTCCTATTTCTCCACATCCTCTCCAGCACCTGTTGTTTCCTGACTTTTTAATGATTGCCATCCTAACTGGTGTGAAATGGTATCTCATTGTGGTTTTGATTTGCATTTCTCTCATGGCTAGTGATGATGAGCATTTTTTTATATGTCTGTGGGCTCCATAAATGTCTTCTTTTGAGAAGTGTCTGTTCATATCCTTCACCTGCTTTTTGATGAGGTTGTTTTTTTCTTGTAAGTTTGTTTGAGTTCTTTGTAGATTCTGGATATTAGCCCTTTGTCAGATGCGTAGATTGCAAAAATTTTCTCCCATTCTGTAGGTTGCCTGCTCACTCTAATGGTAGTTTCTTTTGCTGTGCAGAGTTCTTTAGTTTAATTAGATCCCATTTGTCAATTTTGGCTTTTGTTGTCATTGCTTTTGGTGTTTTAGACATGAAGTCCTTGCCCATGCCTATGTCCTGAATGGTATTGCCTAGGTTTTCTTCTAGGGTTTTTATGGTTTTAGGTCTAACATTTAAGTCTCTAATCCATCTTGAATTAATTTTTGTATCAGGTGTAAGGAAGGGATCCAGTTTCAGCTTTCTACATAAGGCTAGCCAGTTTTCCCGGCACCATTTATTAAATAGGGAATCCTTTCCCCATTTCTTGTTTTGTCAGGTTTGTCAAAGATCAGATGGTTGTAGATGTGTGGTATTATTTCTGAGGGCTCTATTCTGTTCCATTGGTCTGTGTCTCTGTTTTGGTACCAGTACCATGCTGTTTTGGTTACTGTAGCCTTGTAGTATAGTTTGAAGTCAGGCAGCATGATGCCTCCAGCTTTGTTCTTTTGGCTTAGGATTGTCTTGGCAATGCAGGCTCTTTTTTGGTTCCATATGAACTTTAAAGTATTTTTTTCTAATTCTGTGAAGAAAGTCATTGGTAGCTTGATGGGGATGGCATTGAATCTATAAATTACCTTGGGCAATATGGCCATTTTTATGATATTGATTCTTCATATCCATGAGCATGGAATGTTCTTCATTTGTTTATGTCCTCTTTTATTTCATTGAGCAGTGATTTGTAGTTCTCTTTGAAGAGATCCTTCGCATCCCTTGTAAGTTGGATTCCTAGGTATTTTATTCTCTTCAAAGAAATTGTGAATGGGAGTTCACTTATGATTTGGCTGCCAAATCATAAGTTTGTCTTTTATTGGTGTATAAGAATGCTTGTGATTTTTGCACATCGATTTTGTATCCTGAGACTTTGCTGAAGTTGCTAATCAGCTTAAGGAGATTCTGGGCTGAGACGATGGGGTTTTCTAAATATACAATCATATCATCTGGAAACAGGGATAATTTGACTTCCTCTTTTCCTAATTGAATACTCTTTATTTCTTTTTCCTGCCTGATTGCCCTGGCCAGAACTTCCATCACTATGTTGAATAGGAGTGGTGAGAGAGGGCATCCCTGTCTTGTGCCAGTTTTCAAAGGGAATGCTTCCAGTTTTTCTCATTCAGTATGATATTGGTTGTGGGTTTGTCATAAATAGCTCTTATTATTTTGAGATTCGTCCCATCAATACCTAATTGATTGAGCGTTTTTAACATGAAGGGCTGCTGAATTTTGTCAAAGGCTTTTTCTGCATCTATTGAGATAATCATGTGGTTTTTGTCTTTGGTTATGTTTATATGATGGATTACGTTTATTGATTTGTGTATGTTGAACCAGCCTTGCATCCCATGGATGAAGCCCACTTGATCATGGTGGATAAGCTTGTTGATGTGCTGCTGGATTCGGTTTGCCAGTATTTTGTTGAGAATTTTTGCATCAATGTTCATCAGGGATATCAGTCTCGAATTCTCTTTTTTGTGTGTCTGCCAGGCTTTGTTATCAGGATGATGCTGGCCTCATAAAATGAGTTAGGGATGATTCCCTCTTTTTCTATTGATTGGAATAGTTTCAGAAGGAATGGTACCAGCTCCTCCTTGTACCTCTGGTAGAATTCAGCTGTGAATCCATCTGGTCCTGGACTTTTTTTGGTTGGTAGGTTATTAATTATTGCCTCAGTTTCAGAGCCTGCTATTGGTCTATTCAGGGATTCAACTTCTTCCTGGTTTAGTCTTGGGAGAGTGTATGTGTCCAGGAATTTATCCATTTTTTCCAGATTTTCTAGTTTATTTGTGTAGAGGTGTTTATAGTATTCTCTGATGGTAGTTTGTATTTCTGTGGGATTGGTGGTGATATCCCCTTTATCATTTTTTATTGCGTCTATTTGATTCTTCTCTCTTACTCTTTATTAGTCTTGCTAGCTGTCTATCAATTTTGTTGATCTTTTCAAAAACCAGCTCCTGGATTCATTGATTTTTTGGAGGGTTTTTTGTGTCTCTATCTCCTTCAGTTCTACTCTGATCTTGGTTATTTCTTGCCTTCTGCTAGCTTTTGAATGTGCTTGCTCTTGCTTCTCTAGTGCTTTTAATTGTGATGTTAGGGTGTCCATTTTAGATCTTTCCAGCTTTCTCTTGTGGGCATTTAATGCTATAAGTTTCCCTCTACACACTGCTTTAAATGTGTCCCAGAGATTCTGGTATGTTGTATCTTTGTTCGCATTGGTTTCAAAGAACATCTTTATTTCTGCCTTCATTTCGTTGTGTACCCAGTAGTCATTCAGGAACAGGTTGTTCAGTTCCCATGTATTTGAGCAGTTTTGATTGAGTTTCTTAATCCTGAGTTCTAGTTTGATTGCACTGTGGTCTGAGAGACAGTTTGTTATAATTTCTATTCTTTTACATTTGCTGAGGAGTGCTTTACTTCCAACGATGTGGTCAACTTTGGAATAAGTGCGATGTGGTGCTGAGAAGAATGTATATTCTGTTGATTTGGGGTGGAGAGTTCTGTAGATGTCTATTAGGTCCACTTGGTGCAGAGTTGAGTTCAATTCCTGGATATCCTTGTTAACTTTCTGTCTCGTTGATCTGTCTAATGTCGACAGTGGGGTGTTAAAGTCTCCCATTATTATTGTGTGAAAGTCTAAGTCTCTTTGTAAGTCTATTTATTTTAAAAATTGAATCAATAAGTAATAACCTTCCAAAACAGAAAGCACCAGGCCTAGACGGCTGGTGAATTCTAAACACTGAAGAAAGAAATTATACCAATTCTCTACAATCTTTTTCAGAAGAGAAAATCAAAGAGAATACTTCCTACCTCATTCCCTGAGGCCAGCATTACACTAATACCAAAACCAGATAAAGACATAACAAGAATGGAAAACTACCAACCAATATGTCTCATGAACACAGACATAAAAATGCTCAACGGCCCGGTGCAGTGGCTCATGCCTGTAATCCCAACACTTTGGGAGGCCGAGGTGGGCAGACAACTTGAAGTCAGGAGTGCGAGATCAGCCTAACCAACGTGGTGAAACCCCGTCTCTCCTAAAAATACAGCAATTAGCCGGGTGTGGTGGTGCATGCTTGTCATCTCAGCTACTCAGGAGGTTGAGGCAGGAGAATTGCTTGAACCCAAAATAGCGCCACTGCACTCCACCCTGGGTGACAGAGTGAGACTTTGTCTCAAAAAAACAAAAACAAAACCAAAAAATGTTCAATAAAATATTAGCAATTCAAATCCAACGATGTCTAAAAAGAATTATATCCCACAGTGAAGTGGAATTTACTGCATGCAAGGATGGCAACATTGAAAAATCAATTAAATGTAATCTATCACATCAACAAACTAAAGAAAAATCACATGATCATATCAAGAGATGCAGAGAAAGCATGACAAAATCCAACACCCACTCTTGATAAAAACTGTCAGTAAACTAGATATGACATGGTGCCTATGGTTCATAACAATGTATTATATTCTTGAAAAGTACTGAAAGAGGATTTTAAGTGTTCTCACCACAAAAAAAAATAAGTATATGAGGTAATGTTAATCAGTTAGATTCAGCCATTCCACAATTATACATATTTTATAACATGTTGTACAAGATTGTACATGATAAATATATGTAGTTTTTATTGGTCAATTTAAATACATGCATGCTTATATAATAAATATATAAATAAATAACTCACTCTCAGTAAATTAGGAATAGAAGGGAACCGTCTTCAACCTGATAAAGAATATCTGCAAAAACCTTATAGATAACATCATGGTGAGAAGCTCAAAGTTTTCCTGCTGAGATCAGGAACAAGGCAAGGATGTCCCCCTCTCACCACTGCTTTTCAACTTTGTACTAGAGGTCCCAGCTAACACAATAAGACAAGAAAGGAAAATAAAAGGCATGCTTGATTGGGAAGGAAGAAATAAAACTGCTTGTGTTCACAGATGACATAATCATCTCTACAAAATATCTGAAAGAATCAACAAAAAATAAAAACTCCTAGTACTAATAAGCAATGATAGCAACATTGCAGGATATAAGTTTAATGAATTGCTTTCCTATATACCAGCAAAGAACAAGTAGAATTTGAAATTCAAAACACAGTACCATTTACATTAGCATTCCCTCCAAAAAATGAAATACTTAGATATAAGTCTAACAAAATATGGAAAAGATCTATATGAGGAAAACTGTAAAACACTGATGAATGAAATCAAATATGAAATTTTAAAATGGAGACATATTTCATGTTCCTGGGTAGGAAGGCTTGATATTGTCAAGATGTCAGTTCTTCCCAACTTGATCTATCAGTTCAATGCAATCCCAATCAAAATCACAGCAAGTTATTTTGTGGATATTGGCAAACTGATTATAACATTTATAGAGAGAGGCAAATGACCCAGAGCAGCCACACAGTATTAAAGGAGAAGGACAAGGTTGGAGGACAGAAGCTACCCAATTTCAAGACGTACTATAATGCTGCAGTAATCAAGGAATGTGGTATCAGCAAATGAATAGGCAAATAGATAAATGCAACAAAACAAAAAGCCCAGAAGAAGACCCACATAAATATAGTCAACTGATCTTATAATCTCAGCTACTTGTCAATACCATAGGAAAAGACAGTCTTTTAAACAAATGCTGCTAAAGCAACTGGACATCCACATGCAAAAAAATAAATGTAGACACAGACCTTACAAACTTCACAAAAATTAATTCATAATGAATCACAGACCTAAAGGTAAAATGCAAAACTATAAAAACCTTAGAAGATAGTATAGGAGAAAAGTCTAGATGGCCTTAGATTTGGCTTTTTAGATCCAACACCAAAGGCACAATCCATGAAGATTAAAGAGAGAATTGATAACTGGACATGACTAAAATTAAAAATTCCTGCTCTGTGACATCTTACAGAATTCAAATAACCAATAACTATATGACTCACTAAAATTCACTTAAAAATCAAAGTGGAATGTCATCCTTCAGCTATCAAATTGACAAGAATTTTTTCTTTTTTTGAGATGGAATCTCGGTCTATTGAGTGCAGTGGCACAATCTCGGCCCACTGCAATCTCCGCCTCCCAGGTTCAAGTGACTCTCCTGTCTCAGCCTCCCAAGTAGCTGGGATTATAGGCGCCTGCCACCATGCCTAGCTAATTTTTTTATTTTTTGTAGAGACTGGGTTTTACCATGTTGTCCTAGCTGGTCTTGAACTCCTAAACTCAGGTGATCTGCCCACCTTGGCTTCCCAAAGTGCTGGGATTACAGGCGTGAGCCACTGCGCCTGGCCAGATCTTTTCTTATAATTCTTAGTGTTATCAGAATTGAGGAATACAGAAAAGTATACACTGGTAGAATATGAATTGGTTCACTCTTAGGTAATATTTAATATGCCTTTAAAAGGTACATAACCAAGGATTTTTAGCGCAGTGAAACCACTCTGCGGTATCCATGATACTATACTGATAGATACATGTCATTATACGTTTGTCCAAACCCATAGAAAGTACAACAGCAAGAGCAAATCCTAATGTGATAATGATGTGTTAATGCAGGTTCATCAGTTTCAAGAAATGTTGCACTCTGATGGGGGATGCTGCTAATGGGGGAGGTTGCCCACATGTGAGGGTGTGTGCCTTCTGCTCAGTTTTGCTGTGAACCTAAGACTGCTCTAAAAAAGAAAGCCTGTGGCAGGCCAATTCTCTCTGACAATCACACAGACAGGCCTGCATGACAGTCACGCAGACAGGCCTGTATAGCACTTCAGTTACACAGACAGATTTCCTCAGAATCGCCTGAACATTGAGCAAACAGTTAAACCTAGAGAAAGCAGTGCCCAGACATCAAAGCTAGAAAAGAAACATATGGTCAGTAGGCGCCTCGCGTGAGCTTCTCCCTAACCTGGAGCAAACCAAAATAATAGAGACAGTCTTACATTCCTAGTGCCAGGACCCATCTCGGGTCGTCGGAATCTGAGTCAAGGTAACAGAGGTAACAGAGGCAGCTGTTTGAATAGATTCAATGGAGAGTCTAAGGCAGCTCTCCGGCCCAAGCTGTAAAGGAGACAGGATAGAAGTAATCACTCCAGTACCGCAATAGACAGGCCTTGAAGGTACTGAGGCCCTTTTAAGTGGAGTTGGCAAGCATTTTTTTGCCTGTGACCTTCCATTTGAAACAAAATTAGTTACTAATAGACTTAGGCAAATACTGTACTTCATGCAGGCACAGAACCCCAACCAATATAACCACTAAGAAAACTGTAACGCTTTGAGTTGGTCTGGTGGAATTATCTCTGGCCTTCTCCCTGTATCCAGTTACAGCAATAAATTCCCTTCTTTCCTAGTTTGTCTGCTTCTTGTGATTGGGCCTCAAGAAAACGCTGCCGGACTCGGCTTGGTTCCGGGAACAAGCCTATTTTTAAAAACTAAGTGTAGGGGCAGGGTGCGGTGGCTCACGCCTGTAATCCCAATACTTTGGGAGGCCAAGGCATGCAGATCAACTGAAGTCAGGAGTTCGAGACCAGCCTGGCTAACATGGTGAAACCCTGTCTGTACTAAAAATACAAAAATTAGCCGGGTATGGTGGCACATGCCTGTAATCCCAGCTACTTGGGAGGCTAAGGCAGGAGAATCGCTTGAACCCAGGAGGTGGAGGTTGCAGTGAGCCAAGACTGTACCATTGCACTCTACCCTGGGCAACAAGAGTGCAACTCTGTCTCAAAAAATAAAAATAAACAAAATAAAGTAAGTGTGGGGAGATGGTGGGCTACTGACAAAGATTATGGGGACAGGAAGGAGATAACACCATGACCCTGACAAGTCATCTGCTGTCTGTGGCACTCCCTTAGCCCGACTGCGTCACTGTGGCTCTCCTTCCCAGAACCTACTGGGTCCCTCCTCAGAAGCTTCCCGTTTTTGAGGGCACTGCTATCGCCTAGTGGCGGGGGCGGTTCAGCCAGGTTGGTTTCTGGGATTCCAAGGTGCTGACTCTGGTTTCATTAGAGCTAGATCCTAAAAGCAGAACATTGACTAGGTCTTTGTAATGATCGCCAAACACATTACAGGGACAGAGAGAAAAGAATTTCTGTTCTGAAAAACACAACCAGCTGACCAAGCCTATACCTGGAGCACCAGTAAAACAGAGGCACCAAAAAAGAGGGGCAGGGAGAGATTGAAAGAAAGAACTTCATAAAGGGATAATTATCAAGACAAACATCAGAATCCTTCGGCCCTTTGTTGGTTTCCTACAACTGCTAACAGCAACGTCCCGCAGAGAGGATGCTGGGAAGTCTGTCATCAAGGGGCCAGCAGGGCCGCGCTGCCTCTGAAACCTGCAGGGAAGAATCCTTCCTTTCCTCCCCCAGCTTCTGGTGTTTTGCTGGCAACCTTTGGCATTTCCTTGGCTTTCGGCTACAGCACTTCAGTCTCTCCTCTGCCTCTGTCATCATCACGTGATGTTCCCTCCTGTGTCTCTGGGTCTCCTCCTTCTTACAAGGATGCCAGTCACACTGGATTAGGGGCCCAACCTGCTATAGTATGACCTCGTCCTAGTTTAATAATACCTGTGGCAATCCTACCTTCAAATGAGGTTGCATTCTGAAGAGCCAGGGGTTAGGACTGTAACATATCTTCTTGAAGGACACAATTCAACTCCTAACAACTTTCTCACATTCGTATTGAATTCTGCTGCCTCTTCTTTGGAATGGCACACAGGGGAGGTAGCAGTGGAGGACATCCTCTTCATGACTTCGGGCTTCTCGAGGTTTTGGGTCACCCTGGGACTTCACAGGCATGATAACATCGTGGCTGTTGGGGGGCTTGGAGTAACCTTGACATACTCAAGATTACTCAAGGGACCGTGGGACACACCTTGTCCCCCCTTCCTTCCTTGCAAACTTACTGACCACCACCCACCACCCCTCTTTCCTCTGAGGAAAGGGGCAGCTGTCTAGTTGCTCAGAGCCCTCCCATCTCTTCCAGGGTTTTGCTCTCTCAGTTCTTCCCTCGGTAGGTTTCAAACTCTTTTTCTTGTCCACAATTTTTTTTTTTTTTTTTTTTTTTTTTTTGAGACAGGATCTCGCTCTGTCACCCAGGCTGGAGTGCAGTGGTGCGGTCTCAGCTCACTGCAAGCTCCACCTCCCAGGCTCAGGTGGGTTTCCCCTAAGTAGCTGGGACTACACGGGTACGCCACCATGCCCAGCTAATTTTTCTATTTTTAGTAGAGATGGGGTTTTCCCATTTTCCTCAGGCTGATCTCGAACTCCTGGGCTCAAATGATCCTCCCTCCTCGGCCTCCCAAACACAAATTCTTTTTTTTTTGTTTTTTGAAGAGGCGTTTTGCTCTTGTTCCCAGGCCAGAGGGCAATGGTGCAATCTCAGCTTACCACAACCTCCACCTCCCGGGTTCAAGTGATTCTCCTGCCTCAGCCTCCCAAGTAGCTGGGATTACAGGCATGTGCTACCACACCTGGCTAATTTTATGTTTTGGGTTTCACCATGTTGGTCAGGCTGGTCTCAAACTCCCAACCTCAGGTGATCTGCCCATCTCGGCCTCCCAAAGTGTTGGGATTACAGGCATGAGCCACAGTGCTTGGCCTCTTTTTTTTTTTACTTGTCCATCAAGTTTCCAACAGACATAAATTCTTATATCGATTCCCCAAGTACAAAACACATTTTTTTAAAGTGTGTTTTTTAAAGTATAAATACATCTTATACACTCATATTTGAAATATTTATTCACCTTAATTGTCATGAGGAGAAAAAGGTTACTTTGATTTGGAATAATATACAACTGAGAGTTTTGCTCTATGCAGATTTATCATAAGTCATGAAGTATAAGTGTCAGAGCCCTTCATTTGCAGAGGCCCCTCCGAGGCCTGGGAAGGGTCCTAGCACTGTGTCCCTGTGGTCAAGTGTTTTTGTAAAATTTGGGCCAGGTGTGGTGGCTCACACCCATAATCCCAGTACTTTCAGAGCCCAAGGCAGGTGGATCACTTGAGACCGGGAGTTCAAGACCAGCCTGGCCAACATGATGAAACCGTGTCTCTACTAAAAATACAAAAAAAAGAGTAGCTGTAATCCCAGCTACTTAGGAGGCTGAGGCAGGATAATCGCTTGAACCCGGGAGGTAGAGGTTGCAGTGAGCCGAGATTGCACCACTGCACTGCAGCCTGGGTGACAGAGTGAGACTCTGTCAAAAAGAAAGAAAGAAAGAAAGAGAGAGAGAGAGAGAGAGAGAGAGAGGAAGAAAGGAAGAAAAGAAGGAGGGAGGGAGGGAGGGAGGGAGGGAAGGAAGGAAGGAAGGAAGGAAGGAAGGAAGGAAGGAAGGAAGGAAGGAAGGAAGGAGGGAAGGGAAGGAAGGAGGGAGGGAAGGAAGGAGGGAAGGAAGGAAGGAGGGAAGGAAGGAAGGAGGGAAGGAAGGAAGGAGGGAAGGAAGGAAGGAGGGAAGGAGGGAGGGAAGGAGGGAGGGAAGGAAGGAGGGAGGGAAGGAGGGAGGGAAGGAGGGAGGGAAGGAGGGAGGGAAGGAAGGAGGGAAGGAAGGAAGGATGGAAGGAGGGAGGGAAGGAGGGAGGGAAGGAAGGAAGGAGGGAAGGAAGGAGGGAAGGAGAGAAGGAAGGAGGGAGGGAAGGAAGGAGGGAAGGAAGGAAGGAGGGAGGGAAGGAAGGAGGGAAGGAGGGAAGGAAGGAGGGAGGGAAGGAAGGAGGGAGGGAAGGACGGAGGGAGGGAAGGAAGGAGGGAGGGAAGGAGGGAGGGAGGGAAGGAGGGAGGGAGGGAAGGAGGGAGGGAAGGAAGGAGGGAAGGAAGGAAGGAAGTTAGTTGCAGGAAAGTACTTTGACCGTGATTTGTTCAGGCCACTGTCTTGTCTCGTGCCTTCTCTGTCTCTCACACTTCCCCTTGTGTCAGGTGATATTTGAGTGGCCAGACCTAAGGGGAAATTAAACTGTGGGTACTTTCAGTTCAAGCTTAATGGGATCTATTTATGTGGTTCACAGTCACTTCTATGGATAGCCAAATTACTGCTAACAATTCCAAGTTAAGAACGAGTTTTCTGTCCACGGTGCCAACTAACCTAAGACCGTGACACAAAGGGTCATGGTCATAAGCTGCACTGCGATTGGAACATGTCCTACAGGTGTGCGGGCAATGGGGAAGCAGCATATGGACCTGCAAACTCATCTGTGAAAAATTCTTCCAATTGTCAGACAGGAAAATAAAAGTTCAAGTGGAGAATCAGTCTTCATCAATGTCTAAGCAAAGTGGGGTTCTCCCTTGTAAGGGATGCTCTTCATGATGAAGCATAGGCAATGGTACATTTTGTTTTCTTTTGGGATGAAAATAGTGTGAAGAAAATCGGTCATAATTCCCATATTTGTAGACACAAGCCTAAGGCACAGGTAATAAACAGGGAGTATGTCTGAATAGGAAGTCACATAATTTACACATTTCAACACTTAATCACACGCACAAAACCCAGTCAACAATTCTAAAAGAAAGATTGCATTTCAGTTGTCTCTCTAAAAGATGATATTACAAAATCATCATCATATGATTAAATGTATACAGCCAATAAATGTAGTAAAAAAATTGTAGAAATGGGCTGGGCGCAGTGGCTCACACCTGTAATCCCAGCACTTTGGGAGGCCAAGACAGGTGGACCACCTGAGGTCAGGAGTTTGAGACCAGCCTGGCCAACATGATGAAACCCCATCTCTACTAAAAATACAAAAAGTAACCAGGCATGATGGCGGGCGCCTGTAATCCCAGCACTTTGGGAGGCTGAGGCGGGTGGATCACCTGAGGTCGGTAGTTCAAGACCAGTTCTGGCCAACATGGCGAAACCCCATCTCTGCTAAAAGTACAAAAATAAATGAGGATGGTGGCTAGTGCCTGTAATCCCAGCGACTCCGGAGGCTGAGGCAGGAGAATTGCTTGAACCCAAGAGGCGGAGCTTGTTGGGAGACAATCCTCCATGGATCTCTCATGTTTCTGCACATCTTATGAGCAGGGGCACTGACCACTTTTGTTCCAGAGTATCTTTTTAGGAATGGTTGCATAGTAAACAACTTTGGGAGATATTGTGTCTCCATCCAGGATAGAGGGAGGAGTTGCCTGCTGAGCAGTATAATAATGTCTCCTTCTTGGGCAGTTTGGGCAAGTTAGCTGCAGTCCCTTTAAAAACTGGGGTTTCCTAAGCTTGAGGTTCCTCTGCTGTGATACAAACCTGCTGTGTGTGCCACATTCACCTGGGTGCAGCCCTGTGTCACTGTGTGGGACTTGGGGGCAAAAGGAACTGAGGCAAATATGAAGCTCATGTGGTTTGCTGTACTGTAATAAAGTAACCAGCTAAAGTAATAAATTGAATCCTGGCAAAAACAGATTGAGAGCTTGCTTCCCCAGGTCTCTATCTCTGACCCAGGGGTCTCATGTCTTCCAGCAGCATCTGTGAAACTTTGAGAGGCTATTTAGCTTGTGAGTAGAGCAAAGTCTCAGACCCTTCACAGTTCTTGGCAGTTTTGCATTTGTATTTTGAAATTCCTTTCCTTGAAGAGGAACCCCGAAATTGTAAAGGCTTCAAGTCCCGCAAACCTGGATCCACTCTTAAGTTTATAGATGATGATTTTTGATATCAGTTGCCATATTCACTAGATTTTACCTTGACTTCCAATATTGGGAGATATACTGAACTCAGCATTCTCTAGCGGCTCCTATCTGTTGCCTTCCCCCGTAACTAGTATGTAGTACAGTTCTCAACTACAGTAGCATCAAACACGTGATCAGACGTAAGGCACGGCACAAGTGATTTGTTACTGATCACTAAAGTAACAGTGTTTATCAACTGTCTTCTTTTTTTAATAGATTAGGGGTGATTCAAGCTTACCTCTATAATGTCGTTATATTTGTAAGGATGCATTCATACATTTGTTAGAACACTTTTAGCTCCAAATAATGAAAAAGCCTAACTCAAATGGTTATCTAGGAAAAGAATGTATTATCTTGCATGGTAAGAATGTCGCTAGATGGGAACCTTCGTGGTTGATTAATTCAGTGACTTCACAACTACATCAAAATTTGAGGACTTTTTATCTTTTTACTCTGCTGTCTACAACCTATCAACTAGCTCTCCTTAAGATTGCAAATGGCAACAGCAACTGTAGTGGTTACACCCTTCCACACAGAGATTCTGAGGCCAAAAAAAAAAAAAAAGTGGGGTGTGGTGACTATCTCTCCCTTCAGTCATTTTTCTTTGTTTTTGTTTTTTGGTTTTTTTGAAACAGGATCTCACTCTGCTGCCCAGGTTGGAGTGCACTGGCACAATCACGGCTCACTGCAGTCTCATCCACCTGGGCTCAAGTGATCCTTCCACCTCAGCCTCCCAAGTAGCTGGGACCACAGATGCATGCCACCATGCCTGGCTAATTTTTTATTTGTAGAGACAAGGTCTCACTATGTTGCCCAGGCTGGTCTCAAACTCTTGGGCTCAAGGAGTCCTCCTGCCTCGGCCTCCCAAAGTGCTGGGATTACAGACATGAGCCTCTGTGCCCAGCATGGTAGCTTTTAAATTATTATTATTATTATTATTATTATTATTATTATTATTACTTTGAGATGGGGTCTCACCTGTTATCCAGGCTGTAGTGCGGTAGTGTAAACATGGCTCACTGCGGCCTCAACCTCCCAGGCTCAGGTGATTCTCCTGCTTCAGCCTCCAGAGCTGGGAGTACAGGTGTACGTAGCTGGGAGTACAGGTGTAGGATCACACTCAGCCGTTTTTTTTTTTTTTTTTTGTAGAGACAGAGTCTCACTATGTTGCCTAGGTTGGTCTCAAGCTCTTGTGCTCAAGTGAGCCTCCTGTCTTGGCCTTACAAAATGGTCAGTTTTAAAGAGCTAACAACATTTTGTCAGAAGTCTCTAGTCTCCTAAAAATTCCCTTCATGTCTCACTGACCAGAGTGTGGTCATATGCCATTTCCTAAGCCACACTCTGGAGAATAGAATCAGAACGACTGACTTAGAAAATCAACATTCAACTTCCCATTCTGATGTTTGAGCAAGCTCTGGCCGAAACACTTGATTTCACAGAGCAGTGTGGGTATCTGAACAAAAGTCATGGTTCTGTTAGCATGGAGAAGAATGAGGAAGTGGCGGTTGCGTGGATAACCAACAGTGATTGCTGTAGTTGCTCACTGGCATTCTGATGTGCTTTCTTGAGGAAGAACAGAGGGATTAAGGTATAATTAGAGCAATAGGAATGGCACATAATGTGGTATGTCTCTATCAGAATGTGTGATGAAAATGGCTAAAATGCATCTTGGCTGGAACCAGATTAAGACCTGCTTGCTTCTCTATATCTCTGACCTTCACTTTGCATGTGTTACTCAGTCTAGTGCAATCCCACTCCCAGGCTCATTACAATGAATGCTTTAAATATGGACAGTCCTCTTTGCATGGTAGAAATTTTAGTTACCACAGCTTAGTTAAATAACACCAGTTCCCCAGCATTTCAGGTTTCAGTTACCATGGTATATTAACTATGAGTAATTGCAGGAAGTGCAAACTTCACAGCTAGCTTTTTAGTTCACAGATCACTACATAAATAAACAACATGTACATCATAATCAGTGATCAATGATGTCTGTTGTGGACACTTTGAAGAATAGGATGAACTCCCACCAAAATTTTTGGTTTGGATGTCAAGACTGATGACACCATAAACACACACCAAGAAGATGTATGTGTTCTTTACATTGGTTTGTTATTTCTGGGAAGAATAGGGCAGCCTTCCCAAGCTGGTTTGAAAATGGCTTGAACAGAGGAAGGGAGACTGGCTGGGGGTATTTATTGTGCTCTGGGGAGTGGACTAGGATGAGAGTTTTACACATAAGCGGGGACTTGCATGGTTTGAATCTGTCACCAAAGGAGGGAGCACACAGGCTTTCTTGCCCAGATGTGGGGCAGAAGGTGAAGAGGGCGAGGTGAGATTTCAGCAGTCAGACATCAAAAAATGGGGTTAGGCCAAGCATGGTGGCTCATGCCTGTAATTCCAGCACTTTGGGAGGCCGAGGTGGGCAGATCACAAGGTCAAGAGCTCCAGACCAGCCTGGCCAACATAGTGAAACCCTGTCTCTACTAAAAATACAAAAAATTAGCTGGGTGTGGGAGGGCACCTGTAATTCTGGCTACTCGAGAGGCTGAGGCAGGAGAATCGCTTGAACCCAGGAGATGGAGGTTGTAGTGAGTGGAGATCACGCCACCGCACTCCAGCCTGGGAGATAGTGTGAGACTCCATCTCAAAAATAAAAAAAAAATATGGAGTTAGATTCTTTACTACAACACCACTTGTTTCAAAGTCTCTTGGTGACTGATTTCTGTGTAAGTCATTCAGTTCATACACAGACAGCAAAGCATGTACCAGTGATGCCTCCTTGTCTTTCAGTGGTAATAAGCCCATGTGACATTTCACAAAAATAGGCAATCAGAAGAAGAAACTGGCCAACAAAGATCAAAGCGCAGCAGCAAAGAAACAGATGTGCCACACGGCAACCATGGATGGAGATGCTGGTTGGGGGCTGTGCACTGGGGTCTGTGCACAAGCCCATGGCGGACAGGAGTGTACTCCGTTCCTAAGAAGGACAGAAACTGGAGAACTCAGGTTAGCCCATCCTAGAAGACTTTTTTGGAGTTGTGCTGAAGGGAGGAGAAAGTTATTTAAAGGAAGTTCCAGGGCAGAAGGAGAGGAAAGAGAGAATGAGGCAGAAAAAATAGTTGAAGAAATAATGGCTGAACACTTCCCAACTTCGGTGAAAGATATATTTTCAGATTCGAGAAGCACAGTAAAACTCAAATAGAATTGGAAATAAAAAAACAAAAAGTGTCCCTTGGCACATCATAGTCAAACTGCTAAAAAACAAAGAGAAAGAGAAAATGTTGAAAGCAGCCAGAGAAAAAGAACACACTGCATACACAGAACAACGTTTCAATGTCACTGTTTTCTCATGAAAAATGATATAGGCCAGAAGACAGTAGAACATCTTTAAAATGCTGAAAGAAAAAGTCAGCTCAGAAATGCTTTTCCTGGCTGGGCACGGTGGCTCACGCCTGTAATCCCAGCACTTTTGAAGGCTGAGGTGGGTGGATTGCTTGAGCTCAGGAATTTGAGTCCACCCTGAGCAACTAAGTCAGACCCCACTCTACAAAAAACACAAAAATTAGCCGGGCATGGTGATGTGTGCCTGTAATCCCAGCTACTTGGGAGACTGAGGTGGGAAAATCACTTGTGCCTGGAAAATCACTAGGCGGAGATTGCAGAGACCCAAGACCATGCTCCAGCCTGGGTGACAGAGCAAGACCCTATCCTGCAAATAAATATATAAATAAACAAGCAAACAAATGCATAGAAATGCTGTTCCAGTGAAAGCATTCTTCCAGAATGAAGACGAAATAAAGCTGCTTTCAGATAAAAGAAAACAGATTTTGTTATCGGCAGACCCACTCTATAAGAAATGCTAAAAAAAAGTTCTTCAGAGAAAAGGGAAATGAAACGAGACGGAAGAACAGAGCTACAGGCTGGAATAAAGAGAATGGTAAATGTGTAGGTAAATACGAAATATATTTTTCCTTTTAATGTCTTTAAAATACATCAAACTGTTTCAGGCAAAAACTCTACGGTTGTATTGTGGGGTTGGTAACATATGTAGATATAACATATACGAAAGGTACAGCATGAAGGATGAGGGGGTGGACTCATACAGTTACAAGTGTCCTGCACGTTACCAGCAGTGCTGCAATATAAACTCGGAAAAGACTCAAGAGTTCAGGACGCAGACTGTAATCCCCAGAGCAGCAGGTCTCCACGTGTGGTCTAGGATGACCCAGAGTCCCTAAGATCCTTTCAGGGGGTCTGTGAGTTCAACATTATTTTCATAACAATAAAAAGGAAACAAAAAGTGATAATGCTGGAAGTGAAATCTGAATCTACTGTAAGTGGAGTCATAAAGGAAATAGCTGACTGTGGGAAAGGTGATTTTGCTGCCACTCGGGAGGCTGTAGATGTGCAATCAGGAATTCCGTAACAGCCAGCTCGTCGCTGTCATGAGGAGGAAAGTGACTGTGATGAAAAGGACAAAGGTGACTCTGAGGAATAGACACGGGCAAAAAGCCTAACATTAAAGAAACTCTCAGAGCTATTTCATGACATTGAAAGCTCAAGGGATAAAAAGTTAAGAGGCCGGGCGCAGTGGCTCACGCCTATAATCTCAGCACTTTGGGAGGCCGAGGTGGACCGATCACTTGAGGTCAGGAGCTTGAGACCAGCCTGGCCAACATGGTGAAACACTCTCTCCACTAAAAATATAAAAATTAACTGGACGTGGTGGCACATCTCTGTAATCCCAGCTACTCTGGAGGCTGAGGCAGGAGAATCGCTTGAACCTGGGAGGCAGAGGTTGCAGTGAGCTGAGATCATGCCACTGCACTTCAGCCTCAGGGTGACAGAGCGAAACTCCATCTCAAAAAGAGAAAGAAAGAAAAATTAGAAACTGATCCAAATTTAGAGTGGAGTATGATAATTCAGCAAGGCATAAAAAAGATGTTAACTCCTTATAGTAAGTTATATGGGCTGGGCGCCATGGCTCATGCCTGTAACCCCAACACTTTGAGAGGCTAAGGCAGGTGGATCGCTTGAGCTCAGGAGTTCGAGACCAGCCTGGGCAACATGATGAAACCCTGTCTCTACTAAAAACACAAAAATTAGCTAGGTGTGGTGGTGCATGCCTGTAGTCCCAGCTACTTGGGGGACTGATGTGGAAGGATTGCTTGAGCCTGGGAGGTCGAAGCTTCAGTAAGCTAAGATCACACCACTGCACGCCAGCCTGGGAAACAGAGTGAGACCCTGTCTCAAAAAAAAATAAAGAAAGAAAGAATTAAGTTATATGGCAAGAAAAAGACAAGCACTGTTCAAACTATTATTTATATATTTTTTTATTATAATAGAGATGAAGTCTCACTTTTTTGCCCAGGCTGGTCTCGAACTCCTGAGCTCAAGTGCTCCTCCCACCCCAGCCTCCCAAAGTGCTAGGATTACAGGTATGAGCCACCATGCATGGCCCAAGCTATTCCTGGTAAGTATTTAAAAAAACAAACAAACAAACAAAATACTTAATTCTCAATGTTTCTGGCATTTTAAATTAGTGTCCTAAATAAACACTAACTTTACAATTTTTTTCTTCATGTCTTATATACTTATAGCAACAGTTGGAGTGTTCTCAATGTTTTGACAAAAATTTTAAAGGCCATAAAATAATAATAATAATTTTCCCATTGGTTATTAAGATCACTTGGTACTATTCAAGCTTAAACAATGATTTTTATGGTGTCTGACTACCTTGCAAATCTGTGACTGCCTGTACTTATTTTATGTGACCGTTCTGTGACATAGGGCTCTTTTGATCATTCCCGCCTTTGTGAAACACAATTGTGCCCTGTTTTTCCATGACCCCACTATCTCCAGTATCCCCTCCATCCCATCCCAGGTTTCTTTCCAGCTTCTCTTCTCTTGCTTATCTTTTGGATGTTGGTGATCCTGGAGCTCTGTTTTTGACCTTTTGTTTCTTACTCTACATACTCTTCTGGTTCTGGCCTTTGTTATACTTGAAACTTCTCCCCTGTATTAGCCTGTTTTCATGCTACTGAAAAAGACGTAACTGAGACTGGGTAATTTATAAAGAAAAAGAGGTGTAGTGGACTCAGTTCAACGTGGCTGGGGAGACCTCACAACCATGGCAGAAGGCAAAAGGCACGTCTTACATGGCACCAGACAAAAGGGAAAAGTGAGAGCCAAGTGAAAGGGGAAACTCATTATAAAACCATCAAATCTTGTGAGACTTATTTATTACCATGAGAACAGTGTGGGGGAAACCACCCATATGGTTCAATTATCCCCCACTGGGTCCCTCCCACAACACGTGGGAATTATGGGAGCCACAATACAAGATGAGAATTGGATGGAGATACAGCCAAACCACATCATCCACCTCAGGTGGCGATGATGATGTTAAAGTGGAGAAAGGGAAAAAAGGGGACTTTACCAAATGATAGGAGGCAGGGTTTTTTTGGGAAAAAGCAGGATATGGGGTGTCTAGGTTTAAGACAGAGCCCAAGGAGCCAATGAAGTTTGTGGATAACCTATGAAATGTTCTATATGGATAGCTATGAAAATGGATATCTATGGATATAGATAGGTATAAAAATTTCATTAATTCATTCACTTCACGAATATTTACTAACTTGTACCGTGTATCAGGCACAGTTCCAGATGCTGGAGCACTGTGGACTGATATCGTGTGCAGTACAATTCGATACCTTGCAAGAGAAAGAGACCACATTCACATAACTGTTATTATAGTATATATCATCATAGTCATTCTACAGTTGACTCTTGAACAATATGATGGGTAGGAGTGCTGATAGCATGCAGTCAAAACTTTGTGTATAATTTTGACTCCCCCAAATCTTAACTAATAGCCTACTGTTGACCAGAAGCCTTACTGATAACATAAACAGTCGATTAAGACGTATTTTGTATGCTATACACATTATATACTGTATCCTAATAGGAATATTATATTGTAAGTTACAAAATGCATAAGTTAGAGAAAAGAACATGTCATTAAGAAAATCATAAGGAAGAGAAAATACATTTACTATTCACTAAGTGAAAGCGGATCATCATAAAGGTCTTCATCCTTGTCATCTTCACAGAGTAGCTGAAGAGGAGCAGGAGGAAGAGGAAGAGGAGGGGTTGGCCTTACAGTCTCAGGGGTGGCAGAGGTGGATGAAAATCTACATATAAACAAACCCATACAGTTCAAACCCATGTTGTTCTAGGGTCAGCTGAATTTTATTATTAGTTACTGTTAATCTCTTACTGTGCCTAATTTTTTAATTAAACTTTGTCATAGGTATGTATGTATAGAAAAAAACATAGTATATAGAGGGCTCTGTACTCTCTGAGGTTTCAGCATCCACTGTGGGTCTTGGGACATATTGCCAGGGGATTAGGGGCACTATCGTAATTGGTTTAAAATGGTGAATATGCACTTACCTGTCCTCCAGAAATATTACCCAACCTCTGTCATTTAGTTCATTAATTATTCTAGTGGCAGAAACTACAGATCTACCTTATGGGGAAGGTATTTTATTTTGGGCAAGAAGGTCTTCAGCCCCACAAGCCATGCCACATGCATCTGCCTATTAGGACAGGCAGTGCTGTGAATCAGAATGGACCAAATTAAAAATCTTGAGATTACCTTTGCAGATGCGTCTTGCTTTGTAAAATCACAGTATTCCTGAAAAGCCATGCGTAAATTAGTTTCTTTCATTCTTTACATTTATATAGTGCCTTCTGGTTGCAACAGACTACAGAGATCGTTAGTTGTCTTTTTCCTGACAATGGTAGATGAAAGGAGGGGTCACTCCTCTCATTCCCATAGAACAGAAGAGAAACTCACAGCTAAGAAATGTTCTGCGGCGGGGCACAGTGGCTCATGCCTGTAATCACAGCACTTTGGGAGGCTGAGGTGGGAGGATCACTTGAGGCCAGTTCAGGGTCTCACACTGTTGACTAGCCTGGTTAACAGAACGAGACCCCATCTCTACAAAAAATTTTTAAAATTAGCCAGGCGTGGTGGCACGTGCCTGTGGCCTCAGCTGCTCAGGAGGCTGAGGAAGGAGAATCACTTGGGCCCAGGAGTTCCAAGCTGCCGTGAGCTGTGATCGCACCACTGCACTCCAGCCTGGGCAACAGAGCAAGGCTGTCTCAAAAGCAAAACAAAACAAAATGAAAGAAAAAGAAAGAAAGTAAATTCCGTGATGGTAAGTGATGGATCTGTATTTCAAATAATATATTTCATTTTATGTTTATAAAAATAATATGTGTTTCAAATAACATATTCTCAGAATTCATATTAAAAAGATCCCGACAGAGATTCCACTGTTAAGAATGCTCTCATAGATGTAAACTTCCACTCTACACTGTGGGCAACGCTAGATTTTTACAAATCAGGTTTGCTGTGTAACACACGCATGTACTGTGCATTACTAAACCTAGTTCTAAATACAGTACAGCTGAAATTTGGTGGGTAACGTGATCATTCAGCAAATGCTGCCAGCCCCTATCATATTCAGAACCCTGTGTTCTGAGGTGCTCAAGTTCAAGCTGAGGAATTTGCTAAACAAATCTCTGGCAAGGAATCAGCAGTGATTTTCTGTATCCTTAAATCCTTCCAAATAGAAATGGCAAGACATACGACCCGAGTCCATAATTCCCAAAGTGTCGATCTCCTCACACTGTTTGAGTTTTAACTCGTTTATTCCCCCAAAAGAGTATGCCATTTACTTAATTTAAAAATTAAACAGCATAAAAACTTCTGAACTCTGAGTGAAACAGCAATCAGAACTGATTTCGTGGGTTTCCGTGAAAAATGGGAAATAGACGTGATGGAGAGAGACCCAGCAGTGCCACGGCCGGGTAGAGGGTGCGGGGGTGTTTGTGCGAGAGCGCGTGGGTAGACACGCGGGCATGGGGGGGAGGCCTTCCCAGCGTTCCAGCTACACTGGGCGCGCGGGGGCGAAAACATGTGCATGGTGTTTGGGGACTGTGCGCATGGGAGTGTTTTCACTGTCAACCAGGGTTCTTTTTCTTATTTTGAACCTATTTTCATGATGCACTGAAATGCTTAAGTTTAAAATTGCCTACGGAGAATTTTAAGACTAAAACGACACTAAGTTTCTTAACTATAAATGCGTGTCAGAGTGAAAGCCGAGTAGGGAGGAGGGAAAAGGCGGAAAAGGGAAGAGGTAAGAAGAAGAAAAGATGAAAGAGCCGACGGAAGAGGGAGGGAAGCGGGGGCGTGCAGAAGGGAGGAGACAGGAAAAGAGCAGCGCCGGTTGCGGCAAAGCCCCGCGCGCAGCAGCCAGCCGAGGCCCGGGCGCGCGGTCCTCCCGCCGGCAGGGGGCGCGCGCCCTCCCGCCTCCGGCCCCGCGCGGCCCGCTGCCCCGCCCGCGCCTGCGCTTCCTGCCCCTCCTCGTCCGGGATGCTGCTGCCGCTACTGCGGAGTAGCTGTTTCCCTTCCTCCTCTCCCGGCGGCGGCAGCGGCGGAGGCGGCGGAGGAGGAGGAGAAGGAGGGGACCAGGGCGCCGAGAGCCGGCCGGCGGCGCAGTTGCAGCGCGGAGCCCACGGGCCGCCGGAGCCGCTCGAGCGAGCGGAAGCCGAGCCCGGGGCCGACCCCCCGCGCGCGGCGGAGGCCGAGGGGGCGCCGGGGCCCGGGGCGCGCGGCCGGGGGGCGGGCGGCGGCGGGCGGCGGGCCGAGCGGGAGCCGCATGCGTGCATGGATCCGGGCGCCGCGCTGCAGAGGCGGGTCGGGGGCGGCGGCGGCGGCGGTCTGGGCGCGGGCTCCCCGGCGCTGTCGGGCGGCCAGGGCCGCCGGAGGAAACAGCCCCCCAGGCCTGCCGACTTCAAGTTGCAGGTCATCATCATCGGCTCCCGCGGCGTGGGCAAGACCAGCCTGATGGAGCGCTTCACCGACGACACCTTCTGCGAGGCCTGCAAGTCCACCGTGGGTAAGGGCGCTGCGGCGACCCCGGGCCGGGCCTCCTGGCGCCCGGGCCGGTGCCCTTCGCCCCAGGGGCTTTGGGTCTCATCGAGCCTGGGAGCCTTTCAGGCGGAGATGGGCCTCTCGGTGAAACTGGGGGCGGGGGTCTCCGTGGAGGGCGCTGCATCCCGATCCCAAAGTCTGGCAGAGGTTTTCGTGCCGCCTCCGTGCAGACCTGCCCTTGGCCCCCGGCCCTGCCTCAGAGGTCCTGGCAGCCCCTGGGGCCTGTGGGGGCGGCTCTCCATGGAAACTTCGACCCTTTGCGTCCTTGCCCAAGAAAAGGCTGGGTTCGAGTGGGGCGCAGGCAGGCAGGGGAGTGAACGCCGAAGGCCGCTCTTGCTCGGGCCGCCCCGGCCCACCAAGGCCAGCGCGTGCCGTCTACTGCGGGTGTGATCCCTTCGCAACCAGGGCAGTTTTCTTATTTTGAACCCATTTTCAAGAAATAATGAAGTTTAAAGTCACCTCTGGAGAACGTTAAGACTAAAACTACAGTAAGTTTCTCATGCTAGCCATAAGTACGGGGCAGAGGAACTTCAGCTGTATTTATCCATGACCTCAAACAACCCGGTGACTGGCGGGCGTGGGGCTGATTCGTCCAGTGCCGCTCTTTTCGGTGAAGGACAGGAGTAAAGTAAATACAGGAACGCTCCAGGGTCAAGGAGGAGAATAGCCGCGTATCTGAAATGGAAACTGCAGGGGAAATTTTTTTAATGAAGTCATGCTTAGAGGACTTGACATTGAGATTTGTCACTTGGATGTGGGTAGCAGTTGCTTCTGTGGAAAACCCCTTAAAAGATGTCCAAACTAGGAGAACCCCATTCTTTAAAGGGCAGTCACCTTCTGTGATAGGAAGTGAGAGATTTCCCCAGGGGCGGTCCAAGAAACTGAGTAGTCAGGAGATTTGATAGAATTGAAAGTATAATTTCATGTAATTCTGTTTATTAATAGTGTTACAACCAGTGGTAGTTCCAAGGCTGTCAGTACGATTTTGAGATAACTTTGTTTGAAATTGTCATGTAACAAAACAGTACTACATTTAAAGTGTCTTATTGGAAAATTAAACCTCCAATTTTTGTGTTGTTTTTTTGTTTTGTTTTCAAGAACTTACTTCTCTCAATGCTTTTTTGGAATGGATCATTTTGGAAATATTTGTGATGTCTGTACCGTATGTTTTTAAAATGTTGGCATTGGGTACATGGTATTAAAATGAGTCGTATAACTATACCTGTTTCAAATATCCAGTCTTAGATCATACAGAGAACAGGGAGTTGTTAAACCATCAAATGAGAGTTAGGCTGTTATTTTAGTACCTGACATAAATAAAATAGGGTTAAATTCAATTCAGAATTGTCAATCTTTTGTGGCTGCGTACTTCAGTATATAAAAATGAGGGATAATAGAGTTGCGCTGTGCGATGAAGAGAAATCAGGTATCCATAGGTGGGTAACTGAAAGCTTGAGTGGATGGAGGGTGAGATGGATGAGCAAAGGTGTGCTTTAGGATGCACAAGAGGAGAGAGGAATAAGGATTTTCTAAGCCTGGCAGTAGTGAAGCAGCCCCCCACCTCTGGGGAGGGTTCCTTAGGGGACTTGGGAATGGATGCTGCGAGACCTTGACTGCCATGCTGAGGAGAGTGGACCCTATCCTATGGGCACCTGGAACCAAAATCTTCTTAGTAAGGCATTGGCACGAAAACAGTGAAACTAATTTAGCAGAGTTGCATAGGATGTTTGGGAATAAGGAAGAAACCAGGAGGCAAGGAGACCAGGCAGTTTGTTTCTGTGTCCCTTAACAAACATGCACTTAACCCGAGCACATACTCCCTACTGAGTGTGGTTGAATTTCTGTCTCGTTCATTTTTGTTTGCTTCACATGTAGCCTATAATACCTGGAATACTGGAGTACTCTAGTACTCAGTGCATGCTTCTAACTGTGGGATGTTCAGAGAATGATCATGGCCCCTGGCCTGCCGCAGAGCATGAAGACACTGTGAGAAAGCTAACCAGCTCCGCTTCAGTTTCTGCTTCAGAGCTGCTTTTCCCCTCCACTCATCAGATCGTTTGTTGTGCACCTACTGTGTGTTGGGTGTTATGCTACCCAGTGGGGATTCAGTGGTAAACAGGACATGGGCTCTGCCCAGAAGTGGATCGGAGCTTCTGGGAGCTGCATGACCGCTTGTCAGGGCAGTGACAGATGTGTATGGATATTTGGGAGCACAGTGAAAGCATCTCCAGTCGGGGCTAGGGATGAGGCCTGGGCAGAGAAGGCTTCCTCGTTATTGGAATGTTTGAAGATAACTTTGTTCCTCTAGTTCCTTTAGAAACATGCAAATTAAATATGGTACCGGCTGTGATGTAGAATTGTGGTTGCCTCACCTGAATGGTTACCGTTTGAGCAGTTAGCTCACAGTGTTCTTGCCAGGCTGGTTTTTCTAGTTTGATCTTCATGTAGTACAGTGAATTCCATATAGAGCAAGAGTCTCTTCCACGGTGGGAGTTTTCCCTACCCTGTCAGGGCTCATGGATTTGTGCTGCTCATGACAGCCAACTGGGAAAGATGGTGAACCTCACAGCATGGCCCAGAGAAGAGTCCCCCAGTGTGCCTGGATCAAGACAGGTCACTAAAGTGGTAGTATTGTGTAATTCCGAGGCTAGGAGAGTGTTTCCAGTAAGTGCCTTTTTATTTTTATTTATGTATTTATTTTGAGACAGAGTCTTGCTCTGTCACCCAGGCTGGAGTGCAGTGGTATGATCATGGCTCACTGCAGCCTCAACCTGGCAGGCTCACACAGTCCTCTTGCCTCGGCCTCCTGAGTAGCTGGGAGTACAGGTGCGTGCCACCAAGCCCGTTTTTGATTTTTAGTAGAGATGAAGTCTTGCTATGTTGTCCAGGCTGGTCTCAAACTCCTAGTCTCAAGCACTTGGCTTCTCAAAGTGCTCAGATTACAGGTGTGAGTGAGCCCCTGCTCCTGACCAGTAAGTGCCCTTTTAAAGTAAATGGGATTCATTTGAACTTTCTATAAAAGATCCGTAGTGGAAGTCCTTAGGGATTCGAGATGATGAACTATTATATACAATTATAAATGAAGAAAATGTTGATTTTTTTTATTGTTAATCACATCAGAAACTAGTTTAAAAGATACACAAAATTCACAAAGGTATGAAAAACAGATTGTGTTTACTAATTGGCCTATTTAATGGAAATTTTGTGATGAATTGTCTCTTATTTTCAAATGGAATTTTGTTTTCATGGAATTTAATTAGTCTGATTATAATTTACAAGTTCTTTTATTTTAAAAGTACAAGAGTAGCTTTTCAAAGTTTGAGAAACAGAAAAAGTAATTGACTAAAGAAATTTACAACTAACGTGCCCAGTCCACTGTTTACTCATAGCAGTGCATGTATCACAAGCATACGTATCCTCCATGAATCTGTGTGTGCTTTCGCAAGTTGACATTATTACTTCCTGAGTGAAGCTATAGAAACCATTTCTATCTAGTAATGCCGAATTCTTGATCTTGATTCCTTCTGTTTGACTCCCACTAGTTTTAGCATAAACAGGTAAATGTGCTTTTTTTAAAGTATATTTCAAAAAACAACTCCATAAAATTATATATCTGTCCATCGTTGTTTTATTTCTATGTTACTGTTGGAAGCTGTTTAATTTTGTTTAGGTTGAAATGGTTTTACCTGTTAAAAACCTACCCCTACCCTTACTCCAACAGCATTGCATGCTAGGGAAAACACTAGAGTAATAAGAAATGTGGATTCTTGCTCCAGGCTCTGCCACTAACTAGTTTGTGACTTTGGATAAGTAATTTAGTTATCTGTGCATATAAATAGAATATTGTATTAGTAGTCAGTGCTACATGGTGAGCACTTAACTACACCAGCAGAAGGCCTCATCACAGCCCTGAAAATTATCCCCATTTTACAGATGAGGACACGAAGTCTCACAGAGGTAGAAATTTATCTGCTGCGGCACAGCTGCTCAACAAGTGGTCAGGGCCAGGGCTGCAAGTGAATTGTATTTAACTATCTTTCTGTCTGTTCCTTAGGTAGATTGACTGCTTTGTTGAAAATACTGATGGCTCACACACATAAAGGTCAGACGTGATGGAGCCCTTTCCTCGGTTTAGAATTTGGTCCTTGTTACAGCACTGTGAAGACAGTGACGTAATTATCCTATGGTATTAGTGAAACTGATTTTCTTTAAGTGTGTCCCTGTCATCGCTTGTCACTTGCCTTTTGGATATTAAAACAATGCTCCAAGAACTGCTTTTTAATCTGTATATTCCATCATTCAAATTCAAATATCTTAAGCCTTTTACATACCAAAATAGGTATATTTGAATACAGGAGAAGTCAAAGTAAGGCAATCTGACCAGAATTCTGATTTTTCTGGGTAGTAAAGTTTCCCTTAAAATGCTGGAGGCCAGGATAGGATTGCCAGTTCTTTATTTTACCAAGTTAGAACGTTAAAAAAAAAAAAAAAAAAAAAAAAGACTTAAAATGACTTTTAAAAATTAGGAAAGATAAGATATCACAGTTTAAAAGTTTTTTATTTATTTTTTATTATTATTATTTTTGAGATGGAGTCTCACGCTGTCACCCAGGCTGGAGTGCAGTGGTGCGATCTCTGCTCACTGCAAACCTCCGCCTGCCAGGTTCAAGCAGTTCTCCTGCCTCAGCCTCCCAGGTAACTGGGGTTACAGGCGCTCACCACCACGCCTGGCTAATTTTCGTATTTTTAGTAGAGACAGGGTTTCACCATGTTGGCCCGGCTGGTCTCAAACTCCTGACCTCGTGATCCACCCTCCTCAGCCTCCCAAAGAGCTGGAATTACAGGTGTGAGCCCCCGCCCCCAGCCAAAACTTCTTTAAATTGATCTTCATTTTTTTCATTGTGCGGCAGTGCTCTAAACTTCACAGCCCGGCCCCCTTAAAGGATGGCAGCCCTTCGGTGAAGCCCTTTAACTCTGCTGCGGGCCGCAGTCCTGTGTGCTCTCTGCCTGACTGCGCGCTAGCCTGTGTTGACATGAGGGTGCACTCAGGATGCCCACTTTTGGGGCCTTGGCCTGAGACTGCTTGCGCTGGGGAAGTAGGGTAGTGCCAGCGACTCTGTGTCTTTGGACCTGTGGTTGAGCTGGCAACAGAATGGAGAGGTCCGAGAAACAGGTGAGTGTGAGTCTCCTGCAGAAATGCTCTCTGGGGGTCTGCCCTTGAATGTTAGGTGGCATGACAGTCAGGTGCAGTCCACCAGGGTCTTCACCTGGAAATTGACTACTTGTACTTTATTCTGGAAACTTAGGGCAGAGATTTTTGTTAGAAAACCCAGAATGAACATCTCATACTGGATTTAAATGCTTAACTGTATTTTATTTTGCTCTTCTGTATTTGGACAGTCTTCTAAGCCATGACCAATCTGCCCATGTTTCACTTAAGAGAGAATTGAGGAAAATTGTCCAGAATTCCCAGTCCAAAAGCCCAAGCTCTGCAGCCCTGCAGTGTGGTTTCGCTCCATCTGGAGAGAACCTCACACAGACTCCCCTGCCAAAATGATGTAACATGATGACTCAGGGATGTGAGCATGAGAGGAACCAACATTTAGTTCTTATACCCACATATGCTGTGTGTTGTGTGATCAGGTTTATTTAATGAACTTAATGCAAGCTGGGAGGCTTGACAAAACGTCCCCTTTTGTGGAGTAAAGTAGCCATGTTTCAGAGAAAGCATGCAGATTTAGTTGGTGTTAGGTTGTTTATGTTGAATAAAAATCTATTTAAAGACCTGGCTGAAGTGCATTCAGCCTTTCTCTCACTGTCTGCACTTACACTAAAGAAGAAAGATTTTATTATGCCTGACAGAGATCCAGATTCTTCGAGATTGCCTCTTTCCCTCTGCTCTGTGGAATGTGCCAGAAGCCATCTGTTAATGGATCTTGGAACTGGCTGTAGAAGGCAGAGTAGGTTCCTTTGAGAACTGATAGGTCCAAATTATTCTCTATCCTTGGGTGCCAGATACATTGTTCCAAATAAGCGTTAGTTTGTAAAGAAAACAGCTTTGTACAGTAGTCATTCTTCAAAGAGTTTTAAGAAGCATTTTCTATTTATGTAAGACACCGTCCTGCTCGACCTTCCCCTGGGCACAAAGCTCACACCTGGTTTACCCTTTTCAGAGAGAAGGGGAGTCACGGAGCTAGCCATAATAACAAGTGTTAGAAAAGAGTGCCTCCTGCTTCAGCTGAGGAAGACATTTATCGTCCTCCTTTTGTCCTTTAATTCACATCTTTGACATTTGGAAAGTATTTGGAAAGCCAAAACTACAGACCAAAAATTGTGCCTTTAATTGAGTGTGATTGTTTTTAAAAAAAAAAAAAAAAAAAACAAACCTTTTAAAACTGGGAAGCACAACACAAGCTGAGCAGAGCACTGGATTCCATAGAAAATGTTTTCCCTCCAACTCTGACAAACTCCACCCCTTGGTTTCTCATGCCTGGTTAACCAAACAACCTGCGATTCCAACTCCATGTCAGCACTTGGGCGAAGGAATGGGCCCCTATAAATGAGGAGCTTTGTGTTTTTCACATGCCTCCTCTCCCCTCTTCAAGCCGTGTGTGGTAGGATCTCGACACTTTTGTCCAGTGGCAATCACACCTGCAATCAAATTTTCACTTTCAATTTTTTACTTAAAAAGAAAAAACAGCAGCCTGGGCTACATGGCGAAACCCCATCTCCACAGAAAAATACAAAAATTAGCCTGGTGTGGTGGTGCACACCTGTGGTCCCAGCTTCTTGGGAGGCTGAGGCGGGAGGATCGCTTGAGCCAGGGAGATGTGCCACTGTACTGGAGATGAGCCAGCAGTGATTGTGCCACCGTACTCCAGCCTGGGTGACAGAGTGAGACCTTGTCTCAAAAAAGAAAAAACGCTCCCCCTTCTCCTTGGCCACCACTGTCTTCCCAAGCCATGGTGTTTGTGGAAAGAGATTTCAGAGGCAGGCATAGAGTCCTGCGTGTAAGTTCCAGCTCCACGGCAGGCTGCCGGCTGTCCTCAGGCAATAACTCACCTCAGTGTCTTAACTCATAAGAAGAAAAACAAAGCGGGATTTACACTTTCTTCACATGTCACAGTATAGGCATAAATGAAGTTAAAATATCTTACGTGTCTGGCATAGAAAAGGCAATTTCTATTAGGAGAAGTATAATTAGGAGAAGTATAATTCTCTTCTAATTTATCCTGTAGATCCGAAAACTCTGAAACACTCCATAAAAAAATCCTTACCCTTTCATGATTTACACTGATATATACAGATGATACAAATTTCAAAATGTAATCACATGTCCTGGATAAAACATCATCTGTTTGACAGTCCCTGCGTTTTCATGGATCCATTCTCAGTAGTAGTGCAGTTCAAGTTTTTTGCCTATGAAGAAAATGTTAACAATCCACTGTTTGATCATGAGTTTTTTCTTCTCTTCCCTTTAAATGTTCTCCTCCTCTTTTGACCAGGAACTCAAAATAACGTGGTAGCATTTCAGATGGGAGTTTGTCCGAAGCCAAGGAGTGGAGAAGGCCACCCGGTGCAGGGATGGAGTCTGTCCCAGCCAGCCAGCCACCCTGTCTTACTGTTAATTTTATAGACTTGCCTAGCAATGCGAAGTTCTTTTTCAGCCTTAAGGATATGTTCTTAGCTCCCTTCCAAGCCTCTACCTCTTGTTCATCAGGTGGGGCTGCACAGTGCACAGGGAGGAGCACGGCCCGGAGCCAGGCAGCCCAGGTTCAAATCTGTGCCCTCACGCTCACCAGCTTGGTTACCTTAGGCAGTCTACCAGCTTCCCTGACTTCTGTTTTTTAATCTATAAAATGTAGACAGTAATATCTACCTCATAATATTGTTAATGAATATACATTGCAATAAGTTAATGAAGGCCCTTAGAATATTATCTGAAATATAGCAAACACCACAAAAGTTAGTTCTTAATCTTTTGATTTGTGAAGAGAACATATACCTTTCTGTGGAATTCTCATACGTATATATTTCCGTGAGAGGAACTGTCCACTCGCTCTGCTGGGCTCCAGCCATGCCTCTCCTTGGAGGCCCAGGACCTCCACCTGCCCCTCAGACCTCCCCTCCCGGATGCAGTCCGTGGGTCATTGTTCCAGGCAAGTGCAAGGCTGTCTCCTTGTGCTGCTGTGTACAGGGTGGGCTTTATTTGCTGGGTGGGAGTATGCCAACCCCGGAGTGCAAGCGAGGACAGAGCTGCTTACACCTGGATGCACATTTGACATCCTCAGGCCTGGATAAGCATTTTTTTTTTAAGACACAGGGTAACATTAGGATTTTAATAGTACCTGCTTCTGAGTTGATCAAAATATTTTACAGTTATGGTACTTAGTTTCTATTTAAATCCTTACCACACAGCTTACATGGGAAAAGCCAAATAATATTAAACAGTAGGATGTCACAAGACAGGTCTACTAGCAGTGAGTTTGCATTCCCTTTTCCTTTTTTTTTTTTTTTTTTTGTGATGGAGCCTCGCTCTGTCGCCCAGGCTGGAGTGCAGTAGTGCGATCTCGGCTCACTGCAAGCTCCACCTCCTGGGTTCATGCCATTCTCCTGCCTCAGCCCCCAGAGTAGCTGGGCCTGCAGGCGCCCACCACCACACCGGGCTGATTTTTTGTATTTTTAGTAGAGACGGGGTTTCACCGTGTGAGCCAGGATGGTGTCGATCTCCTGACCTTGTGATCTGCCCACCTTGACCTCCCAAAGTGCTGGGATTACAGGCGTGAGCTGCTGCTCTTGGCCACATTCCCCTTTCCTTATATGGGACGAGAATTCATTTTGAGTTCTTCCCTGGTAGGTGGTAGAGTTTGGGCAGAAGACTGGCCTCGTGCCCACATAACTTGTTTTTAATGCTAGATTTGCCTGTCTCTGTAACCTTAACATGTTCCTTAATTTATTTTCTCACAACTCACTGAAAATGCTTACAATCCAATCCCTTAGTAGAGTATTATATCCAACTTTAGATAACATTGTGTAAGATCCTTCGAAGAAAAGCCACTGTACAAAACTTAAGGTCATTATTATAAATTGGCAGTGACATCACAACCACTGTTTGTATTGAGACTTACCTTCAAGTATATGGAAATCCTTCAACTTCTTCAAAGTATTAAGTAAAATCTATGGTCTGGTCCAAACTCCAGATCTTTGGTGGAACGAGGAGAAGTGACCTGGGCATGGAAGAAGAGGGCACAGTCCACTCAGCCATAGTCCTAGATTTGGACCACAGTGGTGTTTAGGCTTTTTACCTGAAAGGAGTGTAAAGAAAGAAGTTTCTGTGTGTTTTTGCCATTTTCACTTTTGTAACTTCTTATGGCCCAGCAAAAAGAAACAGTAATGTGCAAATGTTTTGCTTGAAGGGGAACATAGAAATCCCACAGGCACTAAGTCCAGGGATTCCTCCTGCTGTTGCTACGATGTGTATGTGAAAGGCAGCCAGCAAGAAGGCAGAGTGCAGAGTCAGACGTTGTCTTCACAGCTTGGCTGTGGGAACTATGAGCCACTTGAGAACATCTTACGCGTTTCTGTTTTTTTCACCCATCTGACTTCTACTATAATAACCTTTCACTGTGGGCAGTGGTGTAAATCTGAGTCTTGGTGCTGCTGCTTCTCTGGCCTGTGGTAGGATTATAGGCAAATTACCCTGTCCTGTCTCTGCTCATCATGTCTGTATGAAAAGGGGGTAATAGTCTCCCCATCACTGGGCTGCCGTGAGGCTTGGATATGGAGTATTTGGCTGATGTCCAGTGTCTAGTACTAAAGGAAATTAAGGTCAAGAATAAGACACCGGCACAGTTGCTCATGCCTATAAACCCAGCACTTTGAGAGGCTGAGGTGGGAGGATCACTTGAGCCCAGGAGTTTGAGACCAGCCTGGGCAACATAGTGAGATGCTGTCTCTACAGAAACCAAAATCAGTTAGTGGCAGTGGTGCACTTCTGTAGACCCAGGGACTCAGGAGGGTGAGGTGGGAGGATCGCTTGAGCGCAGGAGTTGGAGGCTGCAGTCAGCTCTGATCCTGCCACTGCATTCCAGCCTGGGTGACAAAGCCTTCCTTTTTTTTTTTTTTTTTTGGACTCAAGGGGGAAGAAAAGAAAGACTGACTTAAATAGAGCAGTCTAAGACCTTTGATAATAGTGTAACTCTGTAGCCTGCGTGCTTTTCGATAGCATTGTTAAAATACTTTTAGAAAGACTTCCATAAAATTGGTAAGTCTAAAGAAAAGCAAGCAGCCAGGTGCGGTGGCTCAAGCCTGTAATCCCAGCACTTTGGGAGGCCGAGACGGGCGGATCACGAGGTCAGGAGATCGAGACCAGCCTGGCTAACACGATGAAACCCCGTCTCTACTAAAAAAATACAAAAAAGTAGCCGGGTGAGGTGGCGGGCGCCTGTAGTCCCAGCTACTTGGGAGGCTGAGGCAGGAGAATGGCGTGAACCCGGGAGGCGGAGCTTGCAGTGAGCTGAGATCCGGCCACTGCACTCCAGCCTGGGTGACAGAGCAAGACTCCGTCTCAAAAAAAAAAAAAAAAAAAAAGAAAAAGAAAAGCAAGCTCCTCTCACCGGAATAATTCACCTAGTAGACCAGTTCTCTGTCTAAGGAACTGGATGGAGAAACTGTGACCGTAATCCTCTGGGATCAGTGTGTGTAGGGAGAGGCTGTGAGCAAGGATGGCTGTCCCATCCTGTGAGGAACTGTAGGAGGAAAGAGAGGCTGTGTCACTGCGCGCACTCATATTTCTCCTGTGTGCTGGGCACCCCTGCGTTCACTGCTTCCATTCCACACCTGCTGCTCAGATGCCTTTTTTTTTTAACTAATCAGTCCTGAATTTCCCTGTTTTTTCCAAAAATAAGTCACATTTCTTCTTACATAGACAGCATTTGATGGAGAAGAAGGAACAATTTCCAGCCGTCAGATTTATTGAGTTGCCGTTGTGTGCCGGGCAGTGTCCTAGACTTTAGGGGGCTGAAGATGACTGCATCCTCAGAGGGTAGGCACATAGCCTGTGGGGGAGGCCAGCAAAGAAGGAACGATGTGATATGGGCTAGAAGAGAGTTCAGGGCCAAGAACTGGAACATAGATAAAGACAAGGGTAAAGGCGGGTGCAATCACAAGAGTTCAGATGGGAAATCTAGGGCTTCAGAGGGTTCTGGGCAGACAAGGAGGTTCTCAAAGAAGAGAGAACAGCAAAGAAAGACGCTCTGCCAAGTGCATGGTGTGTTACGTTAGGTCAGTATGACTGAGGTTTTTGAAGGCAGGGACTATCCCCATCAACTGAGCGGTGAGAGCGCGGTGCTTCCTCCCTTCGTCAAGATACCTGTGGGAAGCCGGTTTTCTACAGGGTTGGAGACAGTAGTGAAATCGCCACCCTCTTTGTCCCTTGGTTGTTTGTAAACATTTCCTCTTCTGTGACAAGAACTCTGTTGATTTTTCCTAAATAATCTGCCAGATATTTGAGGTTATTGATGACTTTTTTCCTTTTATTGAGGATTGTTATCACTTCTATGACATCCCAATATTTAAAATAGACAATATTAAGGGATATTTTTGACTTTTAATGTAAGAAACTTTTTAGAAATGTTTAGTTGTGTACTTTGATACAGGTGTATGTTTCTAAGCCAAAAATTGGATTAAGTTGCCAGTCATTGCAGGCTACGTAATGGCTGTTAGATACAGTATAGGTATAGAGTATTTCATGTAAGAGCGAGGACTGTTTTAAGGAACTGATTTTACTCACGGAACCGTAGATCTGGCCCCTGGATGTTTTCCTGTTGTGTTGTTAATTGTCATTCATCTACTCACTGTAAGATAGTCTTCATTTTGGCTAAACAGATTCTTTTTTTCTTTTGTTTTTTCCTTTCCAACTTTTATTTTAGGTTCAGGGGGTACATGTGCAGGTTTGTTACATGGGTGAATTGCGTGTCGTGGGAGTTTGGTGTACAGATGATTTTGTCACCCAGGCAGTGAGCATAGGACCCGACAGGTAGTTTTTCAGTCCTCTCCCTCCTTCTACCCTTCACCCTCAGGTAGGCCCCGGTGTCTGTTCCCTTCTTTT
Source organism: Chlorocebus sabaeus (assembly GCF_047675955.1). Lineage (NCBI taxonomy): Eukaryota > Metazoa > Chordata > Mammalia > Primates > Cercopithecidae > Chlorocebus > Chlorocebus sabaeus. The sequence continues at coordinate 70,083,262 of NC_132921.1, forward strand.
TGTGTGTGAGTACTCAGTACTAAAACAGGTTCTTAGCCCTGTTTACTATCAGGTAATCTTTGCTTTGTTTTCCTATTAGAACTAATAATGTGTTTATAATCACATAGTGATAATGTTACCACTTATTTCCTGATTTTGAATATTAATGTCCTAGCCTTTTATTTTTATTCATTAAATTTTGTGGTTACAAAATAGTCCTAGTGTGGGACTGCTGGAGTTGGATAAGTTGCTCAAGTTGGTTAGAAAAGGCGGTCTGACATATTCAGACTCCATTGTTAGCAGAGAAAACAGTGTAGTCAAAACAAAGGTTATCTGCTCTAGCCGTTTCAGGGACTCTTACTCAATTTGAAGCAGAGCTCCAAAGAAGTATCATCTGCCAGTTCATTTCAATAAAGTACCAGCCACTGCCACAAGGTTTACAAAAGTTACAGCTGCTTTAATTACATTTTAAAAACAAACTTACTTGAAGTAATTGGAAACAAAAGTAAAATAGACTAGTAGTCATCACAGATTATGCATTTGATTAGTAAATTCCATCACAGAGTAGCATGACAGCAGTGAAATCCTAACTCTCTGTTAATAAGAAGACATAAAGAAGACCGTGTTTTGTCATTAAACTGTGCTGCTTTAAACCAGATAGCAAATATCTGCACTATTTTGTGTGTCTTGTATAGTAACACTTGAAATTGCAGTTTCCTTGCAGCTGAGTGTTAAGCCACTCCCTTCAAGGTTCTCCATCATGCAGAACCTGCCTCCTGGGTTAAGGCAGTGTCTGAACTTCCTTTGACTTTGGAAAGCAAATCATTTCCAGCTAGCTTTCCTTCAGGGACATCTGAAATTATGTGTTATGTGAAAGGTTAAAAATTGACATGGAGTAGTGCTCTCTGGCTTTGTTTTCTTGTAACATTTTGTATTCATGCAACTTCTCTCCTGGGGCAGGAGGGCTGCCTCCCTGGCCACACACCACCCCAGGGCTGTAAACATGCCTTTTGTGTGGCATTGGTGTCCACAGTGTTACTAATTACAAAAATCCATCACATGTCTTCCACTTCCCCTCAACAGCCCCATCTGACTGCAGCACCTCATCAGTGCCCAGAGATGGGCAGTCAGAGCATGGCCAGGGCCTTGTCCTCTGCGGCCACCATACCACTCACAAAGGTGGGCACCTGCTGGCCCGGGGAACTGGGATCATCTACACCCCGGGTCCTAAGGAAGCTGTCAGGAAGCTGTTCCTGTAGGGGAGGTGTCTCTAGTTCTAAATTCAGCCAGCATCCCTTTTGTTTGCCTTAGTTGTGAAAATTGTGTAATAAAAATATATCTGAAGCTTTACAGGCTAAACTGAAAAGGAAAGATGCATGATGATTGGCTTAGCAATATTGAAACGAATAAAAATTAAAGTTGGGTATGTTAATTTGTATAAAAGTAAATTTTTAAATCTCACTGTTGATAATAAAATGTTATGCTTATATTTACCTAAAATTTTCATGAGTACTGAAATTTTTAGTACAGTAATTTCTAAATTCAGACTAAGACTGTTTGACTAAGGTTGATTAAGTTTGATTAAGTTTCCAGTGTTCCATGTAAGAATTTGCCCTGAGAAACCCTTTTAAAGCCACTTATTTGTCGATATAGTTATTAAATGTAATTTTAAACTGGTTTCTGTGCTGAACTGTGATAGTAATAAGTTGTGTTATGAACAGCAAATACTAGACCAATTTTTCAGGATAAGACATAACATGGACTGACCTTCCCAGTGTGGACTGAAGCGTGAGAGATGGGAGGTTACAGATACCGGTGCAGATGTTCCTTTCCTTGGAATTAAGTGATGTCAGGTTTCGTGGGGTTTTCTTTTTTTCTGATAATGATATCAAAATACACGAGTAGGATTATTTTATATGACAAATTGCATCTTTGTTGTTCTTGCTTCACATTTATTTGTTTTATTTACAGGTGTTGACTTCAAAATCAAAACTGTAGAGCTAAGAGGAAAGAAAATTAGATTACAGATCTGGTAAGTGGGAGAGTCTGCACCCAGTAATGTGTTTTGTGTGTTTAACAGTCCATGCACTTGTCTAATAAAATGAACTGTTTGAGCTGATTTGCCTCTCCTACTTTTCTCCTCTTTTGCTCATTTTAAAATTAAATGGACAGTGTTTCCATCAAGAGAGAATTTAGATAAGGCTGTTACGTTATATGCCACTTGCACATGGGGAGCAGTTGTGGACAGAAGAATGTTACCTTAATGGTAACCAGTTTGGAACCTTTTTGCCTCTATTTTCAAATCATTTATGTGATATCAAAAGTGTCACTACTAAAATGATTGCTCAGATGCTTGTCTTCATGTCTTCATTTTGTATGATAGTAGTCAAAGAAAGCCCAATATGTTCATAAGCAGATTTGCACAATCTGAAGGCAGGTCCCTGCAGACCGTTCCAGAACTGCTTGGCACAGTGTGACTATTAGTACGAGTGGGCATACTCCTTCCGGCTGTGCTGCTGAGTCCACGGGACGTGAGCCCCCACTAATGCCTACCAGAAACGAATCCAGACCCCCTTCTCAAATCACAGTTGGAATGAGAGGCTCAGCCAGCTGTGTCACAACCGCACTCAGCACTAAGAGCTTTCTGTTCGCTATTAACCTGTTAACAGCCCGCAGGTGCTAGCGACCTCTCTGTGGAAGAAGGGATAAGATCTGGTCTGGTGGTCTGGCGGTGGCTTAAAAGTGGCCCCATTGAGGTGCTCTGAGAATGCCGTTTTGTTTTGAATGCCACAGCTGCGGTGTACTCAGCTTACTAACTCCTCTTGGCAGGTCACCCTCAGCTCTGATTGTTTGTCCACCATGTGTGTGTTTGCTTTCATCTGCGTTAATTGCTGCTTCATCTGTGGCATCATCGGTCACCTAATGCTTGAATGTTAGTGCCATGTCTTCATTCTTCATCCGTGTCCCTGTCTGGGCCGCAGCTGCAGCCGAGCCGCAGTGCCTGCCTACTGGAGGTGTCTGAGGTAATATCTTCATTTGGTCACCCTTCACTGTATGACACACTTCAAAGATTTTTTGATTTGGGTTTTTTGTTTGTTTTCTTTTGTGTTGTGCATTTGGTCTGCATATTTTTGTTTTTGGCTTGATTATGAAACATTAAGCCTTGTCTAAATACTTAAATAAATAGCAAATAGATATTTCTTCCTGTGCTAGTCCTGCAGACTTTTTGTACATTGCAGCCCAGCTTTTAAACGCTGCTGTTTCTAATGATAAGCTCTGTAAGGTAAAAACCATCTTCAAAAGGATTTGGGATATGCCTCTCTCTGTTCCTAGTACCTGTGTGAGGTACTTTTTGATGAGAATATTGCCCCACAAAAGTGATGTAAACATTATTAGAATATATGACACCTGCCTTAATGGGTGACAGCCATGCCTGATGACTGTGGCGCATATCTTCATTAATGCACTAATACTTCCATCTTCATCTTTGGTGGCAGTATTCTGGTTTATAAAGTATGTCCAAATGTCCTGGTGCCTCCCTAGAGCTCTGCCCACTAAGTCTGTGCTGGTGACATTGATCACTCCTGGAATCTGACTACAGTGCCCTGGACTCTGAGCTAAGAGGGCCCTGCCTGATGGAATTCCCGCCCCCCTCCCATGTAGAAAATGAATCCCACGCATGTGAAAAGTGAGATACTGTGGTCCTGCGAAGAGCAGTGGGCACTCAGAAACCATTTTTCTCTTGTATGTAACAGCATTCTCCAAATGACTCCCTCCCTCTCCTGATTCTCCCTGGACTCTTGACTACTTTTTCATTCTGTAAATCTGCAGCTGTACAGCACTGGCAGCGAGCGTAACTAAGGGAGGAAGAATGACATGCACTGGACTTATGGAATGGTCGATTGCAAGTTTTCTACATGGAATATTCCAGTGACTCTTTTCCTGCAAGGTTGTCTTTTCCTGCAGGGTTGTCTTTTCCTGCAGGGTTGTCTTTTCCTGCAGGGAGGTTTTGAACAGTGACTCATATATCTACTACAGGCCAGCCGTTTTGTTGGTCACATAATACTCAAAATAAGATTTTTATCTTCTGAAATATTTTATGTAAAAGATGAAAACCTTTTTCTTCATTATTGCTATGCAGGAGGTAAAAAGGAAGTGTTCGAATCATGATTCTAATTTGTTTTACTGTTTTAAAGTAATGGGCGGCTTCTTTTGGAGTGAGGCGCAGCGCTTGTGCTGCTGCTGGCGTAATCTGCTTTGTTGTGGGCATGTTGTCGTTTCACTCTCATCCATTGAGGGCGTAGAAGGCGCCTGTGTAGCTGGAAACAGTCCCTCAAGGAGGTGCAGTGGATTGTGCTATGCTAATAATAGATAGCTCTGCTCCGATTTTCTATACTGGCATGAAAGCATTGGCATTCGGTTTTCATAGGAGGATCTTGTTGAAAGAAGTGCGTTATTCACTGTAGATTCCTAAAAGCTAAAAGTACCAAAAGCTGCAAGTGTCTGTTACATTTTTACGTCACGTTTTATGTCATTGCCACATATGTCAGTTAGTTGATTATCTGTGGTCAGAAAAAGGACCATTTTTCTCTTCTCTGTACTTTAAAGTATTTCTAATGAATGTTAGAACTCTATGTAAGTAGCTAAAATAAAACGTGTTGACTAGAATGTAGTTTGATGAATTTATATCCAAATGGTGTCCTGGAAATTATTTACACTGAACGTGGAGTTGTGTTGAGATGGACTTGAAGCCATGAAATTTGCCTCTTACCTTTAGGCAAACACAGAATTGAAATGCTTCGTATAAGGGCCCTTTGTTCTGCCTGTGGAACCAGTCCAGTGGTGGGGGACTTTGTTTTAACCAGCGTTCTTAGGTTGGCATCGTTCCTTTTGTTCTCCGCTTGGAAGAGGGGGAATATTTCATACCCTAAATTGGTGTATGCCCTGAAAATTAGTAATTCAATAATTTAAGTGGATGTATTAAATACAGCAAATAAGAGGCTTTGAATTCTCCAAGCATTGTTTTATTACCAAACTGGGAAAACAGAACTGCAGGATTTTTCAATTTGCACAAAAAGCAGGTAGAGAAATCAGAATAAGGTGGCATATGCTAACTGTGGTAAACAATGATTGAGCTGACATTAAAAACTTGCAAACCTCTAGAAATCCATACCTTATCATTACAGTGAAAACTCAGGTTTGTGGAGAAAAAGAGGGAAATAGTAGGATTCTGCCTTTTCATAGAAAGGTGAAAGCATGATCAGTGCATTGATATAATCTAATTTTCTGAAAAGTAGAGATTTGTGTGGGATTTTTATGGTGCTGGCACATAGTAGATATTTAAGAAATACTTGCTGAATGGAATTAGCATTTCACTTATTCTTCTTTGGCTCTACATGACAGCAGATAATTTAGTATGTAAGGGAAATAAATCAAGCAAAGGCAGTTTTGAGAGGAATCGAAAATAAAAGCTTTCTCAGCTCAAATACTTTGGGAGTATGGAATCGTCTCTCAAAGAAACATGCTTTTCTACCCCCAGCCTTCAGAGCCAGGCCCAGACAGTGGCATTTAAGGAATGGGCTTAAATGGGGAGTGCTGAACTAGTTCATGTTTCCTCATTGGGATTTTTGTAAACGAAACCAATCTGCTCATTTGCGTTGGAAGATTGCCTCGGGTTTTGAATTTTGAGGTTTCTATCCTCTTTCCTTACATTGGACTGAAAGCCAGTAGAGGCAGCTGACTTCTTCATGTTGAGGCTCTTAATGTTGCTGCGATTCCTGAGTGTGCTATTGATGCAGAAACATTTTAAGCTACATCAAAATTGGCTTTGACTAGCCCTGTTCTTCTATTGTTTTTATTAAAACTCCTATTATCTGTAATTTCTCTGGTTTTGTGCCTCCAGTTTCTGGATTCTAAAGTCATTCGATGTGTATAGAAGTGCATGTGAGTTGACTTATACCGAAAACCAGATTAAAATTGCCTAGAATAAAAGTTTATTAAAGTATGTAATTCCTAAAATGCTTATTGAAGATCTTAAATCTGATTGTTATTTAAATTTGTGATTCAGCTATATTGTGTTAACCACCGATTTCAGAGTAGAAAAAATGCTTATTTTTTTTAACTTTTTAAAGAAATGGAAAATGTTCCGTAACAGTAATCAAATAGCACAAAATATTTCTCAACATTAAAAACGTTAGATTGAATCCTGATTTAGACAAGCCATAACTTGTGAGGATGGTAAAGCACTCTCTGAAAGATTTAACTCTTTGTTGGTTTGGAACCAGTAAAGTATACCCCTAAATGCTTAGGATTAGAGAAATAATCTTACTCACTGACCCTTTAGGGAAACCAAATGGGATCAACTCTGTTCCTTCTCAGCCGCCTTGAAGGTGACTATTAGTGTAGTCTTTAAGTTGCTTTTAGAAATCCTGAAAGATTCAGTCTCCATCTATCATATTCTTCAGATTTCCCTTTTTTTTTTTTTTTTTTTTTTTTTTTTTTTTGCAGTTCTGAGGTCAAAAAATGAAGTTTTTTTGTCTTGCCTGACGTGGCGTCAACTTTCTAATTTTTAAACATGTTACCAGCGCATATCTACTGATTGTGTACTGCAGGACCTGGGTAGACAGGAACATACCTGCCTCTGCCCTCCTCACCTTCCAGTCAGGGCAGCAGGGGATCCTCATAATCCTCTGAGGCAAAGCAAATAGCTTCGCTTTATGTGGAAATGAATTTACCAGTGAGCTTTTCTGCTTGTTTGACGATAAGGCATCACTAGTGTAAACTAATTTGGTGGCAGGTCTCCTCTGAAGAAAGCCATAAATTATAGCAACATGGTCAAGTGGTGTTTTTAGGGACCCAGTTCCACAAATGCCTAAGGGAAGTGTTCTCCCCTTTCAGGAACTCCCTGCTGTGGGATGAGAGGCTCTGGTGGCCTTGCATGGAAGAGCCTGTTGCCCCCCAGCTTACTCCACTGTGGCGCACTTGGTTGGGGTTCTTTAGGTAAAGCTAAATCATAGATGGTCTTTAAAGAAATCGCTTTGTGAGTGTCAGTTCTTCTTATTGGAAGCCTTCTCCATTGAGCCTTATTGGAATTAGAAATTTGCAGTGGTTCTCAGTTTCTAGGCTTATCACAATACAAGATATAAACCAAAAAGTATCTGAGACAGGTCTCAATCAATTGGAGAGTTTATTTTGCCAAGGCTAAGGACACACCTATCACACAGCGTCAGGTGGTCCTGACAACCTGTGCCCAAAGTGGTCAAGAGTACAGCTTGCTTTTATACATTTTAGGGAGACATAATACATCAATCAGTACATGTAAGATTTACAGTGGTTCGATCTGGACAGGTGAGACAGCTCAAAGGGGCTGGGGCTTCCAGGTCATAGGTAGATTTAAACATATTCTGATTGGCAGTTGGTGTAAAGAGTTATTATCTATAGAAAGGAATGTCTGGGTTACTCTAAAGAGTTGTGGAGACCTACGTTTTATCATGTAGATGAAGCCTCCAAGTAGCTGGCTTCAGAGAGAAGAGACTAAATGTTTCTTACCAGACTAAATGTTTCTTACCAGTGGCGCGATCACAGCTAACTGCAACCTTCGCCTCCCGGGCTCAAGCACTTCTCCTGCCTCAGCCTCCTGAGTAGCTGGGATTACAGGCTCCTACCAACACGCCTAGCTGAGAAAATTGGGAAAAAGCAGCCCACTGCCCAGTTCTCAGCACATCTTCACTGTTCCTTGGGCTCCCTTCGTGTCCGTTTCCCTCTGAGTGCGGTAGATTGGGGACTCAGAACCTTCTAGAACAGAAGTTATGGTTTTGTAAGGGGAAGAAATATGGTCAAGTATACATCTATAATTTAGAGTATTAAATTTCCTTGTACCCTTATGATTTATTCTAGAAGGCCAGCACATTGATTACAAAGCTAATTTTGGCTTACATTAGTCCTTCAGGTATGAGGTAAGAAATAAAAAATTACTTTATGCTTTATTTCTGCACAAAATTTCACACTGGAAAGATATTTCATTTGAAAAAAAAATTAAAAGTTTTACTGTGTACAGGATTTTCAGATCTTTTTTGCTGTGAAAATTCTTGTTTTCTAATTTTTGAAATCTTGATTTGAAAGTAATTGGAGACTGGGCTGGTAGCTTACACCTATTATTCCAGCAATTTGGGAGGCCAAGGCAGGTGGATCACATGAGGTCAGGAATTTGAGACCAGCCTGGCCAACTTGGTGAAACTCCGTCTCTACTAAAAATACAGTGTTAGCAAGGCATGGTGGCGGGCGCCCTTAATCCCAGCTACTTGGGAGACTGAGGCAGGAGAATCACTTGAACTAGGGAGGTGGAGGTTGCAGTGAGCCAAGATCATATAATTGATTGCGCTCCAGCCTAGGTGACAGAGCTAGACTCCGTCTCAAAAAAAAAAAGTAATTGGGACTTACTGATGTTTTTGTTTGAGTGTAACTAGTTCAGAAAAGCTACTCTCACTGACAGTAGTGGCTGTGCACAGATGTCAGTGCAGACGTGAGGAGCTCCCAGTGGCCGGACCCAGACAGGCATTCTCAAGAGCTGGCCCTGCTTGTCTCCACAGACTCAGTGCTGCTAGCCTGACTGTGCCTCCTGGGGTTGTAACTGGATCTTTTCTCATCCGAAGTGGTCATCGTAAGCTACCACATGTGCCCCACGCCTGCCCCCAGCACTCTAGGTGGTGGCTAGTGAGCGAGAAGTGAATTCTTTGTGGCTTGGAGGGCATTCATTTTCATAGTCCTAGGATCCCCACCACTTACTGTGTGTGTGCGCGTGGCGTCGGTCATGCACGTGTGTAAAGTGTGTGTTCCTTGTGTGGCATTGTTGCTCTTGGGTATGACAAATGGTTTTGTAAATCACCTGCAGTGTGAATTCTTAGGGATTGATTGTTTGGAAATTCTGTATTTTAAAAACTTTTCCCCCGTTTTATTTTAGAAAAACATCATATATTTTGATGTTATATTAGCATTCCTATTGCTGATTTTCTGTCTTAAGGGAAAAAGTTATTCAGGAGAGTATGTTGATCTAGGTTCATAATTCATCTCCATTCATCTAATTTAGTTGTTAAATACAAAGGCATTTTGTGTGTCATAGTTTTAGTCAACCTGAATTTTTCCTACTTTCTTTAATTGTAGTCATCAGGCCAAAGAGAAATAGGGGTTACTCTTGTTCTTTTGTTGCAGAAAAACTCAAGCATAATCTGTGTTTGCTTTGCAATGTGGTGGTGCTCACTTTGGGCATTGTTTGGGAACTAACTTTGGCTGCTTTTTCTTAGGGACACAGCAGGTCAGGAGAGATTCAACAGCATTACCTCAGCTTATTACAGAAGTGCCAAGGGGATCATATTAGTGTATGATATCACTAAGAAGGAGACGTTTGATGATTTGCCAAAATGGATGAAGATGATTGATAAGGTAAATGTTACATTTTTCTGTCCAATGTGAACTCTCTGCTTGTGAGTCTTCATCATTATTAAAAGAAGTGGGGGAAACACATTTATTGAGCATGTTTTTATACAGACTAAACATCATTTAGCCCATTATAGCCTTCAGGATAGGGATGTAGTCTTGTATTGTGGATGAGGCAAAGAAGAATTAAATTTATCCAGAATCAGGATTTTTATTCTGGTAGCATGGGCTGTCTGGACTACAGAGGCCAAACATGCTCATTCCACTACATCCAGCGCTTTCATAGTTACATACATTTCATTTCATTTCATAGTTACAGGACATTTCATTTCTGCGGAAGGGTCACGCGGACACTCATCTCATGCACATCCACTGAGTGGCAGCCTGGAAGAGATGGCCTTCTCCACGGTGCCTGTGGATGTCCCACGCACCTCCGTCACCCACTGGACATCTGTCCTTGCAATTACAGATGCCCTTTAGCTCCTCATTTTGAACAAGAGGAGCTCGCGTTCTCCTCTGGCTCATAATTGAATCATACAGATAGCCTGCGTCCCTGTGGTTAATGTAAACCGTGGGTTCTCCTCTAAGAAACGTGTTCCCAAATACACATTTAGAAGGCAGAGCAGTTGGGAGTGGGATGTGATGATATACCGTTGACCACATTTCGAGTTTTTCCCCCTTGTGCAGTAATTTCATGTTTAGTTCCTTTGCATAACAAGCATATGCAATATAAATTGGATTTTGTCTACACATTGCATTTAAACCTGTCTGCTAGATAACGTTGGAGGATGTTTGTTTGGCAGCTTTACCAAGCATGTCGTTGATGATGTATGCCTCTTTAAAATGCGTTAGGATTGGTGGCCGGGTGTGGTGACTCACACCTGTAATCCCAGCACTTTGGGAGGCTAAAGCAAGAGGATCACTTGAACCCAGGAGGTCGAGACCAGCCTGGGCAACATAGTGGGACTCCATCTCTCTCTCTCTCTTTTTTTTTTTTTTTTAATTAAAAAAAAAGTGTTATGATCAGGGTTGCAAGGTTGGATCAGACCTGAGGTGGGTTGCTTGCCCCAGCCTGCTCTGCACTGGGCATCAGTGATACTGGGCCCTCCACTGGCATGTCAGTGGATACTGATGTCCCTTCATGTGGAAGTCACAGAGTGCAGTCCTATGGAAATTAGAAGCGAACAGTCCTGATAGTCTAAAACTTTTGTAACTAATAGGATGAATACAAAACCAAAAGAAATGGGCTAAATCCTACCCCATTTGGTACTTGAGTAAGTCTGTGCCCAGGTCTTGAGGTCTGATGCTGTCTCCTTTTGTCATCAACTGCTGCTTTTCACCTTACTTGAGTGACAGCATCATTTCCTGAGTGCTTCCTGAGCGCAGGGCCCACTGCCCCAGCCCTGCGGCAAGTGCTGTCACTGTGACCCACAGCTCCCTGATAAGGGGCCGGCACTCCTCACCTGGCTGCATGACTGGGCGATGGCCACACCATTCAGGTGCCTTTTGATGCAGTCGGTTTCAAAGAACTTTCTAGAAATACACAATTAGTTGCTCAAGAGACTTTAACTTCATTTTTAAAGAGAGAAATCTTATTGTGCCTTTATGTATTTTTAAACTTAAAAGTGTAGCTTAACTTTTTTTCCTGGTTATAAAATTAATGATACCTTCATTATAGAAATTTGGAAAATGAAGAAAAGCACAAACGTAAATTAAAAATCTGTAGCTCTGGCATCCTGAAAAACCAAATTGGCTTCACTCTATTTAGCATTACGTCTTGCTTATTTTGTGAATATTCTATCACGGAGTCCTTCCTGTGTCATTCCGTGTTCTTCTGAAGCGTGTGTTTTTTTAAATGCCTGTGTTTTTTAAATAACTTGATTCCTCAGCCATTTTGTTTGACTTTTAGGTTTTATTCAGTTGATAACCATTTTGAGTATAGAGCTTTGCCTGCATTTTGAATCATTTCCTTAGGGAAGGGGTCTTGGGAATTGTTTGGTCAACAGCCCAAGAGCATTGTGGTTCTTAATGCTTGTGCCCCATTTCTTTCTAAGACGTAGTGAGCCCTGCCTCGCACCCTGCCCAGTCCTACCTGGGACCTGGTAGACCCTCAAAGACAGTGGAAGTGAATGGACAAATGTAAATTAATGAAAAATACCGTATTGGTTTACATTTCCGCTGTCAGTGTTTGGCGATGCCCATCTTTGAAATGTGGCTTCTTTTAAAATTCCACAGTATGCTTCAGAAGATGCAGAGCTTCTCTTAGTTGGAAATAAGTTGGACTGTGAAACGGACAGAGAAATCACCAGGCAGCAGGGGGAAAAGGTGAGAGGGAGCGGGAGGCACGGCTGCCACACACTGTGCTTAGCACTTGAGGTACTGTTTCTTTTAATAAATTACTTACTTTAAAAATTACGAAGAAATGATTGATACAGGGATAACTCAGTCACATCCTCCTCATTTGTTTGTGCTGTTTTGACTTCCTGCTCCTTTAAATTCATTCTGAAATGGAGAAAAAAATACATTAGTGTATACAGCATTATTACCTAACCTGACATTTTATACAGAGAAACATATTTTAAGCCATAAAGTTGCTTGTATAATTTACTTTAATGTACTTTAAACTTCCTTGGTTTTTGCTAAGGATTGAATCATGGAGAAATGATGCTATTCACATTTTAAATGTCAGATATGTTACCCTTTTAGAAACTTAGGCAAGTCATTTCACTGGAAGGTCCTGGCATCACCTTAAGGATTTTGATTGTCTTTTGTTTCGCTAGTTGCTTATAATGTAAGAATGTGCTATACTTGTGAAATTTATATTTGAGCATCAGTGGGCTTTTCTACCCCTTAATCCCAGCCCTTCCCTTGAAACTGAACCCAGAGGCCTCATGCTCGCACGCTGGTCTGTGTGACACCCGCACAGAGGAAATAGGTGTGTGTTTCTTCTCAGTTTGCACAGCAAATAACTGGGATGCGGTTCTGTGAAGCAAGTGCCAAGGATAACTTCAATGTGGATGAGATATTTCTGAAACTTGTCGATGACATTCTGAAAAAGGTAAAAAGAGTCTACATTTTGAAAGTATATCATCGGAAACCTGTTGTTTCCTTTATTACTTTTTTATTGAGAATATTGTATTTAGAAACCAAAGTACAGTAGTCGTGCTCAGGCGCAAGAACCAGGTGTGGTTATTAACTCGGCCACGGGCACCCGGCCTGCTGTACTGACAGCCGCTTCCCGCCTGGGGCTTCTGGTGTCCTTGGGGTTGGTATACGGCATACTCGCTTCGCCGTAAGATAGGGCAGGGTAGACTTAAACCGGGTGTAGCAGTGTGCTGTGTTTATTTGACATTTGCTTTTTTTCCACCCGTTTTCCTGTGAGAATTCAGTTGGAGACCTAGCCAAGTCTGCAGGTGTCTTAGCGGAAGAGAGAGCCCTGTGGTGCCGTGCTTGCATCCCTTCCAGCTCTGCTCCCTGGTGGGAGCCACTTCCTTACAAAGACCTTTCCGTGATGCTGAGTTGCAAGAAAATTGCTGGACAGCTTCATTGAGCAGCAGCGATTTCTTCAGGCATCTTTAGGCTTACATTCAAAAATTGTTAATAAGAACTGAAGTTTATGTTATTAAGTGAAATTTGCTCAGTTCAAACATAATTCAGAAGCTTCTAATAAAATAATTGTTTAGGCTGGGTGTGGTGACTCACACCTATAATCCCAGCACTTTGGAAGGTGGGAGGATCACTTGAGGCCAGGAGTTCAAGACCAAACTGGGCAACATAGTGAGACCCCCATCTCTACAAAAAAGTTAAAAAATAAACCGGGTGTAGTGGCATGTACCTGGTTGTAGTGGTCCCAGCTACTCAGGCTGATGCGGGAGGATTGCTTGAACCCAGGAATTTGAGGAATTTGATACAGTGAACTATGATTGTATCTGCACTCCAACCTGGGTGACAGAATGAGATGCTGTCTCTCAAAAAAAAAAAAAAAAAAAGTTTATATAATTGCCAACATAGGTTATATCTTTTTAAGTATACAACTACTCCTTGGAATGCAGACCATTTTTAAAATTAATGGATTTTTATTTTACTTGGTTCTGTGAAAATACATGTTTATGAGGTTGATCTGGTCTGTTCTACCATAGGGTACAAAGTAGGCTGGGCGTTGTTCATGTTGTAATATGAAGTGTCTTGAACATGGCTTTTTTTTTTTGGCTTAATATTTTAATGTCTAATTGATCTTTAATGATCAGAGGACTTTCAATAACAATACTTTGTTTTTTTATATAATTGTATAATTTGGAAAGCATTTACAGTTGACCCTTGAACAACAAGGGGGCTCGAGGTGCTGACCCCCTAAATAGTCAGAAATCTGAGTATAACTTGACTTTCTTAAAGTAAGCCAAGAAAATGTTATTAAGAAAATCAGAAAGAAGAGAAAATATATTTACTATTGATTAAGTGGAAGTGGACCATCATAAAGGTCTTCATGAAGCAATGTCGTCTTCACACTGAGTGGGAGTGTGGGGGGTGGGGTTGGTCTTGCTGCCATATATAGGTGGACCTGTGCAGTTGAAACCCATGTTCAAGGGTCAGCTGTATGTGTACCTTCTAAGGTTAACATGGATTTGTCTTTTTTGTTTATCCTTCAGATGCCTCTGGATATTTTAAGGAATGAGTTGTCCAATAGTATCCTCTCATTACAACCAGAGCCCGAGATACCGCCAGAACTGCCTCCACCAAGACCACACGTCCGATGCTGTTGATTTCCTACTTTGGAGACAAAGTGGAAACGATTCCTGGAAAGGGGAAAAAACGTTCTATTCTGCACTACAATCATTTTGACAATTTCCTTTCGCACTTTGTAATCCAAGTCAGAGCTATACACTAACTTGTAAATATGCATATATGCAATCCTGGGTAAGTTTTGGTTATAAGTTAACCTATTTCCCTCCAAATTATTATATTTCATTCACTACCCCAGTGTCTAGTGTACATACACTGGGAAACCTAGTACTTCTAATATGAAGAATGGGAGAAATGAAAGGTATAGTGTTTCTTGAAATAATATAATTGTCCTTGTTAATTATACTATGAGGACAGAAGATACTCTGATAAGAGAGAACGTGGTGCTTTGCTTACTGTTTTAAAGAAAATTTGTAAAACTAAAGACTTTTTGGAAAAAAGCTATCTTAAGTGCTTTTTCTTTATTTACAAGACATTTCCCCCCGTGGTAGCATCTGAAGTATTGGAGTATCTCTGCCACGAAGCAAAGCTCCATTCATGGCTGTCATTGAAGGTTATTTATTAATGTTACGTAACAGTAGAATATTACTAGTTAGAGGGTTGGATTTGACTTGGTCCTAAGGCCGCAGAATCTCTCTCATGGCTTCCTAAGGGACGTACCTTTATGCTTTTAAGAACTACAAAGATTCAATAAAGAAGTGTTTTTGAAACTATAGAAAAAGATTTTAAAACACGCTGCTGTCCTAAACAAATCCTGTTTAAAGGAATTTTAAAGAGATGCATTTTACTATTATCAGAGAACATATGTGTATTTGCCTAAACACCCTGTACCTTTGTAATGATGAAACTTCCCCCTTTACGGTGAAGCTTATTCCGATTAAGCTTAGACTGTGTGTGTGTGTTTTTTTTTTTTGGGTCTGATAATGAATTTGTGAACTCTATCTTTGGTATATCTTTTATTAAACTGCACTGTTTTGTTTAGTCGAGGTAAATAAGTAATTATGTATTTGAATAACCTGGTGTGTCTTGAGTGTTGTGGTATGAAAAGCATTGTGGTCTTTCTACACTAATGAAGTGCAAATAAAATTTTGTATTTATGAATGAAGTTGAGTTGCCATATTTATTTATCCAATTATAAATTGTACATATGACAGTATTCTCCATGAGCTCCACAGCTTAATCCTTTTGAGTGTTCAGACAGGAAAAGCCTGGTCCTCCACTGGGGAAAAGAGTTTGATGGTTTCTCAAAGGGCTGAACATAGAGCTACCATATGATCCAGCAATTTGACTTCTAGGTTTATATCCAAAAGATCGAAAGCAGAAACTCAAACAGGAACTTGTACACCAGTGCCCACGGCAGGACTGTCCACAAGAGCCAAAAGGTGGAGACAGCCCCGATGTCCAGCAGCAAAATAATGGATAAACAAAATGTGTGTTGTACAAACAATGGGATATTCATCCTTAAAAAGGAAGGAAATCCTGTCACATGTGCTGCGTGGATGAATCTTGACATTACACCGAGTGCAATAAGCAGTCCCAGAAGAACTGATACTGCCTGATGCCACTTACATGAGGTGTATGGAGCACCCAGATTCGTAGAGACAAAGTAGAACGGTGGTTCCCAGGCAGGCAGGAGAGGCGATGAGGCATTGTTTCTGGGTGCAGAGTTTCAGCTGGGGAAGATGGACAGTGGCGATGGCAGCACAGCAGTGTGCAGGGACTTTAGTGCCACTGAACTGTAGCAAACTGTGTGGATTGTCGTGTCCTCTAGAAAAGAGTTTCAGTTCGTGTATATGCCTTTATCAGCCACAGTTGATCACGACTGCCGGTGATTTACAACCCTCACCTCCCAACCTGCCCTTCTGTGTTCTGCTCTGTGATGCTGGGGCTGGGACTCCCAACTATATTCGCCAAACCCTCTTACTCTTCCTGCTAAAATCTGCTGGTGGAGGAACAGAAGTTGGGAGGGCGGAAGAAGGGGCTTGCTTGCCATTTTTCCTTTCTCATCAGCCTCCCTGGAGCAACATCAGACCACCAGCTCTAGCCTCCAGCTTCCTGCAGGACCCCCGGCTCCAACCTCACTGTGCCCTGTCAGAGGTACCAGTGGCATCTGGGCTTGTCAGTGTCTTGCCAGCCGGGTCATCCTAGCCCTTGCTGGACTGTACCCTCAGCAGTCCCTCTGCCCACTGGGATCCCGCTCCTCCAAGTCTGCATTCCCCTCAGAAGCTTGGACCCAGCCTTGCCGGGGTCCTTCCTCCGAGCTCCTGAGTTGTGGCAGTGCCCTCCTCTTTTTGCCCCCAGGGCCCTAGGGATGGTGACTGCTTCCTTCACTTCTTCATTGGTGTAGAATTTGAACAACCGTGTAGTCCCCCGTATTAAATCCTTCTGCTTAGATATCCCGCATTGGTGTCTCTTCCTGACAGAGAGGACCTGGAACCAGGAGTGATCTCAGGAAACAGATCCTCAAACATGAGTTCAACAAAAAAGAGGTGGTGCTTGGCATGGGCATTTGTAGCTCATTCAGCAATCTGTGGTCTATTTTATGTTTACAACTCAATCTTGGTATCTGCGTTTTCAGTCTGTCAACTGTAGTATTAACAAAAGTGCTATTCTTGTTTAGTACGACAGTTTGCGGGTTAAAGTTGGACTTTGCAAGAAGGCAGTGTGGTTGGTAGCCCTTGAGTTTTTTTTTTTTTTTTTTTTTTTTTGAGTTTCGCTCTTGTTGCCCAGGCTGGAGTGCAATGGCGTGATCTCGGCTCACTGCAACCTCCACCTCCCAGGTTCAAGCAATTCTCCTGCCTCAGCCTCCCAAGTAGCTGGGATTACAAGTGTGCACCACCACACCCAACTAATTTTGTATTTTTAGTAGAGAGAGGGTTTCACCATGTTGACCAGGCTGGTCTCGAACTCCTGACCTCAGGTGATCCACCCGCCTTGGCCTCCCAAAGTATTGGGATTACAGGCGTAAGCCACTGGCCCAGACTGATTACATTTTTATTCTTAGGTTTTCCAGTAAGTATACTTTTGGGTTTTTCTTCCAATGAATACGATTTATGAGAGTGGGACTAGGGCTAAATTTTCTAGACCGTTAATCCCCACATTGTCTTACGGGCTGGTTATTCAGTATCTGGGCAGTGGTTCTCATGCTCTCAGTGGCCTGTCTTACCTTTGGACAGCCCAGCAGTCCATTGTCTGATCAACTGAAACGCAGTTTGATCCCTCTAGATTTTTGTTTTGTTTTTTTGAGACAGAGTCTCACTGTCATCCAGGCTGGTGCAGTGGCGCAATCTTGGCTGACTGAAACTTCTTCCTCCCAGGGTCAAGCAATGCTCCACCTTCAGCCACTCAAGTAGCTGGGATTATAGGTGCCTCCCACCACGCCTGGTAATTTTTGTATTTTTAGTGGAGACGGGTTTCACCATGTTGGCCAGGCTGGTCTTAAACTCCTGACCTCAAATGATCTGTCTTGGCCTCCCAAAGTGCTGGGATTACAGATGTGAGCTACTGTGCCCGGCCATTCCTCTAGATATTTTAAGGGAACTGTCATGTTTTTTTTTGTTTTTTTAATTTTGGGAGAGGGTCTCAATCTGTCACCCAGGTTGAAGTGCACGTGTGCAATCATGGCTCACTGTAGTCTCGACCTTCCCAGGCTCTGGTGAGCCTCCCATCTCGGCCTCCTGAGAGCTGGGACTACAGGTGCACTCACGACACCATGCCCAGCTAACTTTTCTATTTTTTGTAAAGATGGGGGTCTCACTATGTTTCCCAGGCTGGTCTCAAGCTCAGGCTCAAGCGATCTGCCTGCCTCCGCCTCCCAAAGTGCTGGGATTACAGGTGTGAGCCACCATGCCTAGCTAGGAACTGTCTTTTTGAAGAACAGTTGTAAGTAATATTTTATATGTTTATAGCTCATTGTCCTAGGTTAGTGTCTTATTTGGTTCTCACAGAGACTCTGAAGTAAGTAGAGCCAGATATAAAAGGAATTTTCAGTCATCTATGCAGATAGAGAGAAACATAATCCAAGAAAGAACAAATAAAAACCACCCAAGACCACAAGATCTGCAGATGTTGTTATGGCCACAAAGTTGTATTTCTAGTCTGTGAACTGGATGCTAAACATCCTGGAGTTGAGCGGCTTCATGAATTACAGTGGATTTCTTGTCAGCAGTGGGGAAACAACAGGTTCATTCTCTTTCTATCTCCTCGGGCTTCAAAATGGAGTCACTAGTGGGCAGCTGGTTTAATTTAACTAATTGCTTAAATTCTTTAAAATGAAATGTGAAGGGTGAATATTCGTTGATGACAACAGAACAGGAGATTTGCCTCGCATGTCACCAGCTCTCAAGCTTCCTCAAATTAGGGCTTTTTCCATGAGTGACTTACATTACCAGGAAGAGGGAAAGTCCTTGTGTATAGATGACGTGTTGCCTAGAATTTGTAACTCAGCTTACAAGCTGCATAAGAGTGATAAGAGTGGGTCAGGATGTGATAGAAGGAACCCATTATTTTTGTTGTGACACTGTAGTCACAGTTGAAATTTGCTGCGTGGTTGCTTTCTGCAAGGCCTAGATCAATACAACAACCCTTGAGTTTCAGGTGCAAGGGATGGTGGATCCATAACTGGAACACGCAGCAGGGCAGCCTCTGTGAACCCACAGAAGACGCACCAAGTCCTGGGGAAGCTCAGAGAAGAGAGAGGTCAGGGTCCGACTGTCAGTGTACAATGGCCCAGCCTCCACCTGTACACTGATGACTTCCAAGACTATAGTGCAGACTACTCCTGAACTCCAAAGACACCCATCAAACGACCTACTGGCATCTCCGCCTTGGTTGTATAGACACCTCTAAATCAACTGACAGTAAAACTAATATTACCTTCTATTTAAAAACCAGCCCCCTCCAACTTGTCCTCTTATATTTCATACCTCAGTGAAAGTAACCACTGTTTACCTAGCTTCCCAAATCTGAAACTTGGGAGTGGTCTTAGACCTCTTCTTTTCTATTCCCTACATCCCATTGGTCTTCAAGCCCCATTGAATTAAATCCTCTTCTCCAACCTTCTGCATTAATTGAAGTCCCTAGTTTCTCATTTGCATCCTTGCAGCAGTCACTGGTCTATGCATATATGGTGATTATTCTCCCTGTCTACAAAAATACTCCCAAGCTTACTGTGACAAGTCATCAAACAGATTCAGAAATTCCATTTGTCATCCTTTGTCATCCAAACAGATTCAGAAATTCCTTTTTTTCTGGACTTTCCCCAAATGGAGAGATTTTTTTTTCCCCCAACTGTGCCCAAGATTTAGAGAGAGTTCCTCTAATTGCTTGTAGACGGTATGATTTTGCCTATTTAACTGAGTCTCAGGAAGATTAGGCAACTTGCCCAAATCTCTATAACTAGCAAGGGTTAGAGCTGGGTGAGAGCCCCAGGTCTTTTTTTTTTTTTTTTTTTTTTTTTTTTTTTAAATTTATTATTATTAAACTTCAAGTTGTAGGGTACATGTGCACAACGTGCAGGTTTGCTACATATGTATACTTGTGCCATGTTGGTGTGCTGCACCCATCAACTCGTCATTTACATCAGGTATAACTCCCAATGCAATCCCTCCCCCCTCCCCCCTCCCCATGATAGGCCCCGGTGTGTGATGTTCCCCTTCCCGAGTCCAAGTGATCTCATTGTTCAGTTCCCACCTACGAGTGAGAACATGCGGTGTTTGGTTTTCTGTTCTTGTGATAGTTTGCTAAGAATGATGGTTTCCAGCTGCATCCATGTCCCTACAAAGGACACAAACTCATCCTTTTTTATGGCTGCATAGTATTCCATGGTGTATATGTGCCACATTTTCTTAATCCAATCTGTCACTGATGGACATTTGGGTTGATTCCAAGTCTTTGCTATTGTGAATAGTGCTGCAATAAACATACGTGTGCATGTGTCCTTATAGCAGCATAATTTATAATCCTTTGGGTATATACCCAGTAATGGGATGGCTGGGTCATATGGTACATCTAGTTCTAGATCCTTGAGGAATCGCCATACTGTTTTCCATAATGGTTGAACTAGTTTACAGTCCCACCAACAGTGTAAAAGTGTTCCTATTTCTCCACATCCTCTCCAGCACCTGTTGTTTCCTGACTTTTGAATGATCGCCATTCTAACTGGTGTGAGATGGTATCTCATTGTGGTTTTGATTTGCATTTCTCTGATGGCCAGTGATGATGAGCATTTTTTCATGTGTCTGTTGGCTGTATGAATGTCTTCTTTTGAGAAATGTCTGTTCATATCCTTTGCCCACTTTTGGATGGGGTTGTTTGTTTTTTTCTTGTAAATTTGTTTGAGTTCTTTGCCATACCACCCTGAACGCGCCCGATCTCGTCTGATCTCGGAAGCTAAGCAGGGTCGGGCCTGGTTAGTACTTGGATGGGAGAGCCCCAGGTCTTTAGACTCCTTGCTGTCTTCTCACAGTCTGAAAAGATTTACTAATGTTTTGGCTTAAGTATATAGTAGCATGTTCCTTATTTATTTCTAATAACCATTCAAGCAGGCTTTTGACTTCCCACCAACTAGAAGATGGCCCAAATGGCTTATGTTCTTAGTGTCATTTTAATTCGCCAGAAATCACTATAAGCACAAATCATTATAAGATGAGCACTGACTTTAAATATCTATAGAAAACAATTAGCAGGATGAATTTTTTTTTTTTTTTTTTTTTTTTTTTTAAGACAGGGTCTCGCTCTGTTGCTCAGGCTGGAGTGCAGTGGCATGATCACAGCTCACTGCAACCTCGACCTCCCTGGTCTCTGGTGATTCTCCCACCTCAGCCTCTCAAGTAGCTACAAGCATGTGCCACCATACCCAGCTTTTTTTTTTTTTTTTTTTTTTTTGTAGAAATTGGGTTTCACCATGTTGCCTAGGCTGGTCTTGAACTGGGCTCAAGTGATCTGCCCACCTCGGCCTCCCAAGTGCTGGGATTGTAGGCGTGAGCTGCCACACCTGGCCAAGATGGTGAATTTAATCCAACTGTATTAACAATTACATTAACTATAAACAGTTTGAACTTACAAATTGAAAAACGAAAGTTGTCATATTGGTTGGTTTTGTTTTTTGTTTTTTGAGATGGAGTCTTGCTCTGTTGCCCAGGCTGTAGTATGGTGGCACGATCTCAGCTCACTGCAACCTCCGCCTCCTGGGTTCAAGCCATTCTCCTGGCTCAGCTGCCCCAGTAGCTGGGATTACAGGCACGCACCACCATGCCAAGCTAATTTTTGTATTTTTAGTAGAGACGGAGATTCACCATGTTGGCCAGGCTGGTCTCGAACTCCTGACCTCATGATCCACCCACCTCAGCCTCCCAAAATGCTGGGATTACAGGCGTGAGCCACCACACCTGGCTGTATTTTTTTTTTTTTAAAGACCTAACTATATGCTGTCTACAACAAACCCACTTTAAATATAAGGATGAGTTAAAAGGATGGAAAAAGAAGTATCGTGAAAACACTAATCAAAAGAAAGCTGAAGTGGTTCTATTGCTATCAGACAAAGTAGACTTCAGAACAAGAAATATTTCCAGGAAAAAGCGAAGCATTATGTAATAATAAAGGACTCAATTCACTAATACGACAGTAATCTTAAATGTGCATACACCTAACAAGAGCTTCAAAAGACATGAAGCAAAAATTGATAAAACTACAAGTAGTTGACAGATTCAGAACTACAATTGGAGATTTCAATGCTCCTTTCTCAGTCAGCAGAACAAGTCAATATAAAATCTGTGAGGCTATAGAAGACCTATTTGACTTATGTGGCCTAATTATACTCAACTTAATTGAACACTATCAAAAGGCAGAATATATTCATCCTTTTCAAATACACATGAAACATTCACCAAGATAGATTATATTCTGGGCCATAAATTTTTAACTAGCTTTTTAAAAAATCATATAAAGCATGTATTATGCCACAGCTGAATTAAACTGGGATAATAACAGAAAAATATTTAGAAAATCTCCAAGTATGTAGAAGATAAACAATACACTTTCAAATAACCCATGTGGGAAAAAATGAAGACAAAAGGGAAATTTTAAAGTATTTCTAATGGAACGAAAACCCAAATTCAATATATCAAAATTTGTATAATGACCAGCCTGGCCAACATGGTGAAACCCCGTCTCTACTAAAAATACAAAAATTAGCTGGGCATGGTGGCAGGCACCTGTAATTCCAGCTACTTGGGAGCTAAGGCAGGAGAATCACCTGAACCCAGGAGGTGGAGGTTTCAGTGAGCCGAGATTGTGCCACTGCACTCCAGCTGAGTGACAAGAGTGAAACTCTGTCTCAAAAAACAAAAAACAAAACAAACAAAAAAAATTGTATGATGTAGCTGAAGTAGAAGAAAAGAAATAATAAAGATGAAGCATAACTCAATGAAATTAAGAACATGATAATAGAGAAAAACCAAAACTATCCAAAGAACTCAACAGCAACAAAAACCCCAATTAACAAATGTTTAAGGACTTGATAGACATTTCTCTGAAGAAAATATGCAAATAGCCAACAGTGCATGGAAAGATGCTCAACGTCACTCATCATTAGGAAAATGCGGAATGAAACCACAAGATTCCACTTCACACCCATTAGGATGGCTATTATATATGAAAAAATAACAAGTGTTGGTGAAGATGTAGAGAATTTGGAACTCTTTATGTATTGCTAAATGAGATATAAAATAGGTAGCCACTGTGGAAATTGTATGGTGATTCCTGAAAAAATCAAGTATAGAATTACCATATGACCCAGCAATGCCACTTTTGGGTATATATCCAAGAGAACTGAAAACTGGTACTCAAACAGATATTTATACATTCATGTTCATAGCAGCATTATTCAAAAGAGCCAAAAGGTAGAAACAACCAAAGTGTCGATTGGTGGATGAATGGGTAAACAAAATCTGGCATGTACATACATGTACAATAATTAATGGAATATTAATTATTCACACTTAAAAAGAAATTTTTGTTTCTTTTTTTTTTTCTTTTAAATTTTATTTATTGGGTGGCTCGCAAGATGGTCGAATAGGAACAGCTCCAGTCTGCAGCTATGAATGAGATCAATGCAGAAGGCAGGTGATGTCTGCATTTCCATCTGAGGAACCCGGCTTATCTCACTGGGACTGGTTTGACAGTGGGTGCAGCCCACGGAGGGCAAGCAGAAGCAGGGTGGGGTGCCGCCTCACTCAGGAAGCACAAGGGGTCAGGGAACTCCCTCCCCTAGCCAAGGGAAGCCATGAGGGACTCTGCTGTGAGGAATGGTGCATTCCGGCCCAGACACTACGCTTTTCCCATGGTCTTTGCAACCCACAGACCAGGAGATTCCCTTGGGTGCCTACACCACCAGGGCCCTGGGTTTCAAGCACAAAATTGGGCAGCTGTTTGGGCAGACACTGAACTAGCTGCAGTTTTTTTTCATACTCCAGTGGAGCCTGAAACACCACCAAGACACAACTGTTCACTCCAAAGGAAAAGGGGCTGAAGCCAGGAAGCCAAGTGGTCTAGCTCAGCAGATCCCACCCCCACGGAGCCCAGCAAGCTGAGATCCACTGGCTTGAAATTCTTGCTGCCAGCACAGCAGTCTGAAGTCAACCTGGGACACTAGAGTTTGGTGGAGGGAGGGCTGTCCGCCATTACTGAGGCTTGATTAGGTGGTTTTCCCCTCACAGTGTAAACAAAGCCACTGGGAAGTTTGGACTGGACGGAGCCCACCACAGCTCTGCAAAGCCACTGTAGCCAGACTGCCTCTCTAGATTCCTCCTCAATGGGCAGGGCATCTCTGAAAGAAACGCAGCAGCCCCAGTCAGGGGCTTATAGACAAAACTCTCATCTCCCTGGGACAGAGCACCTGGGGGAAGGAGTGGCTGTGGGCGCAACTTCAGCAGACTTCCTGCCTGCCGGCTCTGAAGAGAGCAGTGGATCTCCCAGCACAGCCTTTGAGCTTTGCTAAAGGACAGACTACCTCCTCAAGTGGGTCATCCCTGACCCCCATGACTCCTGACTGGGAGACACCTCCCAGCAGGGGTCGACAGACACCTTGTATAAGAGAGCTCCAGCTAGCATCTGGCAGGTGCCCCCTGGGAGGAAGCTTCCAGAAGAAAGAATAGGCAACAATCTTTGCTGTTCTGCAGCCTCTGCTGGTGATACCCAGGCAAACAGGGTCTGGAGTTGACCTCCAGCAATCTCCAGCAGACCTGCAGCAGAGGGGCCTGACTGTTAGAAGGAAAACGAACAAACAGAAAGGAATAGCATCAACAGCAACAAAAAGCACATCCACAAAAAATCCCCATCCAAAGGTCACCTGCTTCAAAGCCAAAGGTAGATAAATCCACCAAGATGAGGAAAAACCAGCACAAAAAGGCTGAAAATTCCAAACACAAGAACACTTCTTCTCCTCCAAAGGATCACAACTCCTCACCAGCAAGGGAACAAAACTGGATGGAGAATGAGTTTGATGAATTGACAGAAGTAGGATTCAGAAGGTGGGTAATAACAAACTCCTCCAAGCTAAAGAATCATGTTCTAACCCAATGCAAGAAAGCTAAGAACTTTGAAAAAAGGTTAGAGGAATTGCTAACTAGAATAACCAGTTTAGAGAAGAACATAAGTGACCTGATGGAGCTGAAAAACACAGCACGAAAACTTCGTGAAACATACACAAGTATCAATAGCCGAATCAATCAAGCAGAAGAAAGGATATCAGAGATTGAAGATCAACTTAATGAAATAAAGCATGAAGACAAGATTAGAGAAAAAAGAATGAAAAAGAACAAAGCCTCCAAAAAATATGGGACTATGTGAAAAGACCAACTTAGTTTGATTTGTGTTATCTGAAAGTGACAGGGAGAATAGAACCAAGTTGGAAAACACTCTTCAGGATATTATCTAAGAGAACTTCCCCAACCAAGCAAGAGAGGCCAACATTCAAATTAAAGAAATATAGAGAACACCACAAAGATACTCCTCGAGAAGGGCAACCCCAAGACACATGATCGTCAGATTCATCAAGGTTGAAATGAAGGAAAGAATGTAAAGGGCAGCCAGAAAGAATTACCCACAAAGGGAAGCCCATCAGACTAACAGTGGATGTCTCTACAGAAACCCTACAAGCCAGAAGAAAGTGGGGGCCAATATTCAACATTCTTAAAGAATTTTAACCCAGAATCTCATATCCAGCCAAACTAAGCTTCATAAGTGAAGGAGAAATAAAATCCTTTACAGACAAGCAAATACTGAAAGATTTTGTCACCATCAGGCCTGCCTCACGAGAGCTCCTGAAGGAAGCACTAAATATGGAAAGGAAAAACTGGTACCAGCCACTGCAAAAACATTCCAAATTGTAAAGACCATCAACACTATGAAGAAACTGCATAAATTAATGGGAAAATAACCAGCTAGCGTCATAATGACAGGATCAAATTCACACATAACAATATTAACCTTAAATGTAAATGAGCTAAATGCCCCAATTAAAAGACACAGACTGGGCTGGGCACAGTGGCTCATGCCTGTAATACCAGCACTTTGGGAGGCTGAGGTCAGGAGTTTGACACCAACCTGGGCAACACGGCAAAACCCTGTCTCTACTAAAAATACAAAAAATTAGCTGGGTGTGGTTGCAGGCACCTGTAATCCCAGCTACTCAGGAGACTGAGGCAGAAGAAACACTTGAACCCGGGAGGCAGAAGTTGCAGTGAGCCAAGATCACACCACTGTACTCCAGCCTGGTGACAGAGTGAGACTCCATCAAAAAAAAAAAAAAAAAGAAAAAAGAAAAAAAAGAAGAAGAAGAAAAGCAAGCAAGCAGTGGGGAAGAGCCCCATAGGCAGAGACCCCAACAAGTACAAAGGACTCAGGTAAGAGAAGGTGAGGGCTATGGGCTGGGAGACAAGAGCAAAACTCCATCTCAAAAAAAAAAAAAAAAACAGACTGGCAAAATGGATAGAGTCAAGACCCACCATCAGTGTGCTGTATTCAGGAGACCCATCTCATGTGCAAAGACACACATAGGCTCAAAATAAAGAGATGAGGGAATATTTACCAAGCAAATGGAAAGCAAAATAAAAAGCGGCGGGGGGGGGGGGGTTGCAATTCTAGTCTCTGATAAAACAGACTTTAAACCAACAAAGATTAAAAAAAGACAAAGAAAGGCATTACATAATGGTAAAGGGATCGATTCAACAAGAAGAGCTATCCTAAATATATATGCACCCAATACAGGAGCACCTAGATTCATAAAGTTATGAGAGACCTACAAAGAGACTTAGACTCCCACACAATAATAGTGGGAGACTTTAACACCCACTGTCAATATCAGACAGATCAACAAGAGAGATAATTAACAAGAACCAGTGACAAAAACCACATGATTATCTCAATAGATGCAGAAAAGGCCTATGATAAAATTCAACACCCCTTCATGCTAAAAACTCTCAATAAACTAGGTATTGATGGAACATATCTCAAAATAATAAGACCTATTTATGACACACCCACAGCCAATATCACACTGAATGGGCAAAAGCTGGAAGCATTCCCTTTGAAAACTGGCACAAGACAAGGATGCCCTCTCTCACCACTCCTATTCAACATACCATTGGAAGTTCTGGCCAGGGCAATCAGGCAAGAGAAAGAAATAAAGGGTATTCAATTAAGAAAAGAGGAAGTCAAATTGTCTCTGCAGAATGACATGATTGTATATTTAGAAAACTTCATCACCTCACCCCAAAATCTTCTTAAGCTGATAAGCAACTTCAGCAAAGTCTCAGGATACAAAATAAATGTGTGAAAACCACAAGCATTCCTATACACCAATAATAGACAAACAGAGAGCCAAATCATGAGTGAACTCCCATTCGCAATTGCTACAAAGAGAATAAAATACCTAGGAATACAACTTACAAGGGATATGAAGGACCTTTTCAAGGAGAACTACAAAGCACTGCTCAAGGAAATAAGAGAGGACACAAACAAATGGAAAAACATTCCATGCTCATTGATAGGAAGAATTGATATCATGAAAATGGCCATACTGCCCAAAGTAATTTACAGATTCAATGTTATCCCCATCAAGCTATCACTGACTTTCTTCACAGAATTAGAAAAAACTACTTTAAATTGTATATGGAACCAAAAAAGAACCCGTTTAGGCAAGACAATCCTAAGCAAAAAGAACAAAGCTGGAGGCATCATGTTACCTGACTTCAAACTATACTACAAGGCTACAGTAACCAAAACAGCGTGGTACTGGTACCAACACAGAGATATAGACCAATGGAACAGAACAGAGGTCTCAGAAATAATACCACACATCTACAACCATCTGCTCTTTAACAAACCTGACAAAAACAAGCAATGGGGAAAGGATTCCCTATTTAATAAATGGTGTTGGGTAAACAGGCTAGCCATACGCAGAAAACTGAAACTGGACCCCTTCCTTGCACCTTATACAAAAATTAACTCAGGATGGATTAAAGACTTAAATGTAAGACCTAAAGCCATAAAAACCCTAGAAAAAAACCTAGGTGGCAAGAAGGCCGAATAGGAATAGCTCCAGTCTCCAACTCCCAGCGCTAGGGACACAGAAGACAGGTGATTTCTGCATTTTCAACTGAGGTACTGGGTTCGTCTCACTAGGGAGTGCGGGACAGTCGGTGCTGGTCAGCTGCTGCAGCCCGACCAGCGAGAGCTGAAGCAGGGCGAGGCATCGCCTCACCTAGGAAGCGCAAGGGGGAAGGGAATCCCTTTTCCTAGCCAGGGGAACTGAGACACACAACACCTGGAAAATGAGGTAACTCCCACCCCAATACTGTGCTCTACCAAGGATCTTAGCAAACGGGCACACCAGGAGATTATATCCCACACCTGGCCGGGAGGGTCCCACGCCCACAAAGCCTCCCTCACTGCTAGCACAGCAGTCTGTGATCTTGCGGCAAGGCAGCAGCGAGGCTGGGGGAGAGGTGCCCACCATTGCTGAGGCTTAAGTAGATAAACAAAGTGGCTGGGAAGCTCGAACTGGGTGGAGCTCACAGCAGCTCAAGGAGTCCTGCCTGTCTGTGTAGATATCACCTCTGGGGACAGGGCACAGCTAAACAACAACAACAACAACAAAAAAGCAGCTGAAACCTCTGCAGACGCAAATGACTCTGTCTGACAGCTTTGAAGAGAGCAGTGGATCTCCCAACACGGAGGCTGAGATCTGAGAACAGATAGACTGTCTGCTCAAGTGGGTCCCTGATCCCTGAGTAGCCTAACTGGGAGACATCCTCCACTAGGGGCAGACTGACACCCCACACCTCACACGGTGGAGTACACACCTGAGAGGAAGCTTCCAAAGCAAGAATCAGTACACTTGCTGTTCAGCAATATTCTATCTTCTGCAGCCTCTGCTGCTGATACCCAGGCAAACAGGGTCTGGAGTGGACCTCAAGCAATCTCCAACAGACCTACAGCTGAGGGTCCTGACTGTTAGAAGGAAAACTAACAAACAGGAAGGACACCCACACCAAAACCCCATCAGTACGTCACCATCATCAAAGACCAGAGGCAGATAAAACCACAAAGATGGGGAAAAAGCAGGGCAAAAAAGCTGGAAATTCAAAAAATAAGAGCGCATCTCCCCCTCCAAAGGAATGCAGCTCATTGCCAGCAATGGATCAAAGCTGGACGGAGAATGACTTTGACGAGATGAGAGAAGAAGGCTCCAGTCCATCAAAATTCTCAGAGCTAAAGGAGGAATTACATACCCAGTGCAAAGAAACTAAAAATCTTGAAAAAAGAGTGGAAGAATTGATAACCAGAATAATTAATGCAGAGAAGGCCATAAACAAACGGACAGAGATGAAAACCATGACACGAGAAATACATGACAAATGCACAAGCGTCAGTAACCAACTCGATCAACTGGAAGAAAGAGTATCAGCGATTGAGGATCAAATGAATGAAATGAAGCGAGAAGAGAAATCTAAAGAAAAAAGAAGAAAAAGAAATGAACAAAGCCTGCAAGAAGTATGGGATTATGTAAAAAGACCAAATCTACGTCTGATTGGGGTGCCTGAAAGTGAGGGGGAAAATGGAAAGTTGGAAAACACTCTTCAGGATATCATCCAGGAGAACTTCCCCAACCTAGTAGGGCAGGCCAACATTCAAATTCAGGAAATACAGAGAACGCCACAAAGATACTCCTCGAGAAGAGCAACTCCAAGACACATAATTGCCAGATTCACCAAAGTTGAAATGAAGGAAAAAATCTTAAGGGCAGCCAGAGAGAAAGGTCGGATTACCCACAAAGGGAAGCCCATCAGACTAACAGCAGATCTCTCGGCAGAAACTCTACAAGCCAGAAGAGAGTGGGGGCCAATATTCAACATTCTTAAAGAAAAGAATTTTAAACCCAGAATTTCATATCCAGCCAAACCAAGTTTCATAAGTGAAGGAGAAATAAAATCCTTTACAGATAAGCAAATGCTTAG
Source organism: Chlorocebus sabaeus (assembly GCF_047675955.1). Taxonomy (NCBI): domain Eukaryota; kingdom Metazoa; phylum Chordata; class Mammalia; order Primates; family Cercopithecidae; genus Chlorocebus; species Chlorocebus sabaeus. Next base: position 70,112,931 of record NC_132921.1, read on the forward strand.
AGATTTTGTCACCACCAGGCCTGCCCTACAAGAGACCCTGAAGGAAGCACTAAACATGGAAAGGAACAACCAGTACCAGCCATTGCAAAAACATGCCAAAATGTAAAGACCATCAAGGCTAGGAAGAAACTGCATCAACTAACGAGCAAAATAACCAGTTAATATCATAATGGCAGGATCAAGTTCACACATAACAATATTAACCTTAAATGTAAATGGACTAAATGCTCCAATTAAAAGACACAGACTGGCAAACTCGATAGAGTCAAGACCCATCAGTTTGCTGTATTCAGGAGACCCATCTCACATGCAGAGACATACATAGACTCAAAATAAAGGGATGGAGGAAGATCTACCAAGCAAATGGAGAACAAAAAAAAAGCAGAGATTGCAATACTAGTCTCTGATAAAACAGACTTTAAACCATCAAAGATCAAAAGAGACAAAGAAGGCCATTACATAACGGTAAAGGGATCAATTCAACAAGAAGAGCTAACTATCCTAAATATATATGCACCCAATACAGGAGCACCCAGATTCATAAAGCAAGTCCTTAGAGACTTACAAAGAGACTTAGACTCCCATACAATAATAATGGGAGACTTCAACACCCCACTGTCAACATTAGACAGATCAACGAGACAGAAAGTTAACAAGAATATCCAGGAATGGAACTCATCTCTGCAGCAAGCAGACCTAATAGATATCTACAGAACTCTCCACCCCAAATCAACAGAATATACATTCTACTCAGCACCACATCACACGTATTGCAAAACTGACCACATAATTGGAAGTAAAGCACTCCTCAGCAAATGTTCAAGAACAGAAATTATAACAAACTGTCTCTCAGACCACAGTGCAATCAAACTAGAACTCAGGACTAAGAAACTCAATCAAAACCGCTCAACTACATGGAAACTGAACAACCTGCTGCTGAATGACTACTGGGTACACAACGAAATGAACGCAGAAATAAAGATGTTCTTTGAAACCAATGAGAACAAAGATACAACATACCAGAATCTCTGGGACACATTTAAAGCAATGCATAGAGGGAAATTTATAGCACTAAATGCCCACAAGAGAAAGCTGGAAAGATCTAAAATTGACACTCTAACATCACAATTAAAAGAACTAGAGAAGCAAGAGCAAACACATTCAAAAGCTAGCAGAAGGCAAGAAATAACTAAGATCAGAGCAGAACTGAAGAAGATAGAGACACAAAAACCCCTCCAAAAAATCAATGAATCCAGGAGTTAGTTTTTTGAAAAGATCAACAAAATTGATAGACCGCTAGCAAGACTAATAAAGAAGAAAAGAGAGAAGAATCAAATAGATGCAATAAAAAAAAGATAAAGGGGATATCACCACCGACCCCACAGAAATACAAACTACCATCAGAGAATACTATAAACACCTCTACGCAAATAAACTAGAAAATCTAGAAGAAATGGATAATTTCCTGGACACTTACACTCTTCCAAGACTAAACCAGGAAGAAGCTGAATCCCTGAATAGACCAATAGCAGGCTCTGAAATTGAGGCAATAATTAATAGCCTACCAACCAAAAAAAGTCCAGGACCAGATGGATTCACAGCTGAATTCTACCAGAGGTACAAGGAGGAGCTGGTACCATTCCTTCTGAAACTATTCCAATCAATAGAAAAAGAGGGAATACTCCCTAACTCATTTTTTGAGGCCAACATCATCCTGATACCAAAGCCTGGCAGAGACACAACAAAAAAAGAGAATTTTAGACCAATATCCCTGATGAACATCGATGCAAAAATCCTCAATAAAATACTGGCAAACCAGATCCAGCAGCACATCAAAAAGCTTATCCACCATGATCAAGTGGGCTTCATCCCTGGGATGCAAGGCTGGTTCAACACATGCAAATCAATAAACGTAATCCAGCATACAAACAGAACCAAAGACAAAAACCACATGATTATCTCAATAGATGCAGAAAAGGCCTTTGACAAAATTCAACAGCCCTTCATGCTAAAAACTCTCAATAAATTTGGTATTGATGGAACATATCTCAAAATCATAAGAGCTATTTATGACAAACCCACAGCCAGTATCATACTGAATGGGCAAAAACTGTAAGCATTCCCTTTGAAAACTGGCACAAGACAGGGATGCCCTCTCTTACCACACCTATTCAACATAGTGTTGGAAGTTTTGGCTAGGGCAATCAGGCAAGAGAAAGAAATAAAGGGTATTCAGTTAGGAAAAGAAGAAGTCAAATTGTCCCTGTTTGCAGATGACATGATTGTATATTTAGAAAACCCCATTGTCTCAGCCCAAAATCTCCTTAAGCTGATAAGAAACTTCAGCAAAGTCTCAGAATACAAAATTAATGTGCAAAAATCACAAGCATTCTTATACACCAGTAACAGACAAACAGAGAGCCAAATCATGAATGAACTTCCATTCACAATTGCTTCAAAGAGAATAAAACACCTAGGAATCCAACTTACAAGGGATGTAAAGGACCTCTTCAAGGAGCACTACAAACCACTGCTCAGTGAAATAAAAGAGGACACAAACAAATGGAAGAACATACCATGCTCATGGATAGGAAGAATCAATATTGTGAAAATGGCCATACTGCCCAAGGTAATTTATAGTTTCAATGCCATCCCCATCAAGCTACCAATGACTTTCTTCACAGAATTGGAAAAAACTGCTTTAAAGTTCATATGGAACCAAAAAAGAGCCCGCATCTCCAAGACAATCCTAAGTCAAAAGAACAAAGCTGGAGGCATCACGCTACCTGACTTCAAACTATACTACAAGGCTACAGTAACCAAAACAGCATGGTACTGGTACCAAAACAGAGATATAGACCAATGGAACAGAACAGAGTCCTCAGAAATAATTCCACACATCTACAGCCATCTGATCTTTGATAAACCTGAGAAAAACAAGAAATGGGGAAAGCATTCCCTATTTAATAAATGGTGCTGGGATAAATGGCTAGCCATAAGTAGAAAGCTGAAACTGGATCCTTTCCTTACTCTTATACGAAAATTAATTCAAGATGGATTAGAGACTTACATGTTAGACCTAATACCATAAAAACCCTAGAAGAAAACCTAGGTAATACCATTCAGGACATAGGCATGGGCAAGGACTTCATGTCTAAAACACCAAAAGCAATGGCAACAAAAGCCAAAATTGACAAATGGGATCTCATTAAACTAAAGAGCTTCTGCACAGCCAAAGAAACTACCTTCAGAGTGAACAGGCAACCTACAGAATGGGAGAAAATTTTTGCAATCTACTCATCAGACAAAGGGCTAATATTCAGAACCTACAAAGAACTCAAACAAATTTACAAGAAAAAAACAAACAACCCCATCAAAACATGGGCAAAGGATATGAATAGACATTTCTCAAAAGAGGACATTCATACAGCCAACAGACACATGAAAAAATGCTCATCATCACTGGCCATCAGAGAAATGCAAATCAAAACCACAGTGAGATACCATCTCACACCAGTTAGAGTGGCAATCATTAAAAAGTCAGGAAACAACAGGTGCTGGAGAGGATGTGGAGAAATAGGAACACTTTTACACTGTTGGTGGGATTGTAAACTAGTTCAACCATTATGGAAAACAGTGTGGTGATTCCTCAAGGATCTAGAACTAGAAATACCATTTGACCCAGCCAACCCATTACTGGGTATATACCCAAAGGATTATAAATCATGCTGCTATAAAGACACATGCACACGTATGTTTATTGCGGCACTATTCACAATAGCAAAGACTTGAAATCAACCCAAATGTCCATCAGTGACAGACCGGATTAAGAAAACGTGGCACATACACACCATGGGGTACTATGCAGCCATGAAAAAGGATGAGTTTGTGTCCTTTGTAGGGACATGGATGCAGCTGGAAACCATCATTCTCAGCAAACTATCACAAGAACAGAAAACCAAACACCGCATGTTCTCACTCATAGGTGGGAACTGAACAATGAGATCACTTGGACTCGGGAAGGGGAACATCACACACTGGGGCCTATCATGGGGAGGGGGGAGGGATTGCATTGGGAGTTATACCTGATGTAAATGATGAGTTGATGGGTGCTGATGAGTTGATGGGTGCAGCACACCAACATGGCACAAGTATACATATGTAACAAACCTGCACGTTATGCACATGTACCCTAGAACTTAAAGTATAATAAAAAAAAAGAAAAAAGAAAGAAATCAACAAGCTAATTCTAAACTTTATATGTAAAAGCAAATAAACTAGAAAGGCTAAAACAACTGTGAAGAACAACAAAGCTGGAAGATCCACACTATCTCCTTTCAAGACTTAACTAAAAATCGACAGTAATCAGGGCATAAGGGATAAGCCAGGGATGGTGGTGCATGCATGTAGTCCCAGCTACTCAGGAGGTTGAGACAGAAAGATGGCCTGGAGTTCAAGACCAGTCTGAGAAACATAGTGAGACTCTGTCTCAAAAAAAAAAAAAAAAAAAAAAAAAAGAAGAGAAAAAAGGAAGAAAAATAGTGGAGAAGAAAGGATAGACATACAGATGACTGGAACAGAATAGAGTCAAGAAATAGATTCATACATGTATGGCAAATTGACTTTCAACAAGTTTGGAAAGAGGCAATTCAATGGAGAAAGGATAGATTTTTCAGTGAATAGTGCCAGAACAATTGGACATTCATATGTAAAAAAAATGTACCTCAATCTAAGCCTTGCACTCTCTACAAAAAAAAGATCATAGACCTCAGCATGACACCTAAAGCTAAAAATCCTCTAGAAGAAAACAGGGAGAAATCTTTCTTCCAGCAAAGTCCTAACCCCGCTTGGCTTTGTGAGGCGGGTTGATAGAATTGTTACAATGATAAGTGAGATAGGAAAATGCAGATTGCTAACACAGTCCCTGCTCTTTTAAATATCTATTGCTTTGTCAGTTTCCTTCTCTTTCCCCCGATGACTGATCCCAAAATAACTTACCACAGCCTATTTGACAAAGCAATGAAAGTATCAAGTGATTGTGAATAAACCGAATACTAAGACCAGGCTGGTCATCTCGTGAGTCTAGCATTTTCATTAGGTTCTTAATTTTCCACCAGAGATGACAGCAGTCCTACCATCTGTTTGGTGCTTTTAAAACATACGGATTGCTCTTAATCAGCTACACAAATTGCCCACACTCCAAGCTGCTGAAATTGAATACCAGCTTCAAATATCTGCTGCTCAACTTTAACGAAAATCCTGTGAGGCATAGTTTGAAAGTTACACTCTCTGCTATTTTCTTTTAGCATTATTTCCCAGGTCAAGATAGCTTGGACAGAGCTCCGTGAGGAAACCATGGTCTTGATTTCAGGAATTGTCTTCTGACTTGGTGTCATGCCTTCATCTAAAATGAAACAACTTTAGGAAACCTCTCATGGAATCCATTATTACCTTTCGTGAACACACTGTAAACCTGCATTTCAACTTATTCATTTTACTTTGTTATAGTGTGTATGTCCATCAAGCCACCTCAAATCTCTTGGGAAACAATATGGACTCTAAAAAATTCTGGTGCTATAATAATCTCTGAAGAGTAGGTGCAATTATAAAAAGCTTCCACTAGGAGGAGCCAGAGTACCAATGATAAAAACTCAGGTTACTCTGATTTATATGTTGTACAATTATTTTCTAAATTAGAATCTTTATTATTTTAAAAAAATACATAATTAAAATAGATCATTTGACTAAAACATAATTAAAATAGATCATTTGACTATGTGGATGTGGTATAATTTAGAAGAGGAATGTAAATTTTAAAAATTATGCCCTACATTTTAGCTGCAATCTGAACAGACATAATGAATTCAGTTGGAACTCAGGGGAATTTTCCTAAATAGAAGGCTGAAGACTTTTAAGCATAAGGAATTGTTAAATGTAGACAGTGTACAATAATTTTTAAAGGTAACTCTTTTGATAACATTTATTGTTTGCTTTTTTTTCTAGGTGCCATTTAAGGAAGACAAAACTGTATTTTATTCACTAAATCTTCTTGGCATTTGCTTTTTAAACTTTAGTCATGGACTATACTCAAAGATGGTGACTCATGACCTTGGCGTATATCACAGGACCTGCTGAGGACAGGAGTGGGGGTCTGTCAGTGACACAGTGGGGAGGGTCGTAGATAAAGAATCCACAAAAGATAGGAGTAGTCAAGGGCCAGTTTCCACAAAGTGGCACTGTCCTCACAAGACTGGAAAAGTGTTTAAAGAAGACCCAGCTGGGCGTGGTGGCTCACACCTGTAATCCCAGCTCTTTGGGAAGCCAAGGCAAGTGGGTCACCTGAGGTCAGGAGTTCGAGACCAGCCTGGCCAACACAGTAAAACCCTGTCTCTATGAAAAACACAAAAATTAGCTGGGTGGGTGGCAGGCATCTGTAGTCCCAGCTACTTGGGGGGCTGAGGCAGGAGAATTGCTTGAACTCAGGAGGTGGAACTGCAGTGAGCTGAGATTGCACCACTGCACTCCATCCTGGGCAACAGAGCAAGACTCCGTCAGAAGAAGAAAGAAGAAAGAAGAAAGAAGAAGGAGGAGGAGGAGGAAGAGGAGGAGGAGGAGGAGAAGGAGAGGAAGAGGAGGAGGAAGAGGAGGAAGAGGAGGAAGAGGAGGAGGAAGAGGAGGAGGAAGAAAGGAGGAGGAAGAGGAGGAGGAAGAAAGGAGGAGGAGGAGGAAGAGGAGGAGGAGGAAGAGGAGGAGGAGGAGGAAGAGGAAGAGGAGGAGGAAGAGGAAGAGGAGGAGGAAGAGGAAGAGGAGGAGGAAGAGGAGGAGGAAAAGGAGGAGGAGGAAAAGGAGGAGGAGGAGGAGGAGGAAGAGGAGGAGGAGGAAGAGGAGGAGGAGGAAGAGGAGGAGGAGGAGGAGGAAGAGGTGGTGGTAGAGGAGGAGGAAGAGGAGGAGGAGGAGGAGGTGGTGGTAGAGGAGGAGGAGGAGGAGGAAGAGGAGGAGGAGGAAGAGGAGGAGGAAGAGGAGGAGGAAGAAGAGGAAGAGGAGGAGGAAGAGGAAGAGGAGGAGGAGGAAGAGGAGGAGGAGGAGAAGGAGGAGGAGGAGGAAGAGGAGGAGGAGGAGGAAGAGGAGGAGGAGGAGGAAGAGGAGGAGGAGGTGGTGGTAGAGGAGGAGGAGGAAGAGGAGGAGGAGGAGGAAGAGGAGGAGGAAGAGGAGGTGGTGGTAGAGGAGGAGGAGAAGGAAGAGGAGAAGGAAGAGGAGGAGGAAGAAGAGGAAGAGGAGGAGGAGGAGGAGGTGGTGGTAGAGGAGGAGGAGAAGGAAGAGGAGAAGGAAGAGGAGGAGGAAGAAGAGGAGGAGGAAGAGGAGGAAAAGGAGGAAGAGGAGGAGGAAAAGGAGGAGGAAAAGGAGGAGGAAGAAGAGGAAGAGGAAAAGGAGGAGGAAGAGGAGGAGGAAGAGGAAAAGGAGGAAGAGGAGGAGGAAGAGGAGGAGGAGGAGGAAGAAGAGGAAGAGGAAGAAGAGGAGGAAGAGGAGGAGGAGGAGGAGGAAGAGGAGGAAGAGAAGGAAGAGGAGGAGGAGAAGGAAGAGGAGGAGGAGAAGGAAGAGGAAGAGGAGGAGGAGGAGGAAGAGGAGGAGGAGGAGGAAGAAGAGGAAGAGGAGGAAGAGGAAGAGGAGGAAGAAGAGGAGGAAGAGGAGGAGAAGGAGAAACAAGTAGGAGGGAGGAGGAGGGAGGAGGAGGAGGAGGAGAAGAAGAAGAAAGAAGAAAAGAAAGAAGAAAGAAGAAAGAAAGAAAAAAGAAGAAGAAGGACTCAGCACTCCCAAGTGCAGTGTCAGCAGCAAAGAGACTGGGAGTATCAAAAAGTCTCTGCAAAGGACAAAGAGGGAGAATCAAGTAGATGCTCTGATGAATTCTGTATGGAGGTAGCCTGGGCAAGGATACCATAGAGTTGGGATCTAACTAACACCAGCTAAAGGAGAACATGATTTCTCCTGCTATCTGATGATAGGCAAGTAATAGTTAGGTTTAGGAAGTCAGGAAAGATACTAACTTTGCTCCGGTTTCTTTCCTGGGCAATGGAGATTAGGCAGAGGGTGTGCTTAGATAGGCCTTTGTGGGGTGAGCAGGGGTAGGTGGTAAGAAATAGTTGAGAAAAAGACAGGTCTCTCCTGGCCTCTGAGTGGGGAACCATCAGGGAGGCCAGCTGTGACTCCCGGGGGCCCAAGGTCCTCTGGGCTGGAGGAACCAGGGCTTCTCGGGGGCAAGTTCCCCTGGGGGGTTTTGGTTTGGTTCTGTTTTGTATTGGTAGCTGTTGTTGCAGTATAATATACATAAAGAAAAGAATGCAAATCATGAGTTGTTCAACTGATAGATTTTCCTCACAGTGACTCTCCTTACGCCCAGGACAAGAAAGAGATCAGAACTTCAGAAGTGCCCCCACACGCCTTCCTGACCCCCAGGATTAGGCTGCTGGGTTGTGAACTTGACAGAAATGAACCACACATGGAGCGCCCTTCTGGGCCGGCTTCTTTTGCCCAGCGTGATGTTTGTGGGAGTCACCCGTGTTGCTGCAGGAAGCTGTGGCATGCCCAGCCTCCTTCCTTGGCAGCTGGGCTTCCCTGGACAGTCATTGGAAGAGAGTAGCAGATGCCGACACCATTGCTAGGATCAATTCCAAGAACCAAGGCTCAAGTTAAACTCAATCCAATGAATATGTGACTTTGTGTTTTACCGGACAACTGTTTGCAGCATCTTCCAATAGAGTGTTCCTTCAGATTGTGGTCTAAATGACTGATTGGCATAACAAGAATGATTCCTTTGGGAGGCCAATGTGGGCAGATCACTTGGATCAGAAGCTAGCTTGGCCAACATAGTGAAACACCATCTTTACTACAAATACAAAAAAATTAGCCAGACATGGTGGCATGTGCCTGTAATCCCAGCTACTCTGGAGGCTGAGGCAGGAGGATCACTTGGACCCTGGTGGCAGAGGATGCAGTGAGCTGCGATCGTGACACTGCACTCCAGCCTGGGCAACAGAGTCCATCTCAAAAGAAAAAAAAAAAAAAAAAAAAAGAACGATTCATATATGGCTAATGATTTGATACCAAATGAGTGCAAACAGGTGCTATACAGAACCTTGGCCTTGTTTTCACTGATTTGGAAATAACAACATTGGTTCTGCTCACTTTCTGCTCAGATGAATTTACAGAGAAAGTTAACACTGGCCATGGTCACTCAGAAGTTAGGGCTTTTCAGTTAGTCCCTGTGAGATCGTCAGGAAGGCTAGGGACTGTCTTGGTGGTGGCTCCTCTGACTCAAGTCACAATGTGTGTTCACACTCCTGGCAGGCTGTCCACACATCCTCTTAATCACTTCACAGTGAGGGCCCAGGGCAAGGCGATGACTCACCCCCACTGGCCCTCTGAAGGTCTCATCTCTGATGAGGTGGGTGACAGCAGGCACTTAGGAGCAGATTTCCTGAGAGCCAGGAGCACCTGCCGACTGGCCTAATCCAGCAGTAAAGTCTGCCTGCTCGGAACCAGCCTGACGCTTTTTTGCATTTTGTGCCTGGCATTACCTGTGACTACTACTTGAAACTGCCACTTCAATCCATTTTCCCGTTATAGGAAAGTTCTGATTTCATAGGAAGAAATGCTTTAAATTCAAGGCAGGGCAAAGTCTCTAGCCACCATCAGCACTGAATATAAAACTGTTGTGTGCTTCTGGCTGCGGAGGGCGGCTGCTGCTGTTCCATTTCTGGCACAAGTCTGGCTTTGTCATCGCCAAGGTCACTCCCTGGGCCTCCCTGGTCACGCACTGCCCCAGGCTGCAGGCACAGGGGCCTTTCGAGATGCTTTCATTTCTTTTCTTTTCGACTCCAAAGATCCAGGTTGCTGCTTGCTTTCCTCCTTTACCTTTCCTCCTCTGCAAGATTTTAAACTCCACCAAGGTATTGTTTTCTCACTGTCCCTTGCCTTCATTTGGTTCTTTTCTAGTGTTTATGGTGACCTTTTCCTTTCTCCATTATCACACAACTTTCTTCATCATCACCATTTATGGTATTTTTCCTTCACCATAAAAAAATACGCTGTAAGGTCCTACATATACTTGAAGCTCCTTCCAGAACTCCTGAGCCCACCACACCCCCATGCAATAGCTTAGCTGCCTGCTGGGCCTTCCTCCTTTCTGGCCCCATCCTGCCCATCTCTGGAGGTTGCTGTGTTGCCATGGCAACTAGCAACCTGCCAAGTCAGCAAGCTCAGGGTATGCTTGCCTGGCCTTGGGAGTTGGTCCAGCAGCCGACCTCCCTTAGCACTGCATGAAACGACCCCCTTAGATAGCGCCTTCATTGTCCTGGAAGGATCCTGCCAGCTCTCAGTTCTCACCCGTCCTGACTCAGTTACATGTGGGGACGAAGATCACCCCAGGTGAAGGGCAGCAGAAAGTTTTCTGTATTTTCTCCGCAGAGAAATCTGTCATCACTCTGTCCTCAGAGTAGGTTTATTGCAAAGTCAAGAATGAGATTGGGTGTGGTGGCTTATGCCTATAATGCCAGTAATTTGAGAGGCTGAGGTGGAAGGATCACTTGAACCCAGGAATTTGAAACCAGCCTGGGCAACATAGTGAGACCGCATCTCTAAAAAAAAAAAAAAAAAATTTTTTTAATTAGCCAGGCATGGAGATGCACACCTGTCATCCCAGCTACTTGGGAGGCTAAGGCAAGAGGGTCACTTGAGCCCAAAATGTTGAAGCTACAGTGAATCATGATTGTGCTGTTGCTCTCTGGCCTGGGTGACACTGTGAGGCCCTCTCTTTAAAAAAAAAAAAAAAAAAAAAAAAAAAAAAAAAAGAATGAATGTCTTTTGAGCTGAAATGATGGTCTTTGTGTCTTCATAAGGAATCTAGTTGGGGACAGGGAAGAGAACAGGACTCTAAGAAATTTGGGGCAGGGAGGAACCACACAGATTTTATGACATTTGCAACGGTAGTTTGTATTATGTTTCAACATCTTGCCGTTCTTAAACTATAGGAGTAGCTGGTTGTCCTAGGGAAGGGTTTCTATGGCGCCACTGTGGAATTTCTCTCTGGAAAGCTTCTGGGTAAAGTAGCTTGAACACATCATGCACAGGCTCAATCACGTATAAACCACTTTGTAACAAAGGCTCTGGGGCCGACTGGCCAGGAGAGAAGCACCACAGAGAGGGGGCAGAGGGGATAGGAAGAGAGGCGCCGTCACAGCAGCCTGGATGACTCAGCCAGGGGCGGCCACCAGCCTGACCTCCCCAGAAACCCCCCCCCACCCGACGAGACAGTCGTCTGGGCACCTGCAGATGATGAAGTTAAAAGGACTTACTCTTCCCTCATGTATCTTGGCGACTCCTGGTGCTGATATCCATGACCACGCTCAGATGGAAACTCGGCTTCCTCCCAGGTCGTCGGTGACAGAAGTGGCCGCTGGAGACGGGCTGGCCTGAGACGCAGCCCCCCGGCGCAGAACGCCCATGCCCGGAAGACGCCTGGACCCCAGCAGATTTCCATGTGCGTTGGAAGCCTGCCCTTCCTGACTGTGAACTGGGAAAATGCGCTGGATTTTCTGAAGCCTCAGTCCCTCCGTCTGTAAGATGAGATTGTGGGGAGGAGAGCGCACCTGTGAGCGCCCCAGCCAAGCGGGCTGAGAGGTTCCAACTCCCTCCTTTCCTGCCTCGAAGGGCCTGTTCCCCGGAGGGCAGGTGGGCTCCAAGGCAAGCTCACAGGGGGGCCAGGTCTCCTCTGGCTGTGAGGGGGCCGCACGTCCCCCTCCCTGCACAGCCCCCACCCATGTCAGCACCCTCTCCACCCTCCTCAGATGACCAGAGAAATCCAGGCAGGCCCTTGGCTTTCAAGACTTTGCCTTAGCCATGCATAAGTCCTTCACTGAAGCGCCAGAGGAAGGACAAGCGGCTCTGTGGGATTGGGGCTGGAGCCCCGTGCCTGGCTGTGGGTGCTCCTGGGAGAGCCTCGCCTGGCCTTGCGCTTCCCAAGAGTTCGCCGGGAGCCCAAACCCTGAAAAGTCCACCGGTAGAGCTCACCAGGCCCACCTCACAGAGAGGGAAACTCCAAAGTGGCCGTGGACGTGCCCAGGGTCACCCAGCGACAGGCAGCTCAGACTCCTTTCCCAGCTCCAGCCAGCGAAGCTTGCAGGCGCGTCCCTCCCAGCTCAGATAAACACCTGCGCCAGGCTTTCCCTCCCAGCTCAGATAAGCACCTGCGCCAGGCTTTCCTCGCACGTTCATCCAATCTGGTGTTTCCCATCCTGCACGCAGCAAGCACTTCTGTTAGCGTTAATCTGATTAACACTTCTGAAGCGTTAATCGTGTTCTAGTTTGACTAGCTCTTCCCTCTCTTCCAAAGATACCTCCTGACTTCTACCACCACACACCAGTTTTGCAGCTGTTGAGTATTAGACAAGTGGACTCGCAAGGTATCCCATTGTTGGGCTTTTACAAAACACTCACTGGCTGTGTTCCTACCAGCTCTGGTATGGGTGGCCTGTGAGCTGCTCACTCACAGAGCTTAACCTTCCTGCAGGTACCAGTCCGTACTCACTTCTGGAAAGAGAAGACTTAATTTAAAAACATAAAAAATAAATTTAAAAAAAGCTTTCCTACCAAATTCCTGATGGGTAACTGTAGTAGCAAATTCAGGTGGGATTTCCTGACCTTGGCTTCTGACTGTCTGAGATTCGTCATAGCTTCCTGGATGAGTCTCTAGAATGTTTTAAAACATGTTTAATTTTCGTGGGTACACAGAGTCTCTAGGATATTATGAGACCTGTATATGAAAATTCCAAGCCTGGGCAAAATAGTGAGACCCTGTCTCTACAGAAAATAAAACAATTTAGTTAGGCTTGGTGACACAGGCCTATAGTTCCTGCTACTCGGGCGGCTGAGGCAGGAGGATGGCTTGAGCCCAGGAGTTCCAGGCTACAGTGAGCTGTGATCACACTATTGCACTCAGTCTGGGTGATACAGTAAGCCCCTGTCTCTAACAAAAAGAAAATGAAAAATCCATATGTGAAAAATCCATGCCAAATAAAATTAATCATGATCATTACAAAATAAAGTAATTTCTGTGCTTTACAAAATGATTCACTATTAAGTTACTTTAGATAGTAAGCTCTCTTCCTGTGTTTTAAAATAGATGATCTAAATGAATCAAATCAATTTTCAGAAACACATTCATACGTATATCAAGGCATACCTGATTGGACCCTATATTTTTGTTCATTTATTTATTTGTCCCTCGATTTGTCCAGCCTGCCTTATTGATCAGCCACACCGGAGGGGAGGGAACTTGAGAGTGAGGTCCTGTGGGTGGAGGAGGGGACGAGAATGGAAACTGTGGGTTGTCAATGTTAATGTGATTTTCCTGACTCAGCGGGCTGGAAAAGGCTGCTTGACATTTGAGATATAACTACTTCTTGGTCTGTCTTCCAACTAGATTGTGAAGTGTTTAAGGACAGGGGATATTTCAGTCTAAATGTGTCTGTCAAGAAAAAGAGCAGGAGAGAGGAAGGAAGGAAGAGAAAAAGGGAAGGAGGGAGGGAAGAAGGGAGGGAAGGAAGGAAGGAAGAAAATTGAATACAGCCATGATGTGTCTGTGTAGTTACATAAATGGATACATAGATGCATTTAAACCACAACCTTACAGTTATTCAAGTATTGCTACTTCTTTATAATTCTGGGACAGAGAAAGAGCACTCACTACTCTCTCATACAAGCTTCTTTTTCATATTGTAACCTGAGAATTTAGCATTAATTGCTACAAAGGAAGCAAATAAAACTCACTTGTGAAAACACAAATTGCCCTGATGCCTTTTGCTTTTTTTGCCTATTGATACAAATTGAAAAATCCACCAGGAACAATCAAACTTGCAGTCGATGGCATTGACTGCAAGAAGGATTAGGAAGTGAGAGAACAGGTTAAAATGTACTCTGCAATTCTCAGCGATGGCTGGAGGTCAGCCTTCACCAGGGAGGAGGGTTAGCTTATGGCTCAGGCTCATTTAAATATTTTCCCCTTCCTCTCCTTCCTGTGAATTTAACCAGGAAAACAGCACAGCCTGTCACCTAGGTAACTGGCTCTCCCGCTGACTGGTGGAGATTGGAAACCGCACCCTTTCTCATTGCAAATTTGCATTCACAGCTGGGCTTCGGGTGACCTCGCAGGAGGACGGAAAGCTAATCCAAGCCTGCTGCGGCTCATTGAGGGTGCCCAGTCCTACCCGGTCCACCTGATACGCATCTGCCTCTGTGAGGAGCCTGTTTAAGGATCACGCGTGCCCATTGCTTTCCTTCAGAAGGAGGCTGGAAAGTGCTTTTGATTTGAAAATGATGAAAATGAAAATGCTCCTTGCATTGGCACTTTGTGCAAAACCCTGTGTTTCTAATTCGTACCATCGCTTCTCCCAACCATGTTCCCGAAGAGCCTGCAGGTTAGGCTGGCGATGAGGACAAAGACCTTGGGTGCTCAGTTTAGTTATGCTAATTAAAATAAAAAATTGAAGGGAGGAGGCGTGAGGAGAATGTGCCTAGACAATAGGAACCCCAGGCCACGGTCGCCAGCTCAGTCTTTATTCTCAGCCGCTCCTTTCTTTGCCCCATTGTACTGTCAGCTCGGTGACTTCTAAGGGGCTGGGCGCCAGCTGTATGCAAAGTGCAGAGGCCCTGGGGCGGATGCCCGGGGAGAGGGGCGGCCTGCATCACTTCTATATTACTCGTTTTCTCCTTCTCTTCATGGAATAACGGCTAATTCACACCTTCGTGTAATATCAGCGAACTCACACCTTCATGTGATAATGGCTAACTCACACCTTCATGTGATAATAACAGCAAACTCACCCCTTTAGTTGTTAGGTGTTATTCTCAGGGCTTCGTGTGTCACAGTGACTTCACCCTGACCATAACCGAGGAGATGGGCACTGTTCATGCTGATTGAGAAACAGGCAATCCCAGATGCAGACAGGGGAGATGATTTGTGCAGGCCTCATGGCCAGTGACTGACTCCTGACACCCTTGGCACCGGCCGCCCCCCAACTCACCCCTACATGCAGGTGGGTTCAACTCAGCAGGAGAGGTCGCTCAACGCCCTTGAGAGCAGGTGCGGGACCCAGGCTGCAACTGGCCATGCTAACTTGTCCCCGGCGTCCTTACTCGCTGTCCGGCCTGGCAAGCCGTGGTGAGCTCCCATCTGTCTCCTGTCATCTGCGGGCTGCGCTATGAAGCTGATCTGAAGGGTCATCCTCCTGCCCCTCCACCCATGCTCCCCAACCTTGACTGCTCCCTTAGTGGTCCCTGCAGGACAGGCGGAAGCCAAAGGAAAGGAAAAGAGAGGCTGCATGGGTACCTAGGGAAAAAAGCCTAGTTAATGATTGTTAAGAGGCATTATCTAAGCTCATTCCGAGTGCCAGTCCCAGCTTGGAATGGAGAGAGGCACTGCCAGTGAGGCAGGCTGGGTCCCAGTCCTCCAGGCTGAACTGCTGACCTGCAGGGGACACGGACAGGAGGTGCAAGGGAGCAGCAGGGCCTGAGGGGATGCACATGTGGCCACAGGAAGAAGTGAAGAAGCTGAGGTAAAGGCTGTGACTTCCCTAGGTACTCAGAGAACGTCCCCGAGACAGAGGCCTGCCCGCCAAGACATTAGGGGAAGGGCAGCCTCAAGAAGACCAGGGGACAGGCCCCAGCAGGGCTCGGGAGCAGAAGCTAGCCAGATGCGCCCCGGCAAGCAGAGGACAGTGGCCAAGGTAGGTAAGTGGCTCACATGACTCGCAGGCCTTGGAGAGGGATCTGTGCTTCATTCTAACTGCAATTTTTCACCCAGGAGAAAGGAAGGTAGCCTCGGGTTGGGAGGGATCCATTGTGCAGTTTGTTGTAAGGTCAATACACACCTGAGGTGAGCAAAGACCCACTGTGAGTGATCGGAAGAGGGATCATATCCTTCCAATATCTGTGATCGATCCCATCCAACCCTCCCTTTTCTGCATGGGGCCTGATGTGGATGCTACTTCGCCAGATCTACACGTTCAGTACACGGCAGAGCCTAAACTGGAGGTCAGTCTGGTGGGGGTTCTGGTTTGCCCCAAAGAGATGTGGGGTGAATGAGAGAGTGATGGCATCAGGCTCATTTGCTGACCAGAACCCTGGGCTGACCTAGAGAATGGTAACGAAAGCACAGGATAGATGAAGAAGTCGGAGAAATGGGGCCATGCACGTGTGTGTGTGTGTGTGTGTGTGTGTGTGGGTGTGGGGTGTGTGTGTGGGTGTGTTCTAATATTGGAATGTGCTTGCGATATTACAGTATAATGACAAGTGAAAAAAAAGAAGAATAAAGAAAAGATGGAAAGTTCGGTATTTTGACAAAGAGAGAGAACTGAAGACAGAAAAGAAGAAACTGTTCAACAATGAAGAGATCAGGGTTTTGTTTGTTTTTTACTGTGAAAAGGACTCCTTTGCTACCTTTGGCCTCAAAGATAATGAGGCCAAGTCCCTGCTCTGAAATTCAAGAACAGTTGTCAAAAATCTAAAACAATTTTCATTCAGTAATAGACACTCAAGTATTTGGTAAAGATAGGATGTCTAGAATAAAGTCAGTTCCCCAGCCTCACATAATACACATAAATTAGGTCAAAATAGGTCCACCTAAAACTCTTAGAATAAAACTTAGGAATAAATCTTTGTGACTTTGGGTAATGTCGTCTTAAATATGGCACCAATTGCACAAAACAACAAAGGGAAAAAACAGATATATTAGACTTCATCAAAATGATAAACTTTTGTCAGGAGTTCAAAACCAGCCTGGGCAACATAGCAAGACCCTGTCTCTATAAAAAAAAAAAAATTAAAAACTTTTGTGCTACAAAATATCATCAAGAAAGTGGAAAAATAATGCACAAAAAATGTTGTTGTCTATATCAAAATCTTTGCCAATCATGCCTCTGACAAAGGACCTATATCCAGAATATATAAAGAACTCTTACAATTCAATAATGAAAACACAACCTGATTTTAAAAATGGGCAGATGATTTGAATAGACATTTATCCAAAGCAGATATACCGATGGCCAAAGCACATGGAAAGATGTTCAACATCGCTAGTCATTAGGGCAATGCAAACCAAAACCAGAATGAAAGCCTTCTTTACACCCACAAGGATGGCTATTATCAGAAACATACACACTATCAAGTGTTGGTGAGGATGTGGTGAAATTGGAACTGTCTTACATTGATGGTGGGAATATTGAAGGGTGCAGCCACTTTAGGAAAAAATTGGTAGTTCTTCTGTTACTGGTGGAGGGTCTTGACTGCAAGTTGTCCAGTTTCTAGGCGTTTTGAACAAAGAATTGGACAAAATGCACAGCAAAGCAAGGAAAGAATGAAGCAACGAGAGCAGAGATTTATTGAAAATGAAAGTATACTCCATAGTGTGGGAGCAGCCCAAGCAGCAGCTCAAAGGCCCCAGATATAGAATCTTCTTGGGTCCAAACACCCTCTAGAGGTTTCCCGTTGGCCGCTTGGCGTTCACCCCATGTAAACGAAGTGGTGGCCTGCAATCAGTCTGATTAGGTACACAAAGCAACCAATCCGAAGCTAAAGTGAGGTTACAAAGATGCACTCCTATGCAAATGAAGACTTAGCCCACAATCAGAGTCTGAAGTTACAGTTACCTTCCTATGCAAACGTCTTGTTGCAGAAAGCAACCAACTAGAGGTACTTTCAATTTTCCATCTGCCTGGCAGAGAAAGTGGGGGTTTGCAAAGGGAGTAGCCTCTGGTCCTTTTGTTACTTCGGCGTGGAAAGTTGGGATTTTTCTTTTGATTTAGTTCTAGGAAGTCAGGGTGACTCACCCTTAGGTTCCTTGCCTCCAGATCCTATTCGGCCTCACTTCAAAAAGTTAAACATTTTGCCATATGACCCAGCATATGACTCAGCCACTTCTACTCTCTTGGATATATATTCAAGAGAAACAAAGACATATATCACATACACACTTTTACTTGGATGTTCAGGGCAGCATTATTCATAAAAGTCAAAACCCAGAAACAACACAAATGTCCATCAACAGATAAACAGAGAAGCAAAATGTGGTCTATACATACAATGAAATATTACTTGGTTGGATGCCATGGCTCACGCCTGTAATCCCAGCACTTTGGGAGGCTGAGGCGGGTGGATCACCTGAGGTCAGGAGTTTGAGACCAGCCTAGCCAACATGGTGAAACCCTATATCTACTAAAAATACAAAAATCAGCTGGGCATGGTGGCACACGCCTGTAATCCCAGCTACTCGGGAGGCTGAGGCAGAAGAATCACTTGAACTTGGGAGGCGGAGGTTGCAGTGAGCTAAGATCACGCCACTGCACTCCAGCCTGGGTGACAGAGTGAGACTCTGTCTCAAAAAAAAAAAAAAAAGAAAGAAAGAAAGAAAAGAAATATTACTCAGCTATAACACTACAACATGGATGAAACTTGAAGTGGTTCCAGTGGTTTCACTTATGCCAAGTAAAAGAAACCAGTCAGAAAATACCATACACTGTGTGATTCCATTTGTGTGGCATGTCGGAAAGTCCCCCATCTCTGCAAGTCCCCTCACTATCTCTGAAAGTGTGTTCATCTCCAATTTCATGCCCTGCAGTCTAGGCTCTGCTCACACTGGGGTCCTCACCACTCCTCAAATATGGTACCATCCCATCTCCTGTGTCCATGCCTTTATTTCTCATGTTCTCTTGAGTGGGAGGTTCCCACACATCCTTCAGAGGTCTTCGTCAGCCAGGAAGTCTACTGGTTTCACTCTATTCCCTGAGCACTTCTGCTTCTAAAATAACACACAAGCAGATGGAGACTTTCAAGCGAAAGTCATCAGAAGAGTGCTTAGTCCTTTGCAGACATGCGTGCACACCGTGGGCAAAAAGGAGGGTTGCACAGGTGTGAGTGGACTTCACGGAGGGGGGGATGAAGGAGATGGATGAGCAGATGGGGAATATAACCAGTAATGCTAGCTGGTACTTTTTGCACCCTCACTCTGCCCTATGCATTGTGTGTAAACTGTATTCGTTTAGTCTTGTCAACCTAAATAACAGACAGGGAGATGCTTTAAAAGAAAATGATTAATTGGGAATAGGCACTGTAATGGTAGTATATGTGTTATAGTAAACTATGTGTGTATTCAGGGAGGTAAAGGAAGACTAAGATTTTTAAAGGGAAAATTAGGAGGATCATATCATTGTTGAGTCAGATAATTGCCTGGCTTACAAGGACCAATTCACAAGAGTGGTGCTAATCGAAGGTTGAACAGGCAATGGCTGGGCAGATGTCTTTGAAGAGGTATTTTTTTGTTTTTTGGATGCAATAGTTTTGGGGTAAGATGTCAGGTATTGTAGAACCTCTTGTGATAGTTCTTGTTATCAGACATTTATGCACGAGAGCCTTCCCTCCATGGCCTTCCCCAGATCTGTTTGTCAAGGTTTTCAACACAAGTGGCTCTTCTTTGAGTCTGACAACTTTCACATTTTCCCCTTTTGATCAAAATCTTTCTCCAAAAGCATTGCTGATCAATCATCATGTAGTTAGGTCGCTGTTGTTTGGAGATGAGGGTGTCGCTATGTTACTAAGGATGGCCTTAAACTCCTGGGCTCAAGTGATTCTTCTGTCTCAGCCTCCTGAGGAGCTGAGACTACAGGCACATGCCACTGTGCCTGGATTGTGGTTAGATTTTGATTGTCCTTTGGTGCTGGGACAGACTTGTCCCAGTTTGGTCTGGTCTGGTCCGGTTGGAAGGAAGTGATTAGTAACCAGCAGTCAGCATCAAAACCCTTCTAGCTACATTTGAGCAACAAAAGAGGTTGGAGGGAGTGGATCTCATGCTAGGCCCACAGTGGACCCGGAGTCCACTGTGCAGCTCAGTTTTGTCTGTTCTGTAGTTGTTTGCTTCCTCTCAAAGTGCTGGGCCAGCATTACTCTGCTGTACTTATGCAGAAATTTAACAAGTAACAAGTACACAGTTTAAAAAGGAAAATATGAAGTAAAATGATAACCTCAATTTGTATAATAGCTTTGAGCCATAAACCTAGGCTTAAAGACAACCAAATTGAATAAATCAAATGACCACAGGGAATTAAGTGAGATTTATAGTAAGTACGTTGTCCGTTTTCTTATTTTGTGTATGTGGGTCTCAACTTTCCTGGAGGAATTTGTCCTGGTACAGCATGTAGCATTAGCAATAGTGCAGGCATTTCCTTAGTTAACCAACACATACTGTAGAGCAATTTTATTTTATTTTATTTATTTATTTATTTATTTATTTATTTACTTATTGGACAGTTTCGCTCTTGGTGCCCAGGCTGGAGTGCAGTGGTGTGATATTGGCTTACTGCAATGTCCACCTCCCAGGTTCAAGTGATTCTCCTGCCTCAGCCTCCCGAGTAACTGGGATTACAGGCACGTACCTCCATGCCCAACTAATTTTTGTGTTTTCAGTAGATGCAGGGTTTCACCATGTTGGCTAGGCTGGTCTCAAACTCCTGACCTCAGGTGATCCTCCCCGGTTGGCCTCCCAAAGTTCTGGGATTACAGGTATGAGCCACCACACCTGGTCTATAGAGTAATTTTAGCATCTAGTATCCTATGGCTGCCTTGAATTAAAGCAGAGCAAGCAACAGTTGTATTAGGAATGTTGCCGAGGTCACCCACTAGGCTGACTAAAGGATCTCTTAGGCCAGGTTCTGTCAAGTTACCAGCAGAAGACACGGGTTGTAAAATTTCAATGATACCATTATCCTGCCAAGTGAGCAAGGTAGGCATTAAGAGTGGTAAGAGTTTCATTATAATATGGAGTCATTAAGTTTGGGCATCTTGGGAAAAGCTGTTTACAGGGTGAAGCTGTCAGCTTCTTGCCCTGGCTTGCAGGGTGAACGTTTCTGGTTATGGCATCAGGCAGTTTGGTGAACTTTCTGTGTGATCCATACATCAGGCGCTAGACTTACTCATTAAAATTCATCTAATTTCAGTTTATGATGCTCCAGGAACAGAACAGTTCCTGTTTTTAGTAATTCCATGGAAGAAAGTTGGATTGGAGGAATCTAGAAGAATTCAGGATCTAGTTTACTCTATAGGTAAATAATGAGAACTCAAAAACAGTGTTTAGGACTACAGTCTAATTACAGGTGTACTATCGCTTTTATTTAGAAACATATTTTCTTCTTTCTACGTTGATCACAAAAGAATCTCAGATTTCAAAGGCTCTTGAGGCTAGAAAGCCGAACCAAGGTAGATTTCAGGCTTTACATACAGTCTTAAGATTCCAGGGCCTTTCCAGGAAGTGGCAATTTTTACTCATTTGCTGCAGTGCTGGGAACCCTTGTTCCCAGCCAGGTAAGTATGCTATGTACATTCTTGGATATAACATTCCAGTCAAAGCCTTGGTAATACAACCAATATTTCCAACTGTATCCTATTATAAAAAGACAGCAAATTCTTACTGAATGTATGCAAATAACCATACTGCCGTAAGAATACTCATGAATAGTTTCCAAATTCTGGTGAGATCAAGTAGGAAAAAAAAGTAAATGCTTCTGTCTGTGTTCACAAAAGTGTTATTTTACCAGTTACTATAAAGTATAGATAGCTTAAGAGAAAAAAATTATTAAATCTGAAAAACAACACATTTAAGTAACGAGCCAACAATGTCTTAAACAGAGTCACAAAAACATTTTCTTCATCGGTTGTTTAATCTTATGTAATTATTTTTGTTCTGCTTGATTTCCTGAATGATCAAACAATTTAATACAGGCAACACAGGAAATCATCTTAGTAAGTCAGAAAATATTTTTTTCTTAGGAAAGTTACCAAATAGGTAAAGAAAAACCTCCTGCAATGTGATTGCTTATTCTTATGGGGCGCCTGTTTGGATAACCTAGAAGTCAAACCTGATTACAAAGATATGTGAATTTAGTCAGACACAGGAAGAATGTATGTCCAAAGACGATGAGTGTATGACACATTATAGACAAACGTAAACAAGAAAGGTAGCAGCTTGAGCAGGGGAACACAGGGCTCTTAGTAAAAGCATGGGAAATTTTCTGGTTATATGGAACAATTCTGACACATCAAGAAAAGCCAAGAGTAACACTCGGCTGGGCATCGTGGCTCATGCCTGTAATCTTAGCACTTTGGAGGTTAAGGTGGGTGGATCTTTTGAGGTCAGGAGTTCAAGACCAGCTTGGCCAACATGGTAAAACCCCATCTCTACTGAAAACACAAAAATTAGCCAGGCGTGGTGGCAGGTGCCTGTAGTCCCAGCTACTCAGGAG
Organism: Chlorocebus sabaeus; assembly: GCF_047675955.1. Taxonomy (NCBI): domain Eukaryota; kingdom Metazoa; phylum Chordata; class Mammalia; order Primates; family Cercopithecidae; genus Chlorocebus; species Chlorocebus sabaeus. The sequence goes on from NC_132921.1 coordinate 70,135,268, forward strand.
GCTGAGGCAGGAGAATTGCTTGAACCCGGGAGTGGAGGTTGCAGTGAGCCAAGATCCTGCCACTGCACTGCACTGCAGCATGAGTGACAGAGTGAGACTCTGTCTAAAAAAAAAAAAAAAAAAAAAAAAAGCCAAGAGTAAGACTCAAGTTATACTAGAGAAAGACATTGCTCCAAACTGTAAAGCTACAGTTTGGAAGATGATTGAAAATGTATTTTAAAAAACAGGTTTCAGAATTAAATCAAAACCTTTTGCAAATTTTACTAAGAGCAGTTCCATAGTTCAAGAAAGCCTTCTTGTTCTAGCATACGGAACCAAATTTTTATGTTTGTGTTAGTGTATTCTTAATATCAAAGCTCAATATTTAGAAAGGCTTATAAATGGCCAAGCGAAGTGGCTCATGTCTGTAATCCCAGAACTTCGGGAGGTCAAGGCAGGCAGATCACTTGAGGTCAGGAGTTCAAGACCAGCCTGGTCAACATGGCTAAGCCCCTTCTCTACTAAAAATGCAACAATTAGCCAAGCATGGTGGCACATGCCTGTAGTCTCAGCTATTCGGGAGGCTGAGGTGGGAGAATCACTTGAACCCGGGAGGCAGGGGTTGCAGTGAGCTGAGATTGTGCCACTATACTCCAGCCTGGGCAACAGAGTGAGAACCTGTCTCAAAAAAAGAGAAAGGCTTACAAACAATTTCCTTCTAATTGTAGCCAACTTGATCACATGCAAAAATTTCTCTCATAAATTCATCCTACACAGATCTTTTATGAACAGGTCTTCTTCCTTTATTTAACAGACCTTCTACAACATGCTTAGAATTTTAGTTTTGTCCTATACTTCTTCTTTCTTAAATAACTAACCATTTTACTTTAGGACAAAAATTTACCATATAATATTCTTTATCATACACAATTATTCTCTTTCTAATATTCTTTACCAATAATATATCTTTATACCGATAACTTTCTTCACATCTCTCTCCTACCTTCTATCTTGTTTCTATTGTATTTTCTTCCTAAGTGCATATTTTGAAACAACATTTAATAACTTCTGAAGTTAGACAAAATTATTCCTTTTTCTCAATAAAGAACATATATTATGCTTTCCTTATGATTTTTATTATCAAAAACATTTTTGTACACTTTGTATACAGAATCATGTATATTAATTAGAATTTTTAACTGGTAGTAACACTAATTTCCAGTGAAAACCAAGGAAGCAAGAAATGTTAGACTGTCACATATTTTATAGATATGAGCCATTTTGTAATTTTTGAAATATGTTTCCCCAAAATACAGTTGTTATGTATATTAATAGAACAAAATATATTTAGTCTTTTTTATGAAATTCTAAAAGTCAAGAAGAACATTTATGGGCAGCAACTTATGCTTCAGTGTTTTATCTTGTTTGAAAATGACTCAGACATTTAATGAGTACCATTTAATTTAATATAACATAACTCTCAAGGTTTTAAGTGACATGAAAAGTTCATTTGTAAATGTTTATCCCATTTACATTTACCTAAGTTATTTGTTTTTAATAATTCTACCTAGATTACTTATGAAAATCGAGATATCAGACAAAGCTAATCATCATTTCAAGCTATTTCTCTGTTAACCATTTTTATAGCCTGTGAATACCAGGTGTTCACCTAAAAAAAACCTGAAAGTTAAATATATGGATATTTTTTCAAAAACTCAAGAGATACAGCTGTTTTTATGAAATGAGTAATATTTCATTGGTCTTATTTATCAGAGAGTTACACAAAAATCGTCCTGTTTTTAGGCTGGGTTTATAGTTTTGTGACCTTTAAACACATAGCAGAGACAAATATAGCCCTGCCTGACCAGTAAAATCAGGCAAAAGCATCTGCTGATAATTCTGAAGACATTCTATTTTCATCTTATCGACAAATTTATAACTAGCTCAAAGATTTACCTAAGTCAAGTGAACTAAAAGTCATTCGGGTTAATTAATATATATTTTATATGAGTGCTCATTTATCTAAGCTAATCTGAGTAAAATTCCTTAAGGGATTTCTGGCTGACTATGCCACATTTTGCCAGCTAAACACATGTGTAAATACACTCACACATACACATAATTAAAGATCTTATAGCTTTAATTTTAGAACTTTAGTCATGAGATGGTAAAACTTAATAACACAAATACATCAGTTTATAAAAGACAGTCGGATCTAAATTATATTTCTGATAAAGTGGGACCTGTCCACATGGCTAAATTTTATTTTTCCTGATAAGTAGTCTAACAAAGGCTGCGGACCGAAATTTTGGATTTTTTACTAAAAAATACCTCTTTTATCCTTTTTTTCCAGTTCCAAATGAGTTTATGGTTAAATATTTAAAAGTTTATATTTCAGCTAAAACTAGCTGAATTATATACAAAAAACAAAATCTCCAAGTGGCCTTGAATTAATCTATCTTTTGTTTCTAGTCTGGTTTGCTTGACTAGTCAATGTAGATGGAGAAACATGTACCATGTAGCCCCTATATAGCAGACAAATCAATTTGTATGCTGGACAAAGATAGCTTATGTTATTACTCTGAAGCCAAGATTTTGACCCGTTTGATCTAAGACAGCCCAACTTTTATAAACATTTATCTAGTTATTTTATTTTAGAGTATCAATCCTTCAATTAACTATTCACTCTAAGCAATTGTGAGTCAGGCAAACCTAAATTAACATTTCCAAAAGGTATCTAGTTTGTTGGTTACCATACAGCTGTTGTAATTTGTAAAGCCATTAATTTGAAAGCCCTTTAAGACATTAAAAAAGAAATTTGGCTGGAATGCCATAAGCAGAGAAATTATCTCAACACCAGCAAAAAAGTTAGCAGATTCAAAGCAGACAGAAAAAAAATAGAAGGAGAGGGAGACAGAGAACTTAGAAGTCTCTACATGTTGACTCTACAGTCGGTTGCAGTTTTTAAATTCAGTTCTAAGGGAAAAACAAGCTTGGGGAACTTGAATGAGCCCCATGATGGCCACTGACTTAAAAACATGCACAAGGAAAGCCTTGTAGCCAGCTGGAGTCCTAGAAAGTTGGCATTCCTTAATGTTTGAGGAACCCATTTCATTTATTGTTAATCTCTTGAGAGGAAAGAAAATCCTATCAAGGAGTTTGGATCAGTATCTTAGATGGCAGCAACTACCCTAGTGGATTTTAATTAGCCATCTCATGCCCACCATTTAAAATGTTTATTTTTGAACCAAGCATGGTAGACCACAACTATAGACCCAGCAACTGGAAAGGCTGAGGCAGGAGGATCACTTGAGCCCAGGAGTTCAAGTCCAGCCTGGGTGACACAGCAAGACCAAGTCTCATAAATAAATACATACATAAGAAAGAATGTTTATTTTTGTTCTCAGAAGATGTTCAGAAACAAGCAAGGGAAAAAAAGAGTCAATTCATTCCCAGACATGTGTAACCCAAACCAACCAAACCAAAATGAAACCAAAATCAGAGTGCTCACAAAAATTTTAGCCCAGTTGTGCAGATGAAACAAAGTATTAAACTAGGTACACAGACCCAGACATGAAGTCACCCCGAAAGACACGCCTCACAGACAGAATGTAAATTCTGTAGAAAGCAGAGTACTTAAACCAGACAGACATTGCCCTTATACCAGAAAGGGCTCGCCAACAAACAAAAACAAAAACAACCTGTTATATTCCCAAGAGGGACCCAAGGTTCTCTGTGAAAGGAGGCCTTATGATAAAATCGGATCCTGAATGAGGTCAAAAAGAACCCATCAAACAGAAGTAGTCCAAGAGTCCAAGAGGAGATTCACCAGGACAGAAAGAGCAACTCGTGAAAGTGGAGAGCACAAAGGGCTCAGCTGGTACCACATTCAATTCCAGGGGCTGCTGACTCACCCCAGGTGAGCTCACTTCTGTCCCACTTCTGACACCATTATGTCACCATAAATAACAGAGAGAGAAGCTGTCTTGAAAATGGTGTTTATTTGGGAATAGGTATTGTGATGGGAATACGCATGCCCTGGGTAAACAACGCGTGGATTCAAGGAGGTGAAGAAAGACAAATGTTTTTAAAGAGAAAATGAGGAGGATTACATAATTGTTTTGAGATGATTTTCCTTGGCTATTAGGACCAATAACCAGAGTAGTGCCAGTCCAACTTTGAACAGGCAGTTCCTGGGTAGATGGCCTCACAGAATAATTTTTTTTTCTTTGGTAAGGTTACGGTTACTTTTGTGCAAGGTTGTGGTTTCTGCAGAGTCTTTTGTGATAGTTTTTGTTATCAGGTCTTTAGTCATGAAAACCCTCCCTCCGTGGCCTTCCCTGGCTCTATTTGCCAGGATTTTTAACACAAGTGACTCCATATTGATTCTGACAACTTTCACAGTTTTCACAGCCCTTTTGGGATTAAATGCACTGATGTTCATTGTGTCTACCACAGGGTCCTGATCCTGAATGCTATATAATTGCTTGTCAAATCAAATATACACATAAAATGGAAACAGATAGATACCATTATTATCCCCATTTTACAATGGAAGAACTCAGGCACTGAGGCACAGAGAGGGTTAATCAGTTGCCCAAAAGTTCACACTAGTAAGAGACAGAAGCAAGTAGTGTAGTGCAATGCAGTGCTAAGAAAATGGAAGAAAAGAAAGAAAATACGAAAGAACCTAGTTATTATAGTTAACAATATGGTGTTGTGCACTCAAAAACTTATTGAGAGAGGTAGATCTCATGCTAAGTATTCTCACCAAAAGAAATAGGAAGGAAGAAAGAAGAAAAGAATAAAGGAGAAAAGAAAGAAGAGAAGACAAAAGAAATTTTGGAGGGGATGGATATCTCTATTACCTTATTTGTGGTGATGGTATCATGGGCATATGCATTTAAAATTTAAGCACAATTTAAAACAATATTTTCAAGCTATATAGTAGCCAGTCAAATCACCTATGTGAGAATTTAAGGGGAAAAGCAGAAAACTTAATTAACATAATGTGATAATTACTACATGTGGGGAAAAAGCAAGTCAAATGAATAGAGAAAAATTGAAGGTGACTATGGTTAACAATCATGTTTCTTTAGGCAGATTTTTAGTTTTTTTAGTTACTTAAAATTATATGGAGTAATGTATATTCTAAAAGTTGCTTTCCGTTGAGTATGCATTATTTTAATGACAAAAAAAAAAAAAAACACTAAGGTTTTTTGTTTTTGTTTTTTGTTTTGAGAAGTCTAGCTCTGTTACCCAGGCTGGAGTGCAAAGTGGCATGATTTTGGCTCACGGCAACCTCTGCCTCCAGGTTCAAGCAATTCTCCTGATTCAGCCTCCGAGTAGCTGGCATTACAGGCACCTGCCAGCACGCCTGGTTCAATTTTGTATTTTTAGTAGAAACAGGGTTTTGCTATGTTGGCCAGGCTGATCTCAAAACTCCTGACCTCAAGTGATCTGCCACCTCAGCCTCCCAAAGTGCTGGGATTACAGGCATGAGCCACCCCGCCTGGGGCAACACTGAGGATTTAATTTTTTAAAGAGAAGAAATTAAATCAACCAGTGCGAGGATGAGCACCTCATTTTTGTCTCTGGCTGCTGGCTAGAGGGGAGTTTGGATGGAATGTGGAGAGGGCCTACTTGCTCCAGGTACTCTGAACTTAACAGGGCACTGCAGAGCAATCTTTTCTAAGTTTTGCAGAAATGTCTTCCATCCCCTTATACTTTTTCACATAAAGATGGCTCTCCTATACATTTGGAGAAAACATTTTTACCTTGTTTGCCTGTCTGTAGCCCTTGGCCTATACAACATTCCCTGAGCATCAGAAGAGTTACCCGAGAAAACTTAAAATACACCAACATTTGGCCCCTGCCCCAAGACACTGATCTAATCTGACGGAGTGGGGGCTAGGCATCTGTATTCTGGGTGATTCTAAGGGGCAGCCAGGGCGCGGGACCCATGGGACTCTGCACCACCCAAACCACCCGCTGGCTCAGGACTTCCAGCCAATTCTATTTGTCCCCTGGAAATGTGGAAACTGGGGGATGATAGTTCCTTCTTGGAAGTGCGGAGATGGGAGAGACTGAGCCGGTGGCTGGAGGGTGGGTAGCCACGACTGATAGGTGTGAGTTAGCACCACAGGCAACACCAGCGATGCCAGCAGAGCAGAGGCTCCTGGGCAAGGGAGGAGGGGCAGTGAGATGTCGCCAGGGAATGAGCTCAGCTCAGACGCCCTCCAACCCCTTGGAACAACAGCATGCGGGAGCTGACCCTCCGCTCCTTGAAACGAGCCTCTTTCAAGGTCAGAAGTTGGGACTTTCCTCCATTGAAAATAAGGGAGGAGATTCAAAAGCAGGAAACAGGCCGGGCGCGGTGGCTCACGCCTGTAATCCCAGCACTTTGGGAGGCTGAGACGGGTGGATCACGAGGTCAGGAGATCGAGACCATCCTGGCTAACACGGTGAAACCCCGTCTCTACTAAAAAACTAGCCGGGCGCGGTGGCGGCGCCTATAGTCCCAGCTACTCGGGAGGCTGAGGCAGGAGAATGGCGTGAACCCGGGAGGCGGAGCTTGCAGTGAGCCGAGATCGCACCACTGCACTCCAGCCTGGGCGACAGAATGAGACACCGTCTCAAAAAAAAAAAAAAAAAAAAAAGCTGGAAGCAGTCCTGGAAGACCCTCGAGAGGAATCTGCTCAGGCCTGTGCCTCACGACAGAGTCCTTAATCTGGAGTTCCTAAATACATCGGCTTCTGAGTCTCCGCGCTTGCTCAGGTAGAATTCTATGGGCATTTGTGCGTACATTCATTTTATAGAGGAGAAAGTCTATGTTTTATTCTGAAAAGGGTCCATGAGCCTAATAATTAAAAACAACTGCTCTATAAGAACAGAAAATTTTAAGAACTCTCTCCTTCTAAACCTAGGTAGGAATTTAAATGTTTTAGAAAACAAATACTGTGTTAATATTACAGAGAAAGGCAGAGAGAGAGAGAGATCAACAGTATGTTCAGTGCAAATTCTAAACGTATGTATATTTTGTGTGTATGTGTGTATTTATTGGAACTGAGGCTGCTTTTACAATTTATCTAGAAGAATAGTTCCATATGTTGGAGGATAGTAACTCTCATACAATTTGATGGGAGTAGATTGCGGTACAAACATCATTTTGGAAAACTTATTTTGTATTATCTACTAAAATTATAGCCAACAGAACTGCATGCACGCGTGCATCAGCATTTTTTTATTATTGTTTTTTTAGATGGAGTCTCGTGTTGTCACCCAGGCTGGAGTGCAATGGCGTGATCTTGGCTAACTGCAATCTCTGCCTCCTGGGTTCAAGTGATTCTCCTGTCTCAGCCTCCTAAGTTGCTGGGACTACAGGCGTGCACCACAGCGCCGAGCTAATTTTTGTATTTTTAGTAGAGACAGAGTTTTGACACGTTGGTCAGGCTGGTCTTGAACTCCTGACTTCAGGTGATCCACCCGCCTTGGCATCCCAAAGTGGTGGGATTACAGGTGTAAGCCACAACGCCCGGTCCCACAGTAGCATTTTTAAATTGACAAGTAATAGTTGTCTATATTTATTGGGACAGCATTATTAATATCCCCCAAATGCAAACAATTGAAACCACCGTGAACAGTGGAATGGATAAATTGTGGCAGTTGTGATAGAACTCTATACAGCGATGAAAAACAATATGTGTGTATGAAAGTCATAAACATAATATTGAGCAAAAGAAACAAGACACAAAAGAAAAACCCTCTAAACTATTTCATTTCTGTAAAGCTCAAAACAGGCAACCCTAACCTATGGCACTGGAAGTCAGGACAGTGGCCACTCTAGTAGAGGCACAAGGAGGCTTCTGGGGTGCTAGTGATGTTCTATTGATTGGTGAGTACTTGGGTGTGTGCACTTTGTGATAATTCATCAAGTTGTACACTTACAGCTTATAAACTTTTATTTCTAAATATTACGCACTTTAAAACTGTTCTGCTTATTATCTGCAAACACACGCATACTGCATTACATTTAAATAATGAAGGGCTTATAAGCACCATATATAAGCAATTGCCACAGATATAAAATGTAGAAAATTGGCAAAATAAGTGAAAAGGGGTTTCACAAAAGAGTGATGAGCAGTCAAGCAGGTCCTAAACCGCAGCAGTGGGAGCTGCCAGGCTGACTTGCTATCTTTCCATAGATTTGCCCAGTAAGAAAACCATGATCTGTATGGATGCAGGCAACTTATTTTGAATCAGCTCCTCTTACCCTCCCAATCCCATGGGGACTCCGTGGAGGCAGACGTTGGGGAGGCTGCACAGACAGGGGATCTGTGCACAGCTGAAGAGCCCTGAGCCTAGGAGACCCCCCAATCTCCAAAGGGGCTGCCGGCACCCTAGTGACTCTCCTCGCCAGAGACATTGTCATTGTCACCCTGGAGTGTAAGCAAGTCTCTAGGGAGAATTTTTGCCCTCTCTTTTCAATTTAAAAATAAATTATGGGCTGGACATGGTGGCTCATGCCTGCAATCCCAGCACTTCGGGAGGCTGAAGTGGGCAGATCATGAGGTCAGGAGATCGAGACCATCCTGGCTAACGTGGTGAAACCTGTCTCTACTAAAAAATACAAAAAAAATTAGCCGGGCGAGGTGGCGGGCACCTGTAGTCCCAGCTACTGTGGAGGCTGAAGCAGGAGAATGGTATGAACCCGGGAGGCAGAGTTTGCAGTGAGCTCAGTTCACACCACTGCACTCCAGCCTGGGTGACTGAGCGAGACTCCGTCTCAAAAAATATATAAACAAAAATAAATAAATAAATAAATAAATAAAGAGCTGGGCATGGTGGCTCACGCCTGTAATCCCAGGACTTTGAGAGGCCAGGCTGGTGGATCACTTGTGGTCAGGAGTTCAAGACCAGCCTGGCCAGCATGGCAAAACCCTGTCTCTACTAAAAATACAAAAAATTAGCTGGGCATGGGGGCACGTGCCTGTAATCCCAGCTAGTCAGGTGACTGAGGCAGGAGAATCGCTTGAACCTGGGATACGGAGGTTGCAGTGAGCTGAGATTGCACCACTGCACTCTAGCCTTGGCAACAGAGTGAGCCTCTGTCTCTAAATATATAAATATAAAATAAAATAAATTATGAATTTTTGTCTTTTTTTCATATACTCAGACTAAATAAAGGCATTTTTACTGGTATATTCCTCAACAGACTTTTCTTGTATGTGTTTGTAATCCATAGCAGAAAAGATAATGCTACTCACACTGTTCTTTCATTTCTGAGCTAAGGAAATTTGTAACGCTGCACATTTTCACTGGTTAATTAACTGTCTCATCTTTGGGTGGTTACATTTTAATCCAAAAGGTGTTAAAGTTCTCAACTTTAGTAAGGTTAAGAAGAGTACACTTTTCCCCTTATAAATGAAAAATGTCCTGCCAGGCCCTCCAGCTAATAGAGTGTGAAATGTTTCCTTAAATTGATGGTTGACCAAACTTCATTTAGTTAGGAAAAAAATTGACTTACGAAACTCTTTAGTCCTTCATTTGCACAACTGCCATTTTCTTTTTCTAAAATTTAAGCAGAAATTTATAAAAAGTATCTCAATTCTGGAGGCCAAACCTCTAGTTTTCATCCCTCCTTGAAATTTGCACCTGGAGTTACGTGCCCTTAAGTGGCACAGTCCGTGGGGCTTGACAGTGAATGCTTTACCTCTTCTTTAGGAATTTCCCAGTGCTCAGAAGAGAGAACCACTTAAAGTAAGACTTAATTTGTTTTTACAAATAAATGAGAGAGAAAAAGGTGTAGTGAAAAGAAAATTGCACAGAGGCTGGGAAATTTGCAGTGAGAATTTTGAAAGATTAAACCTATCTAAGGGGCACTTTATGATGAACAAAATATTTTTATATTTTTTTCTATAATTGAATAAGGGTGTTTGTAAATCATTGAAAGGTGAGGTTACTTATGAGATTTGTTTATCTCTCTCTCTCTCTCTCTCTCTCTCTCAATTTTTTCCCTAGAGACAGGGTCTCACTCTATTGCCCAGGCTGGTCTTGAACGCCTGAACTCAAGTGATCCTCCCACCCTGACTTCCCAAAGCACTGTGATTACAGGTGACAGCCACCGCATCCTGCCATGTTCTGTATTAAGACATCTGACTTGAGGCTTCTGCTCACCCTCTCCAGAGGCCCACAGAGCCAAATCTTAGAAGAGTGAAAGGGACTCAGGAAAGGGACAGGTGGTGAGGCAGGAGTTGAGGAGCAAAGGCCAATTTAGCTGCTACCTTCTCTCTATCTAAACCAGTGGTTCTCAAAGGACTGTTCCTGGACCAGCATCTGAGATCTTGTTAGAAATATGAGTTCTTCCTGGACCTGCTGAAGCAGAAACTCTGGCAATGGCCCCCTGCAATCTGTGTTTAGACAAACCCTCTGGGTGATTCTGATGCACACAAAAGTCCGAGAACCATTGTCCCGTATTTCCAACATGAAAATTACTTTTAAGTTCAGAAGACTCTATAAATAGCTTCAGATGACAATTCAAAGCAGAAAAACAAAATATAATAGAGAATAATTCTGGATAAACTATTTTCTTCCCAAAATATATGAGAATTGAAAAATAAGGAGAGGAGGTTACAGGAAGTGCACACATGTTTAACTCTAGTGATAAATATTCTTTTCCATAATTTGGCCAAACAATTTGAAAAACTACAGTTAATCTGGAAGAGAAAGTATGACTTTTTAGTTAGAACTTTTCTCTTTGAAGTTTCCTTGTCTAAATTCTTTTGGGAATCACTGGTGAAAATGTAGGAAATTACCAAGAAGTATAAACACAGTGAAATTTATCTTCAGAATTTTCTTTCTTCCTGACCTGAAAATGATTAAAAACAGTAGTCAGAATTCCCAAAGGAAATGTTTCAATATGTTCCTTCTTACAGTGCCTAATTCATCAATGGCTGACCTGATATATAGCAAATAACAGTACTGTACTCATAGCTAAAAAAAACTGAGGAAGGACTGGGCGACGTGGCTCACGCCTGTAATCCCAGCACTTTGGGAGACTGAGGCGGGTGGAGTACCTGAGGTCGGGAGCTCGAGACCAGCCTGGCCAACATGGTGAAACCCTATTTCTACAAAAAAATACAAAAATTAGCTGGGCGTGGTGGTGGGCGCCTGTAATGCCAGCTACTTGGGAGAATGAGGCAGGAGAATCGTTTGAGCTTGGGAGGTGGAGGTTGCCATGAGCCGAGATCGTGTCGCTGCACTACAGCCTGGGCAACAGAGCAAGACCCTGTCTCAAAACAAAACAAAAACAAAATAAAACAAAACAAAAAAACCAAAAACCTGAGGAAGAAGTTTTTTTTGTTTTTGTTTTTTGTTTGTTTGTTTGTTTTTGAGATGGGGTTTCACTCCGTCACCCAGGCTAGAGTGCAGTGGTGTGATCACGGTTTACTGCAGACTCAACCTCCGGGGCTCGGTGATCCTCCCACCTCAGTCCCCCATGTAAGCTGAGACTACAAGCACGTGCTTCCACTCTCAGCTAATTTTTCATTTTTTTTGTAAAGGCAGGGATCTCTCTATGTTACCCAGGCTGGTCTTCAGCTCCTGGGTTCAAACAATCCTCCTGCCCCGGCCTCCCAAAGTGCTGGGATTAGAGATGTGAGCCACTGTGCCTGCTTGTATTTTCTTTTTGAGCTTTGGGAAATAACAAATGCTAAACCAATGTATGGCTAATTGTACTCTAGGTAGAAAGGTTAGTGCTTTGAAATAAAAGTAAAACCAGTAGCTTCTTCCCACAGAGACTGGCCTCTGCCACAGTGAAGTCAAGGGTGCACCTGAACTTGCAGGTGCTCTGAAGCCCTGGTTGACACTGTCTTACTGAAGACTCAAAGTGAGGGGCTACAAGTCCACGCAGAAGGTGACCTTTGATTGTGGCACCCGGTTCCTATCTTGTCTTTCAGCATAACACTGTGTTAAGTCAAAAATGCAGCCAATGAAAATGCGACTTATATTGACAGAAAGTCCCAGAAATGTTGATAAAATTAAAATTTAAAAACAAATAGACCAGGCACAGTGTCCTGTAAACCCAGCACTCTGGAAGGCCGAAGTGGGAGGATTGCTTGAGGCCAGGAGTTTGACACCAGCCTAGGCCACATAGCAAGACTGCATCTCTACAAAAAATATAAAGATTAGCTGGGTGTGGTGGTGTGAACCTGTAGTCCCAGCTACTAAGGAGACTGAGGCAGGAGGATCACCTGAATCCAGGAGTTCGAAGTTACAGGGAGCTGTGATCTGTACTCCAGCCTGTACTACAGAGTAAGCCCCAGTCCCTAAAAAAAAAAAAAGTTTGAGCGCAGTGGCTCATGCCTGTAATCCCAGTACTTTGGGAGGCCGAAGTGGGTGGATCACCTGAGGTCAGGAGTTCAAGACAAGTCTGACCAACATGGTGAAAACCTGTCTCTACTAAAAATACAAAAATTAGTTGGGCATGGTGGCCCATGCCTGTAATCCCAGTTATTCAGGAGGCTGAGGCAGGAGAATCACTTGAACCCAGGAGGCAGAGGTTGCAGTGAGCCAGGATGGTGCCATTGCACTCCAGCCTGGGCAACAAGAGCGAAACTCCGTCTCAAAAAAAAAAAAAAAAAAAAAAAGGGTGGGAGGCAGCGTGGTGGCCCACTTACGTAATCCCAGCACTTTGGGAGGCCAAGGCAGGCAGATCACTTGAGGTCAGGAGCTTGAGACTAGCCTGACCAACATGGCGAAACCCCGTCTCTACTAAAAATTCGCTGGGCATGTTGGGGGACACCTGTAATTCTAGGGAGGCTGAGGCACAATAATCGCTTGAACTTCGGAGGCAGAGGTTGCAGTAAGCCGAGATTGCACCGCTGCGCTCCAGCCTGAGTGATGAAGTGAGACTCTGTCTCAAAAAACAAAACAAAACCAGAAATAAAGAGGTGAAGAAAGTAGAGAGGAGGTGAGGAAAGGAAATAAATCTCCCTGAAGTGAATAAATCCACATATTCAAGCAGCATTTGGATTACAGTTAATGGCATGGGTTAGACCCTTGAGATCAAGGTGCAATTTTACGCATCTGTAATTTTTCTGTCACTTTTTCTGTAAAGAAGAAATCTTTGACCAAATGGTTACACTTCTGATGAATGTGAAGGAGAAGTGTGTCGCTACTCCTTGGTGTCCTGGGCTCGCAACCCTGAGGTCCCACCCGTTCTGTGCGGCAGAGACTGTGCTGGCTGTGCAGCCTCTCCGTTCGGAAGAGCATCCTCGGCAGACTGTGCTATCCTGCCAGACACAGTGGACCAGAACCCGTGACTGGATTTCCTAAACTCCTGATGGAAGAAGAATGAGGTGAAGAAGAAACTTTTTTTTTTTTTTTTTTTTTTTGAGACAGAATCTCGCTCCGTCACCCACATTGGAGTTCAGTGGCGTGATCTTGGCTCACTGCAAACTCCACCTGCCAGGTTCAAGAGATTCTCCTGCCTCAGCCTCCCGTGTAGCTGGGATTAGAAACTAATCTTCATCAAGTGTCCAGTATCTGTCTTACAATGTGCTGGGTGTCTTACACATGGTCCTACATAAAGTAAGACAAAGGCCAAGGGACACACAGCTGTCATTGCTTCCCATACAGTCTAACCCCTTCCTCCACCAGTTGGGCTGGGGGCAGACACCTGGCCCAGGCTGGGTCAGTTGGATTTTCTCTCTCAGGAGCTTTGGAACACAGGTCCTGAGAAAAGGAGCTGATGTGCTGCAGGCAACAGAACTGCAGTGTCATATATGGTCATAGCTTGAGCTATTATTGCAGTAGACCAAAGCCATGTGCAGATAAATTACAGGAGGCGAGAGAAGCCACAAGTGGGCTAGGCTACATCACTTGCGGAGAGAAGCAGACACAAGAAACTCCGCGGTGCGGAGAAGACAGAGGTCTCTGATTTTCCAGGGTGATGTGGCTGCACGCTGTTTCATTTCTCAGAGGTCTGAGGGAGTAACTGTTGTATCCTTAGTAAAACCATCTTTTGCTTAATGTTGACTCAAGTGAGCTTGTGTTCTTGGTGTAAAAAAGTGAAAAGTGTATGTTCCAAATCTAATCTAGGGACAGAACCGAATTTTGTGTGATGTAATCCCCAAACTTCTGGGAAGAAATTTTTTTTACTTAAAAATTTTTTTTTCATTTGTCTTTTACCATGCAAGACTTCATCACCAGAAATCAACATTTTTGATTTTGAAAAATTAAGGCAATTTAATATTAAACTTTAATGGGGTTAAGACTTGTTCTGGGAAACCTGTTACTCACCCAGTCAAGCAAGACGAAAGTGACCTTTAATCAAACATTCTTTTCGGGTTGTATCTGGCCCCTTGATGATCATTTGATAAACTCTTCCCCCTGTAAAATGTCCCTGCCAAGAGGAAATTGTATTCTTCTTCTTTTTTTTTTTTTTTTTGAGACGGAGTCTTGCTCTGTCACCCAGGCTGGAGTGCAATGGCATGATCTCGGCTCACTGCAACCTCTGCCTCCCAGGTTCAAGTGATTCTCCTGCCTCAGCCTCCCAAGTAGCTGGGATTACAGGCATGCACCACCACGCCCAGCTAATTTTTGTATTTTCGGTAGAGACAGGGTTTCACCATGTTGGCCAGGCTGGTCTTGAATTCCTGACCTCAGGTGATCCACCTGTCTCGGCCTCCCAAAGTGCCAGGATGACAGGCATGAGCCACCGCGCCCAGCTGGAAATTGTGTTAGTCTAACAGGGGACTTTTCCTTTGAGTGCAAGATTGTACTAATCTCATATACAAATTGTCTGAAAGTTCGCTCAGGCAAGGACAATGAGGCAAGCTCTGAGGCAGCAAATGTCTCAATGTTCTCCTCAGCAGTGGTCTTACCTGGGAACTTGCTAGAAATGCAAAGTCTCCAGTCACAATCGACCTACTGAATAGGAAACTCTATAGGTGGGACCCAGCCGTGTGAGATCCAGGTGATGCTGACATGCATGACATTTAAGAACCTCTGCGCTCAGGATGCTGCAGCTCATATAGTGCTTGCTGGATTCCTCTGAAGACTGGGCTTGGGCTGGGTGGTACAGGAGAAAGGATGTAACCAGAACAGGCTCCTTGTGCGACACACACAACACGTCAGTCTGCTAAGACAACCAGGTTGCAGCAGATAAAGAGGTTGAATCATAGGGTCACTGAACAAGGAGATGGGAGGGAACCTCGAATCCATCTCCTCAAGGAGTTTGGGGCCAGGGTTTTGAAGGGTTTGGAGTGGGCCGAGACGTGGAGCTCATTGGTGGGAGAGTGCAGGGTGAAGTTGTGGGGTAGGGAGAGGAAGAAGCTGTGTTTTCAGGCTGATCCCTTCCTCTGTGGGGTCTTCGAGCTGGGTGCTGGAATTCAGGGTCTGAAAACATCTTAAGCAATCGTTAAACAAAGTCCTTATACTTCTAATGTCAGCGATCCTGTCTATAAGAACAATGGGGAGGCATATTAATTCTTATGCAGTCTTCTGACCCTAATGTCAGAAATCTCAGAAACAATAGGGAGGCCAATGGTCAGGGTCCAGGGCTCCAGGACTTTCAGCAACAAGGCGGTGGGCCAGAGTGCAGCCTGCCTGATGCTGATTATAACTATATTTCTGTGCAGAACCCAGCACGCAATTTTTGTTCACCCTGTGGGGACATACCCACATGCCGGTTTTCCATATTCTTCTTGGCTCAAAGTGGCCTCCCTTCAATAAATAAATGATTCCCTTGAGAGGGGCTTAGACAGTGACCCAGTGAAAAGCCTCCCGCTGTTTCCACTGTGGACTGTGGAGCTTTATTCAGACAACAGGCCCAACTGCGGCTCCACTGGCCCTGTGATAACCCTACACTGTTGGCTGGCCTGCTTCCCCGTCCAGAAGGAGGTTAATGAGAAGGCGAACATGAGCACTCCTCACAGGGAACGTGCCCGAGCAAGTCTGCAGGACTCAGATTTGCTTGCAGTTGTTAGCCAAGCCAATCTCCTACCGACACATTTAGCTTGGGGACAATGTCCTGTCCCCAGACAGGAGGCCTGAAAACTTGACAGATGGCAAGAGCTAGCATCTTTTCTTTAGGATGAGGAGCAGGGAAGAAGTCCTCATTATTGGAGGAACACACATTTTAAGAAGGAAAAAATGGCCACTCCTTACTAGATCATTCCTCACCAGTCCCTCCCGCCTTCCTCAGGGGAAAACTGCTTTCTCTTTCCTCTGTGCCCCAGGGCAGCTCCAACTCCCCAACACAGCACGATACTGTTATCCTTGCTTCTAGACTGGCTCCTTAATGAGACTCTTTGAGGGCCAAACCAATGATTAGTCATCTTTGTATTCTCTGTTTGGCAAAATGTATTTGCTGGATGAATGAGCTTTAACTAGGGCTGGTGCAGATGTTTGGGTGGCAAGGGGAGTTGGCTAGCGGATCCTAAAACCCAGGCAATCAGCCCTTCCTGACTGTAGATTCCCGTTGGCCTTGTACACACACACACATACACACATCTTAATGGTGATTTCAGGACACTTAAAATTCCCTTTCAGTTTAAAAAAGTTTTAAATGGTCCTGGCACAGCGGCTCACACCTATAATCCCAGCACTTTGGGAGGCCAGCGTGGGTGGCTCACCTGAGGTCAGGAGTTCGAGACCACCCTGGCCAACATGATGAAACCCCGTCTCTACTAAAAATTCAAAATTAGCTGGGTGTGGTGGCACTTGCCTGTAATCCCAGCTACTCAGGAGGCTGAGGCAGGAGAATCACTTGAACCCGGGAGGTGGAGGTTGGAGGCTACAATGAGCTGAGATCATGCCATTGCACTCCAGCCTGGGTAAAAGCAACAAAACTCTATCTCGGGGAAAAAAAAAAAAAGCTTTAAATGGCTCTGGTGGCTAGTTGCAATGGTCCATTCAAATAGAAGAATTAGTTTCTACCGCCTTACTCCCAAAGAACACGCACATCTTACAGAAAGGTGAGATGCTACTCACGTGTAGGGTCATTTCGGTTCCCATCACAGAAAGCAAAGAAAAACACTGGACATTCAAACTATATTGTGTCAACCTCATTGGTTCCTTTGGGACTGCTGAGAAGTGTACCTTTGTGTTCTCCATGCACAGGGATTTGCTAAGGAAATGTAGAGTGTCAACAAGACCAGAGACACTGTTTTCTTAGTTGAGCGGGGTGGCTTCATTCAGGGACTTCGACATTTGCATAGAAACCTCTTGATTGCAGGGACAGCAGGAGTTGGCATGAATTAGGCTGGTACTTGATATGCTAATTACGATTCTCTATAATCTTTGAAGGCTGTTTGGAAAGAGAATTTAGAGTTGGAGAGACTGGAAATGCAGTTAGGTTAAATGACTTGCCCAAAGGTCTCAGAGCTAATGAATGGGAAATTTGCTATGTGTTTCCAATGTGCAAAGAATACTACACGCAATACCTCCTTTAATCCTCTCAGCAATTCTCTGGTGAGTATTTTATTACTATTATTGCCCTGCTGTAAGGGAAGCCACACAGAGCTGCCACTTGCCCAGACTTACTCTGTTAATGAGTGGAGGAGTCAAATGAGGTTTGTGGAGATTTCGGCTGAGGTCAGTCTGGTCCCACAAAAGAACATTCGAAGGTCATTCTATGCTTACCGGGAACAGAGCTAAGATTGTCTCAATTTTTTTTTTTTTTTAATCACTCAAAGATTTTAATGCTCAGTTTTTACAAACACATTCAAGTTTCCATCCAATTTTCTGATTCATAGCAAAATGTACTAGCTTTAAAAATGTGCATTCTTCAGCTTTCTCCTACACTTTCTTGCCTATTTTTCAAAACTGAGCACTGGGTATTTTTAACATAAGTGATATTATATTATATGTGCATTTTAATTGCATGTTTTGGGGAAGAAATGAAATCCATGATATTTTGGGTAACTCATAGTGTACTTATAAAATGAAAAGCTTGCTATCAAAATATACTTTTCACCGGGAGAAAGAAATAAAACAAACAAATGGATCTACACGAATTAAACCTTGCCTTTGGTAGATTTCAGTGCAGGACAGTCCAGAACAAACATATTTGCCCTTACTTCCCCAGAGCTACTCAAATTCTGAGTTGAGTATTTCAATTTTTTTTTTTTTTTTTTTTTGAGACAGAGTCTTGCTGTCGTCCAGGCTAAAGTGCAGTGATGCGATTTCGTCTCACTGCAACCTCCACCTCCCGGGTTCAAGTGATTCTCCTGCCTCAGCCTTTCGAGTAGCTGGGATTACAGGCATTACCCAGCTAATTTTTGTATTTTTAGTAGAGACAGGGTTTCGCCATGTTGGCCAGGCTGGTCTTAAACTCCTGATCTCAGGTGATCCGCCCGCCTCAGCCTCCCAAAGTGCTGGGATTACAGGTGTGAGTCACCGTGCCTGGCCTATTTCACTAATATTTTTAACTGAGATTTTATTAGGTTGGCATTTGTTTATCATTCCACATCTGTAGCCAAGCTCTGAGCGCTTACAATTTTCTGATAATTGTTGGGAGCTTACTCAGGAGCATCTGGACCACTGGACACTTGCGGTAACAGTCCACACCCAGCACTCCCTGTCATCAGATGCTCCACGCCTTTCTCACACTCACCTTGAGCTAGTAACTCTCCTCTGAGCTGTATTTCTTCAAAGATTTCTGAACAACTTCAGCAACTTTAAGGTCAGGTCACTTGCAAAGCTCAGCTCTCTCCTTGGCAAGCTTCTGTTTCTTTCTTTCTTCTCACAGCCTGTTCTTGATTAGGGTCACTCTGTCTGTTGTGGTCTGAGTAAAAGCAGGACCCAGTGAAAAGGGCCCTGCGTTCCCTGGCTGTGATGGCGCTCTTCTGGCCCAGCGTCTTTTGTAGACTGTGGCGGCGGGGTCTCAATTCTCAAACCAGCAATGAACATCTGCTGCTCAGTTCCTATTATTACTGTACATAATAGGCTGCATTTCTTAAATTGGAAAAAAAATGGGCATTTTGTACATTCAAGTTAGCCTTCTAGTTAGTTCCCGACCAAATTAACTATTATCAAGATGTTTATATTTCATTGAATTCACAAGCTGTCTGACAGCAACAAAGGTCGTGTGAACATTGTGAAATCAGGAGCAGAAACATGGAGGTGTCTTTTTTTTGCTTCCCCCCTCATTTGAGATTTGCAGCGTACCTAACAGCAACTGATATGGTATATTCTGTCCTTAAATTTAAAAATTAAAAAGGTAAACACTTAGGTTGAATATTTGGAGGGAAACATTGATACTTTTACGCAGCAAAAATAAATACATACGTATATTTCTCGTTTGTTCAAGACATTTCTCAGCAACTGGAAGTGCTGCTGTGAGACTTCTCCTGAAATCTGCACACGCTCTGGTGGTTGGTGCAGGATAAACGTGGGAATGTGCTGGTTCCTACGGCAAAGGCCCCGGTTGGGGCTTCTCCCTCCCAAGCTGTCCGGTGACGCCAGCCACACATGCAAGGCCAGCAAATTGGAAGCTGGTCATCACTGAGGCCTTAGGACAGCTTGGGTGGGTGTTGAGGGTAGATCTGAGGGGCTAAGGAAGGGGGGGCACGATGACAGGGATGGGCGTTGGCTGTGCCTGGCATGCAGTAGTTGCTCAACAAAGGTGGAGTCTCTAGACAGATGGCTCAGAAGTCTTCAGGGAAGGGGGAGGGAGGTCAAAGATGAACCTTCAGAGCCCGGTATCAATTCAAAGGAGCAGAAAAGCAGTGCAGACAAGGAGGCTTCTCATCTCTAAGCGTCTGCCTGTTCCTCTGCCTTCTAGAAGACACTTCCTGTTAGAGTTTCAGGTTCATGCTCCTGGTCTTCCCTCTTCTCCCTGGTTGGATCAGAGCCTCGATCAGAACATAGCTCCTGGGAGACCCCACTGGCCTCCAAGACAGACAAACAGGAAGAGGGGGATTGTGGCAAGTCTTTCCCCACTCAGTAATGTGGAGAAACTGCCATGGGAGACGAGAAGCTGAAAATGTTTCCATCTATGACCTAATAAGCTAAGGCAATTTCACACACACACGCACGCACCCCATCAAAAACATCATGAATCCTGATGACATCATTTTTGCATCTGCAATGCTATTCCTATTGTCAAGGGCCTTCCTAAAGCACCTTGTTAAATCAGCATTTGATTCAATCACACTGCCTGGACTCAAATCAGCCTCTGAGACTGCAACAGGCCATGCTTCTTCACCGCACCCACAGAAGCACAATCCAAGCACATACTTGGGCTGCTGACGCTTGGTCACTGCGTGTTTACTCACGTAGCACAAAGGGACGCTGGGCCACATACGGTCGTGTTGTTGAATGGAAGCTGAAATGTCACAAGCAGGTTTCCTTGAGCCTTAATGGGTTTTGTTTTCCGAAAGTCTCAAAGGATCGAACCACTTGCCCCTCTCCCTCGGTCTTCTCAGAACACTCTCCCAGGACCGAATTTCAACTTCTGGAGGGATCAAAAATCAACTCGTTAATCAGGAGCTCAAAGCCAGCCTCTTCCTGGATCAGTGTATGGGGGCTGTGCCCCTCCACACTCACGGCCCTATTCAATGTTTTAATTAAAAATTTTCTTCCTCATCTTTCCCATTTTTAACCTGTATAGAACTCATTTGAGTGGAACTCATTCTTCTGTGGGCTCCATGCACTCCCGAAGGCCTCCGATTCCTGATGAGCATAAAACCTTCTTTCCACCATCATCTCGTTTGCAAATGGAAATTCCAGAGCTGCTCCTGGCACTGAGAACCCCAGGGCAGACATCTGGTGGGAACTTTCCATGAGGAAGCAAGACATCTCGATGTGTCTGTCTGCCGTCTGAGGACCCTCAGCTCTTTCCTTCCAGCCACTTCTCTGGCATCTCTTTCCTCTGTGCATCTTGCAAAGTCGGCCCGTCTCACTCCTGGGAAAGCCCCCAGCTCTGATGGTGGCCTGGTCCCCGCGGGGAGTAGAGAGTGTATGAGAGGAGGCAGCACCCAGTGGGGCAGGAGTGTGTGCACCGCCAGGCAATTCAGAGTTCAAAGACCGGCCCTGCCACTTAACAGTGTTATGCTGTGCGGTGGGTGGCTTCTTCGCCTTGTGTCTTGGTTTCTTCATCGGCAGCACTGACAGAAAAATAGCATCTGCCTCCCCCAACTTAGGACCCATTACTGCGTTTGACAAGGCTCATTTGCTACCTTCACCATAAAGCCTTGCCAAACCTAATTACTTCCTTTGTAGGTTTTTGTTCTTGTTTTTGAAATTTGCAAAACAGAAAACCTATTTATTTTCCGATGAGAAATGGAACTATCAAGCACATTGTTTGCCTATAAGCAGATTTATACAGGAAGCTAAATTATTGTCAGGATGTTGGCTGCACACGGCTCAGAGGCGCTGGTGTTGTGAAGCAATGGTGGCCTCACACATTCATCTCCACTAATAATAGTTCATCCTCATTCAGGTGGCACTAGATGCCAGGTGATGTGACTCTAATGTTTATTTATTAAATTTTAATCCTCACTATAACTTATGAGTTAAGAACTGTTGCCTGGGCGCGGTGGCTCATGCCTGTAATCACAGCACTTTGGGAGGCCGAGGTGGGCGGATCACAAGGTCAGGAGATCAAGACCACCCTGGCTAACACAGTGAAACCCCGTCTCTACCAAAAATACAAAAAATTTAGCCAGGCGTGGTAGCTGGCGCCTGTAGCCCCAGCTACTTGGGAGGCTGAGGCAGGAGAATGCCATGAACCCGGGAGACGGAGCTTGTAGTAAGCCGAGATCACACCACTGCACTCCAGCGTGGGAGGCTGAGGATAGATCACGAGGTCAGGAGTTCGAGACCAGCCTGGCCAACATGATGAAAAATTGTCTCTACTAAAAATACAAAAATCAGCTGGGTGTGGTGGCGGGCACCTGTAATCCCAGCTATTTGGGAGGCTGAGGCAGGAGAATCCACTTGAAACTGGAAGGCGGAGGTTGCAGTGAGCTGGGATCGCGCCACTGAACTCCAGCCTGGGCGAAAGAGCAAAACTCTGTCTTGAAAAAAAAAAGGAAGACTTTCATCCTTAGTTTAATACTCTGCTGTTGCATTAAACTTGAAATTCTTAGCCCATTGATCTCTGAAACTGTGTTTCTTAAGAGAAATCCAGTGGGACAGTAGAGTGTATAGATTAACAGAGCAGACACATGCAAGATGCATGTCTGCTGTTCCTTGCCATCTGATTTGCACACTGCATTCATGTGGCCCCTGAGCACAGCATTCCACTGGGCCACGATATATGGAATTCAGCAAGGCTCAACCCAAGTACAAGGTAAGGGTGTCGTGTCCATGACCAAGTAGGCAGAGGCGCTGGAGCTCTGAGAGGCCATGCTTTCCTTTGGACCAGGAACTGACCAGAACTGGCTTTTGAATGCAGAAAGGAGACAGACAGTCGTGTTCAAATACACACAGATGGCCAAGAAACCCTATCACATCCTTTCTTACTCATGCTATTTCCCTCTACTAGCCAACCCACTGTTCCTTTTTCTTCTAATTCTTCCCTACTGTTTAGTAAGCTGAAGGAAGAGTGTTTGTAAAATACATGAATATCAAGAAGCAAAACAAAAATAGTTGAGTTAGTTTGGGACAGTGTTTCTACAATTCTAGTAAGAACAAAACGTATTATTAGTATATGAGATTCAAAATACAAATTGTGTAATATCTGTGATCCAACGTGAGCTAAAAGCTCATGCTTTTTGCATTTAAAAGTGGCATTGTACAACAGAAAGGTTTATGGTCTTGTTTTTGTTTTGATCGTCACGGTCTTAGAGTGCCCTTGTGCAATGCTAAGGTTCTGTGAAATGGCTTATATTGAACACAGGGCCTTGCTCTGAGGGCCAGGTGAGGCCCTAGGAACACAAACGCCAGGGTGACCATGGGGGCCAGCTCCTGATGTCAGCCAAAGCTTTTCTCTTCCTTGTGACATTTCCTGTATGAGATTATGTGTCCCATCAAGGCAGGTACCATGTTTTTTTTTCATCCCAGTAGAGGTTGCTGTTCCCAACCTCTACACATGGCCTAGCATTTTTGAAGGTGTTCAATAAAGAATCTTCAAATGAATGAGTGTATACACGAGTGAGCGGATGAACAGGCTATGAGGATTCTTCATCTTCTATCCCAGTTGGATTCAATTTGGAGATGTTCTTACCTGTGGGAATGTGCATTAGTCATGGCTGACCAGGCAGGCTGAGTTACCCGGCCTGGGCCAGTTCGCACCTGTTGTCTCCTGTAATTACTGAGTATCTCCTTTCACTCTCAGACGTTCTATGATCCAGATGATAAACTATATGACCACCCTAATTGCAGAAGGTAGGAAGGCTTCAGAAGAAGAACAATAGCCAGAAGACACCAGTCACGGGACTTCCTAAAGCTCGGTGTTGATGAAGGAAGGGACAGCAAATGCTTTCTAAGGCCTCTTTCTTTTTCTTTAGATGGGGTCTTGCTCCATTTTCCAGGCTGGAATGCAGTTGTGCAGTCACGGCTCACTGCAGCCTCAAACTCCCAGGCTCAAGCAATCCTCCCACCTCAGCCTCCTTAGTAGCTGGGACTACTGGCACACGTCACCATGACCTGCTAATTTTTTCAAGAAGATGGGGTCTTGCCATGTTGCCCAGGCTGGTCTCGAACTCCTGGGCTCAAGCATTTCTCCTGCCTCAGCCTCCCAAAGTGCTGGGATTACAGGCATGGGCCACCACACCCGGACTCTAAGGGCTCTTTCTGCTCTCAGATTCTTAGATCCTGTGAGATATATTATATATACACATATGTATTATATCATATGTATTTTATATATTATTATATATATAAAACTTTTTCTTTCTTTCTTTCTTTTTTTGAGACGGAGTCTCACTCTGTTGCCAGGCGGTCGCGGCTCACTGCAACCTCCGCCTCCTGGGTTCAAGCGATTCTCCTGCCTCAGCCTCCCAAGTAGCTGGGATTACAGGCATGTACCACCATGCCTGGCTAATTTTTATAGTTTTTTAGTAGAGATGGGGTTTCACCACGTTGGCCAGGCTGGTCTTGAACTCCTGACTTTGTGATCCACCTGCCTCGGCCTCCCAAAGTGCTGGGATTACAGGCATGAGCCACCGCGTCCAGCCATTTTTTTCTTTATTTACAGGCACACCTCATTTTATTGTGCTTTGCTTTATTGACCTTTGCAGATATTGTGTTTTTTACAAATTGAGGCTTTGTGGCAACCCAGCATTGAGTGCGTCTATTGGCACTACTTTTCCAACAGCATGTGTCACTGTGTCCCATTGTGGCGATTCTCACAATACTTCACAATTTATCATGACTAGTATGACTATTATCTGTCATGGTGATCTTTGCTTGCTGATCTTTGATGTTACTATTGTAATTGTTTTGGGGTGCACTCATATGAGATGACAGACTTAATTGATCAATGTTGTGTGTGTTCTGACAGATCTGTGGGAAATATTTAAAGAAGGAAATACAAAATTTACTTATTCTAAATCCACAGTATTGAAAAACACAAAAGCATGGTTAACTCTCAACATTCTACCCCAGTAAGGTGTTCAGGAATATGTAGAACTAACTGTGACATTGTGAAATATGTATTTGGTCTTCCTCCCGCTCTCCTGGTATACAGCTCCTGAAATCCTTGGACTCTTCAAAGTGATAAATGCCTTTCTGTAGCTTCAGGATGGGGGCTGTCCCTGGAAAAACCAAGGCAGGATTAGAGAGTTGGGACTTTCAACGCCACCTCCCCATCTCCGGGGAGGGGAAAAGGGCTGAAGGTTAAGTTGATCAGCAATGGCCAATGGTTTAATCACTCACGCCTACTTAATGAAGCCTCCATACAAACCCAAAAGGACTGGGTTCAGGGAGCTTCTGGATCGCTGAACTCGTGGAGGTTCCCGGAGGCTGGTATGCCCATGGAAGCTCCATGTCGCTTTCCCCATACTTCACCCTGTGCATCTTTTCTTCTGTGTCCTTTGTAATATCCTTTATAATAAACCAGTAAACATGTTTCCCTGGGTTCTGTGAGCTGCTCTAGCAAATCAATCAAAGCCAAGGAGGGGGTCATGGGAATCCCGATTTATAGCCAGATTGGAAGCACAGGTCACAACCTGGGGCTTTTGATGAGCATCAGAAGTACGGTGGGTGGCCTTACGGGGCTGGGGCCTCAACCTGTGTAATCTGAGGCCATCTCCAGGTAGACAGTGTCAGAATTGAACTAGAGGACACCCAGCTGACGTCCACTGCAGAATTAATTGCTTGTTTGTGGGGGAAAAATCCCTGTACATCTGGCATCAGAATGGTGTTGTGAGGGTAGACTGGGAGACAACTGAGTTTGTTTTTTTGACTCACCAGCATTTGTTATATCAATTCCATCATATAACCTTCCTAATTATGCTAGTCTATTAAAATTAGTTAACATCTTTTGAGTATATTTTGTCTGAGAATGAACAGAGGTGATGACGCGGGTTGGATGTTCCTTCCCCTCCAAATCTCACATTAAATGGCGACCTCCAGTGTTGGAAGTCAGCCTGGTGGGACGTGTTTGGATTACGGGGGTGGATTCTTCATGAATGGCTTAGCACCATCCCCTTGGTGATGAGTGAGCTCTTGCTTTGCGTTCACATGAGATCTGGTTATTTAGAAGTGTGTGGCA
The DNA here is from genome assembly GCF_047675955.1 of Chlorocebus sabaeus. Lineage (NCBI taxonomy): Eukaryota > Metazoa > Chordata > Mammalia > Primates > Cercopithecidae > Chlorocebus > Chlorocebus sabaeus. The sequence continues at coordinate 70,160,913 of NC_132921.1, forward strand.
CCTCCCCCAACCCTTGTTCCCACGCCAACCACGTGGTGCCTGCTCCCTGTCACCTTAACCATGATTGGAAGCTCCCTGAGGCCCTCACCAGAAGCAGATGCTGCAGCCAGGCTGGTGTAGCCTGCAGAACCACAAGCCAATTAAACCTCTTATCTTTGTAAATTACCCAGCCTCAGGTATTTCTTTATGGTGACACAGAAATGGCTGAACACAGGTGACCTACAACTTACTGTGAATAATCCCATATTGATAATCATTAGATTGGTGCAAAAGTAATTGTGGTTTTTGCCATTAAAAGTAATGTAAAAAGGGTGGGGCACAGTGGCTCACACCTGTAATCCCAGCACTTTGGGAGGCTGACAGGGGTGGATCACCTGAAGTCAGGAGTTTGAGATCAGCCTGGCCAACATGGAAAAACCCTGTCTCTACTAAAAATACAAAAAATTAGCCAGGCATGATGGCGCGCGCCTGTAATCCCAGCTACTCGGGAGGCTGAGGCACGAGAATCACTTGAACCCAGGAGGCGGAAGTTGCAATGAGCCAGTATTACACCACTCTACTCCAGCCTGGGCAACAAGAGCGAAACTCCATTTCAAAAACAAAAAAGGAATGTGAAAAGTAATAAAAATAGCACCTTTAAGTCAACCTTAACTCTCAGATTCATAAAGCTGGGAATAATATTAAAGCTTATTTAAATGCAACTCCTTAATTTTATAGACAAGGCCTCTAACGCCCAGGAAGACTGAGCCTACGTTGTGCAAGGTCACTAAACAAATCATTGTGTCCAGGAATAGAACCCACATTGTTCTATCTCTTCATTGGTAAAGTATGCCTGACAATAATTTTACACAGGAATAATACTTAAAATGTTTATTTCATAAGCACTGTTATTTGCTGCTATGGAACTTTCTATAAATCCATGGTTCTATTTTTGCTTTCCATGTAAACATACCCTTATTATGTATGTAAAGATGAGCTTAGAGTTGGGCTGGAAAGCCAGACTTCCTTCCAGACAGCAGGAAGAAATGGGAACTGGCATCCTCTATTTCAAATCCCTACTTCTGTTTTGACAGGTAATAATGTTGCCAGATGCCAGGGGTTCAGGCTAGGTCTGGTTGTCACTGTACAGAAAGCCAATCACTGAGACGATGAGTGTTGCTGGGGAAGAAAGGCTTTAATGCAGGTGATGTCAGCTGGGACACGGGAGCCCAGTCTCAAATCTGTCTCCCTAACCAACTGAAGTTAGGGGTTTATATAGCAGGGAGTTAGGGAGAGGTAAAGAAGGGGCATTGGTCAATAGGCAGCAGGTGCATTTCATGACCGAATGCCATCATCTGAAAAGTTTCAGTTCCCTGATACTATCTGGGAGGCCTGATGGTCGGTTTCCTGAGAAAGAAACTCAGACAAAACAAATGTAAGTTCCTCAGGCTTCAGCTCTATGGGCAAATCAAGCCGGGTTCAGCAACTCTGTAGGTAGAGAAATCAGCAATGGTGAATTATGATAAGAGCAAACATGGTGAGATGTAGAATGTTCTCAATTAACCCGTTAATTTCTCCTAAATTTTTTGGAAACACACGCTGCTGACCAGGAAAGGTAGAGAACTTTGATTAGTTTTCCTTACATAACAACGTATTTTCCCTGTGCAACAAGCCTAGAATCCCAGGATAATTTTTGAAGGTTTAGCAGTTATGTTTTAAGAGAAAAAGAGTTCAATTTCAAGGCAACATGCCAAAAGGTTGCAAACATGTAGCAAACATGCCAAAAGGTTGTATAATAGAATTCTGCCTCCCATGATGAAGAAGATTCTTAGAACCACCTGGAGGCTGTTTTAAATTATACACACACCCATCACCCTGCGACTGACCACTCTATAGTAGATTTTATTTTATCCCTGTAGGGAAGGGTGCCATCCCAAAAGCCACCACAAGGCGGCACCCTGCAGGACATCGCGGCTCTCCCTGGGCAGGAGCTGTCTTTCTCAACCCTGCCAGCCCCAGAGCCCCACCTCCCGCCTTTTTTTTTTTTTTTTTTTTTTTAAACAAATGCCCTTTAATTTCCTGAAATGAGAATCACTACTTGTGGTTGTCACTCCCCTAACCATATATTTTTAAAAACTGTTATACTTCTCTAATGGTAATACAAAAAAGAAATAAGAAAGCAACTTATAACAAAATAATATCTATTTCAATATATAAAGCTTAGGTACAGATATACTACAAAATATATAATAAAGTAGTCAGATGCTCTACATAGAAGCAACTGCTAAAACACAGACAAATACAGGTGGGTTCTATTCATGACTCCAGTCCTTTGAGTGGCACAAACTCAATGAAATGATCAAAGATAAAAAAATGCATTGAAAATCTCCAAATAAAATAGTCTTTATTTTATTTGTATTTTTTATTTTTTGAGACAAAGTCTCCCTCTCTCACCCAGGCTGGAGTGCAGTGGTGCGATCGCAGCTCACTGCAACCTCCACCTCCTGGGTTCAAGTGACTCTCCTGCCTCACCTTCCCAAGTAGCTGGAATTACAGGCATGTACCACCATGTCCGGCTACTTTGTTATATTTTCAATAGAGACAGGGTTTCGCCATGTTGGGCAGGCTGGTCTCAAACTCCTCACCTCAAATGATCCGCTGGTCTTGGCCTCCCAAAGTGCTGGGATTACAGGCGTGAGCCACTGTGCCCAGTCCAGTCTTGATTTCTATTGTGGTTTCATTCCTAAAAAAAAAATTCAGCAGATATTAAAACAGCCCTAAAAACATACTGCTTTAGTATACATATATCAAAATAACACGGTGCACTCTATTAATGTAATTATGATTTATCAATTAAAAGTTATATTAATTTTTAAAAAATGTTTTAAAAGCTTAAAAAATACTGCTTTATATGTAAAAGTATTTCGTTTACGTGTAAAACATGTACTTCTAGCCTTAGATAATGATAAACAGATTTTTTTACCCACGTGAATGTTTTAGGGGACACCCAGAAGTCCTGTAGTAGGAGAGACGACTCTTTTTTTTTTCTGGGATGGAGTCTCACTCCATCGCCCAGGCTAGAGTGCAGTGGTAAGGTCTAGCTCACTGCAACCTCTGCCTCCCGGGTTCAAGTGATTCCCCCACCTCAGCCTCCTGAGTAGCTGGGATTACAGGCACACGCCACCACACTCGGCTAATTTTTGTATTTTTAGTAGAGACAGGGTTTCATCATGTTGGCCAGGCTGGTCTCAAACTCCTGGACTCAAGTGATCCACCACCTCAGCCACCCAAAGTGCTGGGATTACAGGTGTGAGCCACCTCATCCCGCCTGGGACGACCCTTCTCTGGGCACATTGCAAGATATCTAGCCACCCTGACTACTCCCCTGCCCTCACTTAAATGCCAGTAGCACCCTCCAATCCAGTTGTTGTGACAACAGAAAACGCCGCAATATAGTCTAGAACGCTCCCTGTGGGTGCACTCTACACCCCTATGAAGAACCACTGGTAAGGAAGGAAAGGGCCTCCTTACACCTTCACCTCTCTACTTCCTCTGGTTCTCACGTCACAGGGAGACTCCCCTGTTCTCCCAGCAGACTGTAGGGCATGCTAGGTTGGGATTCTCTAGTTCAGGTTTAAGTGAGCAAATATCCATCACCCAGCATCTCACATGCACAGAGGTGGGTCATCCCGCACAGTAGCGGAAGAAGTTTTGAACAGAAATAGGAAGAATGCAAATGACAAGCCATGTGACACTTGGACCTGGGTAGAAACAATAACACATGTGCCTGTGGTCCCAACTACTTGGGAAGCTGAGGTGGGAGGATCACTGGAGCCCAGGAGTTAGAGTCTGCAGTGAGCTATGATTGCACATTCCACTCCAGCCTGGGTGACCAAGCAAAACCTTGTCTTTTTTAAAAAAGAAAGAAGGAAGAGAGAAAAAAGAAACACGAACGCAGTGCTTTTCAATGGGAAGTAAGATAATTACTTGCATCAAAAGTATTTGTTAAAAATACAGCCTTCTGGCCGGGTGTAGTGGCTCACCCCTGTAATCCCAGCACTTTGGGAGTCCGAGGCGGGCGGATCATTTGAGATCAGGAGTTTGAGACCAGCCTGCCCAATATGGCGAAATCCCATCTCTACTGAAAATACAAAAAATGAGCTGGGCGTGGTGGCAGGCACCTGTAATCTTAGCTACTCAGGAGTCTGAGGCAGGAGAGTTGCTTGAGTCCAGAAGGCAGAGGTTGCAGTGAGCCAAGATCATGCCACTGCACTTTAGCCTGGGTGACAGAGCAAGACTCCACCTCAAAATAATAATAATAATAATACAACTTTCCAGGCTAATATCTCTTAAATCAGATCCCTGGGGATATGGCCAGATAATCTGCATTTTTAACAGTCTCACCAGGAGATTTTAATGTCCTCAAGCTTTAAGAGCCTCTTAAGTTATTGTCATTGTCACCACCAACACCACGCACAGCTGCCAATGTGGACATGAAGCTTTTTTCAGGTCCCATGTGGCATTTTGGCAATCACCCCTGCAAAGAGAGCTGGGAGGTCCCCACAGACCCTAGTGTTGGATGCAGACTCCAGCTTCAACCTTGGCGGGTGGTGGGGAGGCGGGGGGATCAGGCATCAGGTTGTCCCTTTTCAAAGGTAACTTTCCTGCAGTGCCCAAAAAAGCCACTCACTCTGAAAAATTCCCTCTTCTTTCCACTCTTTTCAAAGAGGATGATTTCTCATGACTTCAACCAGGAATGCTTTCATATTTTAAATGTGCCTTTCTGTTAAAATAAGGGGAAAAACTGGAAGGTACATATATGCCTGGGTTTGGACAATGTATTAAAGGTATAGAAATTCTGCATGTAATTCTGCCTGGGAGTATAGAGTGAAGTATAGTCCTGAGTAAGTCACATTTTTTTTTTGTCTATGAGTCAAACCAAGTAAAAAAAGAATTCATTTCTCTTTATATAACTGTATAGATACAGAATAGATTTCTAACTCTCTCAGTGAGAGTTTGGAATCTGAGTGAAAAATCTGGTTTGCTCATATTTTAAGAGTTTTGAAGATTAATTCACTGGCGTTAAATAATGATGATGATGACATTGATAATAATACCTTACCCAAGGCCACACAGACAGCAAATGACTTGGGCAAGATTTGAACCCAGATTTACCTAGTGTCGAAGTCTCAGGTCTTGTCACCATACCACACCGTTCTTGGACAAAGAGGTTGTGAACACAGCCACACAAACATTACTCATCACACCACGGCTGCACGCGGCTCCTTAGGACGGTACTTGGGCCTCTGCAGAGGAATGAGACGATGGGGCCCTGGGCCTTGCGCCAGCATTTACAACCCAGGGTTGCAATGCAGGGAATCAGCCACAGTGAAGCAACCCGGAGATCTGCAGGCACACGAAGCCACTACCACCCTGGACACGAGGCAGTGGAGGACGAACAGCTACCAGGAGGAGCAGGCCATCCAGTGATGGCTGGAACCTCAGAAATCCACTCCTTATGGAGACCCAGCCACGGCCGGAGAAGCCGCCTGCAGTAAAGAGGGTAAGAAATAACCTGGTTTCTTCCTTCTGGGTCCACTCCCATCTCCTGACCAAACCTCCACTGGCCAAACCCAGTCAGCAAACGCAGCGGCCTGGAGATCCACGCTTCTGCTCCCTGCAGAGTAGCGCGAGGGCAAGACTGGATCTGAGGGCACACAGAAGAAAACAGGCATGCCCAGGCTGGGTTTTGTTATTTCACGGAATAAGCACTTTACAGTTCCCCTAAATAGTAAATCCCCTATTACCTTTAGATTCATTGGATTTAACAGAAAAAGAATTTAAAATCACGTGTTTCCTTTCTTTGCTCCCTCCTTCGCTTCCTCCCTTCCCTTCTTCCCCTCCCTCCTTCCCTTCCTTCCTTCCTTCTTTCCTTCCCATTTTTTTGAGACAGGGTTTCACTCCCATCATGCAGGCTGTAGTGCAGTGGTGTGATCATGGCTCACTGCAACCTCCCCTCCTGGGCTTGAGGGAGCCTCCCGCCTCAGCCTCCCAAGTAGCTGGGACTACAGGTGTGTGCCACCATGCCCAGCTTATTTTTGCTTTTTTTTTTTTTTTTTTGGTAGAGACAGGATTTTGCCATGTTGCCCAGTCTTATCTCAAACTCCTGAGCTCAAGCTATCTGCCCACCTTGGCCTCCCAAGATGCTGGGATTACAGGCGTGAGCCACCACACCTGGGCTACTTTTTCTTTTTCTTTTTTTTTTTTTTTTTTTTGAGTGACTTTAAAAACATCTATTATGCAAGCAGGTATCTCTTTATACCTGTAACTCACTGAATACTGAAAAACAAAGAAAGCATTATTGGCCGGGCTGGGTGGTGCATGCCTGTAGTCCCAGCTACTTGGGAGGCTGAGGTGGGAGGATGGCTTAAGCCCAGGAAGTTTGACTTCAGTCTGGGCAACATAGCAAGACCCCATCTCTTAAAAAAAAAAAAGGAAGAAAAAAGAAAAAAAAAAAAGGGAAAGCATTGATTGAATACTTCCTTACAAAGGGCTAGTAGTCCCATTTGCCGAGCAAATAATAAGTAATACGGAGGATGAATTTTATCTGACTTATTACCTGAAAGAGAGAGAAGCTGGCTGCAAATCCTACGGTCATCAAGCTACTCTCTTTGGAAGACTAACGTATTGAAACATTCTTGGGGGGCCCTTTCCTTGAGTGTATTTGGTATGAGAAGCTGGCAAGCTTGTGCTGAGAGTCCCGGCCATAATTCTTCCGAAATGTGAGGGTGTGGGAGGCTTCAGGGTCTCTGGAGGAAGTTCTAGGCAGAGGTCGGTTGTGCTGTGGCCGGACCGCGAGCCCAGCTCCCGCGGAAGGGGAGCGCTAGAGCGCCCTCTGCGGACAGCCCGCCCGGCGCGCGCGGTGGCCGACACCTGTCAAGCCTTTCCGGCTGTGCGGTCATCCACGCCCACCGCGGAGCCCACAGTGTCCTTCTCCCAGCGCTGGAGAAACGGCTAGGGCATTGGCCTCAAAGGAGATTAAGGAATCGGATTTCGTAGAGATTGGGTTTCGTGCGTGCCGTCTCACATTCAGAGGCATTCCCAGAAAAACGACCACAACAGCCTCGGAGCAGGCGAGGTCTCAGTGTCCCCAGAGCTCAGCCAGGGCCAGGCAGGACGACTTCGGGGCAGGACTCTCCTGACTTACAGGATTACAAAAAAAGGGTTCATCCTGCATTTTTTGAAGGAGATGGCTATGTAGGGTAAATCTGTGGTTAAGATCACAGACTTTGGAGTCGATGTTTTCCTCTTTATTTTTGTGAGTCGCCCCCCCCCGCCCCACTTTTCTGTCCCTGCTCCCTCGGTCCCCTCACCGCGCATACTGCCACAGCTACTCGCAGCTCCCATGGCCCACCTCCCTCTCCTCTAGGCTGCTGCCCCCGGGATCTTTCTGAGCACATCAGATCATCTTGCTCAGAATTGCCCTGGCTACCGCCTCTAGTTTAATGCCCAACGGCCTTGGTAGGATATTCGGTGCCACACACCCTCCAGTCTCCCCTCAAATCCCTAACCCACCTGCCTCCCCGCCTAGGGGCCCTGCTCTCTGCAGGCTCTACTGTGTCCTGGGCCCTCAGCTGCGAGACCAACCCCTCCTTCCAGGAAAATGCAAGCCTCCGCAGGCGGGGTTACGCTCCCGCCCTTCACCTTGTAATTATTACCTGACCCTCTGTCTCCTGCAACGCCAGGGCTAGACGACAGGCTGGCCCTTATTCCTATGGACACTGGCCAATATCCAACGCCTGGGACATAAACTGCACCCAATGGGATGTGGACTGCACTTTACAGTTTGCACGGTGTGTTCTGGTATTTGCTCAATCTTCACACACACTCAGGTGGCAGTACGTTTTAATGATGCAGGCGAAGGAACTGGGGCTCAGAAAGGTCTAGTGCTTTCAAGAGGTAGAACCGGTGCCCGGGCTCCGGGCTGTCTAAGCGGAAAGCCTGCAGGACTCGGAATCCTGAGGACCTGGGTTTAAGCCCGCTCAGCCAGGGACTGGGTGAGGCATCGCAGGCAAGTGACTTCACCTCCCTGCGCCTGTGCCTAGTCTTTACCGAAGACAGCAATTCCAATTCGGGACTGTGGTGAGGTTTAAATAAAACAATGCCCAGTAAGTGGCCGGCAGGCCTGGCTCGCAGCCGGAACTATAAATGCGAGTTCCCTTTCTGACCCCAGCTTGGCGAGGGCTTCTCCTGTTTGGGCAGCAGCTCCTCCTCTTCTGAACTCCCGAGGCCACAGGGGTGCCAACTGTGGAGCGCCCGCCGTGCCATTTTGACGCGAGAGCTGTGTCTGGTACCAGAGATCCTTAAAGGAGCTCGGGGACCAGGGGCACAGCTTAGACAGGACGCGGGGGAGGGGACGGGCCTCGGGGAGGCGGGCGGCGGATGGAGGGGCACGAGGGGGGCGTTGTCAGCCGCGGCACATGCCTTCCCCAAGTGGCCGGTGCCGCCCCTTGCCCCCACTTCGCCTCCGCCTCTTCCCTTCCTCCCTAGCTCCTGGCAGCGTCTCTCTAGGGCCTCAAAAAGCAAGGAGGGTCCCCGGGCGGCGAGGGCGCGTGGAACCAGCCTGCGCCTGCTCCCAAGGGCGCGCAGGCCCCGCCCCCTCCCTGCCGGGCGCCCGCCCCCCGGGAAGCGCAAGCCCCGCCCCTTCCCTCGCCCCTCCCCCGCGCGGCGCCGGCTGGCTGGAGGCGGGGCATGCGCACGGGCAGCGGGCGAGGGCGCGGGGCGGCGGGGCGCGCGCTTGCGGCTTCTCTCAGCCGGGAGCGGCGGGGGCGGGCGCGGGCCGTAGCGGGCTGGCGGTGGGCGGGGAGCGGGACGCGGGAGCCGGGCGCGCGCCGCCAGAGCCGCCGCGGCACCGGTGACCGCGAGCCCGGAGCGCGGGGTCCGGGGATGCGAGCGGCCAGGAGCCGCCGCGCTGCTGAGCCGGGAGAACTCGATCCACGGTGACCTCAGCGAGGGGCGAGCGCGGCGGCGGCGAACCCCGCGGGAATCCTTGGGGCCGGGGTGCGGGGGGCGGGGAACGGCGGGAGCGCGGGGCGCAGCCCGGGCGGGGCTGGGACAGTGATGAGCGAGTGCGCGGGGAGGCTGCACGCCGCCGCCGCCGTCGCCGCCCGGAGCGTCTGCCGCCTGAGCTGCTGCCCGCGGACCCCGCCATGGAGACGCTGAACGGCCCCGCGGGCGGAGGCGTCCCGGACGCGAAGCTGCAGCCGCCCGGCCAGCACCACCGCCACCACCACCTCCACCCGGTGGCCGAGCGGCGGCGGCTGCACCGAGCGCCCTCGCCCGCCAGACCCTTCCTTAAGGACCTGCACGCCCGGCCCGCCGCGCCCGGCCCGGCCGTCCCCTCCTCGGGCCGAGCCCCGGCGTCCGCCGCCCCGCGCTCGCCCAACCTCGCGGGCAAGGCGCCGCCCTCGCCGGGGTCCCTGGCCGCGCCCAGCCGCCTCTCCCGGCGCGGCGGCGGCGTCCCGGGCGCGAAGGACAAGCCCCCGCCGGGCGCCGGGGCCAGAGCGGCGGGCGGTGCCAAGGCTGCCCTGGGAAGCAGGAGGGCGGCGCGCGTGGCGCCCTCGGAGCCGCTGTCCCGGGCTGGGAAGCCTCCCGGAGCCGAGCCGCCGCCCGCCGCTGCCAAGGGCCGCAAAGCCAAGCGCGGCTCCCGGGCGCCACCCGCCCGCACCATCGTCCCCCCGACCCCGGCCGCCCGGATCCCTGCCGTGACCCTCGCGGTGACCTCGGTGGCCGGGTCTCCGGTCCGCTGCTCGCGCATCAGCCACACGGACAGCAGCTCCGACCTGTCCGACTGCCCCTCCGAACCCCTGTCCGACGAGCAGCGCCTGCTCCCTGCCGCCAGCAGCGACGCCGAGTCTGGCACGGGCTCCAGCGACCGAGAACCCCCCCGAGGAGCGCCGACGCCGAGCCCCGCAGCCCGAGGAGCGCCGCCGGGCAGCCCCGAGCCCCCAGCGCTCCTCGCCGCGCCCCTCGCCGCGGGCTCCTGTCCCGGGGGCCGGAGCATCCCGGGCGGGGTTTCCGGGGGTTTCGCGGGGCCCGGCGCGGCGGAGGATGCCCGGGGTCGCGCACCGCCGGAGCGACCTGTCCCCGGGACCCCCAAGGAGCCCAGCCTGGGCGAGCAGCCTCGGCTCGTGCCAGCGGCGGAGGAAGAGGAGCTGCTGCGGGAGATGGAGGAGCTGCGCTCGGAGAACGACTATCTCAAGGTGAGCCGCGCCTCGGCCGCAGGTGTCCCGGGGCGCCCCCGGAGGGCCTGGCTGCGGCGGGGACCCGCCAACCCCGCCTTCCTGGGCCTGTCCAGCGCCTTCTCCCTCCTGCCCTCCATGGTCCTGCCCCCGCATTGTCAGGCATTGGGAACTTAAGCCTAAACTTCTGGAAGGAGCAGCAAGACCTGGGGGTGTCCGCCAGTTCGCAATCCACTTCGCTGTTCTTGCGTCTAGAACTCTTGCCTCTCTTCGCTGATACTTTTACTTTTGTTGACCTGTTGGGGCCTAGGAGGCTGTAATCGTTTTGGGGACATCAGCCGACACCCCCGTCCCCGCTCAGAACGTGCCAGCCTCTCTTGTGGGAACAGGTGATCCTTCACCAGGGAGCTCTAGCCGGGCCACGTGCGGGCGTGGCGGTTCAGGACAATACCACTGGGGGGCTCCGGCTGCGGACCCGCCTGCCCCTTCTGCAATAACAGGAAGAGCTGGGGGCCCTCGGGGTCTCCTGGGCTCCGACATCCCGGCTAGAGGGGGCCGCGCCGTTTTCGGTGACCAAGCTGAAGCTCAGTAGTGGTCCCTGGAGCGTGGCCCGGGTTGAGGAGCAACAGTGTTGCGCGGGCCAGTGCTTTGTAAGCATCCAGGAGCCGGCTTTCTGTGTCAGGAGAGGCCACGCCAGCACTTTCTAAGGAATCGCGGCGCCTGCTGCACTCTGAGTATTTTCCGGCAGGGCCTGCGGGCAGTGGCCTCTTAGTCGCCTTAGCACTGGGTGCTTAATCCGGCTCCATCTTTTCTCCACGGAGGGGGGCTGACGCTGCAGACGGGTTCCCGGGGTCAGGACGATCCAGGTGACTTGAGAGAAAATAAGGGGAGTTGTACTGATAGCAACTGTTTTATTTATTGTAATCTTCAGGTTCGTAAACAACTCCAGTAGTATAAATCTGTGTATCTGTTAAGTCTTAATGAGCAGCCTTCAAACCCAGGGGTGTGGCCCTGCTTCTTCAGGGGGTTATGTGATTTGAGCTGTTTTCTCAGCAAATGATGAGCCTAACCAATACGGGCCAGTTTTTGGCTAGTGGGATTGAGGACTGGGTTTTAAGGTGAATGGTGGTGAAGTCTGCAGTTCACAATTAGAGCATGTTAACACTGCTGGGTGGTCCCAAGCCTAAATTTCTTATGGAGCTGCTCCAACCAGCTGAGCCTTGTAGTTATTTTACTTTGTGCAAGAAGTAACAGTGAGGCAGAGAAAGAGAGGTGACAAAATAAAGATTGGGACTTACAGCAAGGTGTTTCAGATAGTATGTTTGCTTTTGTCACTTACTCTTAGGTAAGAGACAACGGAGTGAAATTCAAAGGCAACTGTGTTGCGGGTGACTCCATCATGAAAGCTGTTTTGTAAATCTCCAACAAATGTAAGCTCCCTGAGGGTGACAAAGATAATCTTGTTTCTGTATCCTCGGCTCTTAGCATAACCCCTGACTTACTTTCTGATTGAATGGTGTTTATCCAAATGACTGCTATGCCAGGGAAGCCGGGCGCGGTGGCTCAGGCCTGTAATCCCAGCACTTTGGGAGGCCGAGACGGGCGGATCACGAGGTCAAGAGATCGAGACCATCCTGGATAATACGGTGAAACCCCGTCTCTACTAAAAAATACAAAAAAAACCTAGCCGGGCAAGGTGGCGGGCGCCTGTAGTCCCAGCTACTCGGGAGGCTGAGGCTGGAGAATGGCGTAAGCCCGGGAGGCGGAGCTTGCAGTGAGCCAAGATCCGGCCACTGCACTCCAGCCTGGGCGACAAAGCAAGACTAAGAAGTTTCTCATTATACCTTTGATCTTAAGGTAGGCTATCCATTATTTTGAAGTTCATCCTTGGTGCAACTGGTTATTTGCTTTATTTTTTTGCGATGAATGAAATGTGTCTGAGCCTGGAGTCTCATATAGTGTATTTGGTATTTCAGTGGATCTTCCCAACAACATAGTGTGGTGGTGGTGGTATCATGGTCATAACTACTGTTTCACAGACGGAGATGCTGAGAACCTAAAACAGAAATGACTTGGCCAAAGTCATACAACGAGTAAGTGGTGGCACCTGTGTTTCCCCAGAGCCTCTGCCCATTTTACTGCACTGCGATGCAGCCCTATTTCCAGCAAGGCTGCTTTCCTCTGAGCACACTGCTTCTGAGTTGTTTTCATAGCTCAAAATGTTCCTTGTGGTGAGCTTTTCTAGGGGCTCTCTGTTTTCTTTTCAGGTGAGAAGGCCGTCAGGCCTGTCTCTCCACTAGCCTGTATACGAATGGTCACATAAATCCCACTGCCAGTGTTTCAGTTGTGAGGACTGTTCAGTTGCCATTTAGTGTGGAGGAGGTGTCACTTGCATCCATTTACTCTGCCTGAGCCCACTTCCCCACCCTTCCTCTGGCAGCAGGGGAGAGAAGAGGGTTCTGAAGGAGGCTAGCAAACCAGATGATTACGTGTATGCATGTGAGGTGCTCACTTGGTCACTCAGAAGCTTAAATGACAATAGTTCAGTTCAGGAAAGAAACGCAAGGATGCTAATGGACTTTTTTTCTACAGGTCATGGAGCCTGCCCACATGTGCAAAATTGGGTCCAGAGCTTCAGGGACCCCATGGGGCAGAGGCAGTAGTCATGCCTTTGCAGTGGTGGTTAGCGTGTGCCCCTTATAAATCAAAACTTCTCTTTTTGTTGTTTTCAGGGGTACTTTTTTCTGTTTCTTTTCTTTCTTTTTTCTAAAGAGACAGTCTTGCTCTGTGGCCCGGGCTGGAGTGCAGTGGCGTGATCATAGCTCACTGCAACCTTGAAACTGTGGGCTCAAGTGATCTTCCTGCTTCATCCTGCTAAGTAGCTGGGACCACAGGTACACACCACCAAGCTGGGCTAACTTTTTAAATTTTTTATAGAGACAGGGTCTGGCTATGTTGTCTAGGCTTGTCTTGAACTCCTGGCTTCAAGTGATCCTCCCTCGTTGCCCTCCTAAAGTGCTAGGATTACAAGTTTGAGCCTCTGTGCCCTGTAGGGGTACTTTTTAAAGAGGGTAGATAAAAGTACATCCTTGACCTGCTGCTTTGTTAGGGAGCGCTGCACAGAACTAACTCTCAGGATTAGATACAGCATCCATCTATTCCATTGTATCTGACAAGGCTTGGCCCACAGATTTTACGTTGCTGTATTCTGGAGGATTCCAAGTAAGTGCTGTCATCATTGTTGTACGAGACTGTCGCAGTTTCTGAACTAGAATGACCAAAGCCCAATTCAGCAGAAAAATAAGTCCAGCAAAACCTTAGGAGGATGTCCTATGGATCAGGACATTTAAGTGGAATTATCTTGGCTTTTAGCCAGGCTGCTGTATTTTTTTATTTTATTTTATTTATTGTTTTTGAGACGGCGTCTTGCTGTGTTGCCCAGGCTGGAGTGCAGTGGCGTGATCTCGGCTCACTTTACCCTCCGCCTCCCAGGTTTAAGCAGTTCTCCTGCCTCAGCCTCCTGAGTAGCTGGGATTACAAGTGCGTGCCACCATGCTTGGCTAATTTTTGAATTTTTAGTAGAGACAGGGTTTCACCATGTTGGCCAGGCTGGTCTTGAACTCGTGACCTCAGGTGATCCGCCTGCTTTGGCTTCCCAAAGTGCTGGGATTACAGGCATGAGCCACCGCGCCCGGTCTGGCCTGTATTTTTTAAAATAGCCAGTGTCAACAGAGAAGTGGACACCTTCTGTTGTGCTGTAACAGAGCACAATTTCATCATCCCTGATTCTGCTTTCTGTTCCTTCTCCACCTTTATCAAATGGTGCCTGGGTGACGAGGTGAAAAATGCAAAATCAATCCAAGTAGCTGGCTTTTGTGTGAAAACACAGACAGAAAAGCACTCTTGTTGTTCTTTGACCTCTGATAAACTCAAATGCATTTGGAAGGTATTCCGAAGTTCAGGTGAGCGCTTCAGTTGAGTTATCCAAAGGCCTGGGCTTCTCATAAAACCCGGGCACTTTCTTAATGTCGAGGACTTGGGTAGAGTGCTGGTGTGTTCCTTCCCTGCCAGGCTGCCAGGCCTGTGTTTTGCTCGAGTGCTCTGAGACAATCAGACAAGCCAGAATGCTCATTGTCAACATATTAATTATGTTCTCTGTTTCCACAGGCTTTTCAGGAGGACTTAATCAGTTGGCGTTTACTAGCCTATTTTGAAAATGCTTTTAGTGGCCATAACCTCACACCTCCCCCACCCCCAAATAGTGTCCTCTTGCCATGCTGACCTCCGCAGGGTGGGTGAGGATTGGGGTGGGAAGAGCTGTTCCTTTTTGCTTTGCTTTCTCAGTTATTTCATAGGAATTGTTTTTTGTTGAAAGAAAACAAGTTGGTGCTAGATACAAGGGCAGATAAAATTGGCTTCTTGGAGAGGAATGTGATTTCCTAAGGGAGAGGTTGAGCTTCGGTTTTATGGGTTGCAGTGTCTCACTGCTGATCCAAGCTTACCATCCTGCTTCTCTTTGGAGTTAGCCTTTTGAGTTTCAAGCCCTGACCTGGTTTGTGACATTTGGCTGCTGGGCTGCCCAGGTGCCTGGGCTCAGTGTGGCCTGGGGATAGAGGGGCACTTGGAGAGGAGCGCAGGTGGTGCTCTGCCGCTGACGTGTCTTAGCGCCTCCTTGCTCCCTGCCTCCTACTCCTTTCTCTTTCGGAAGGGTTAACATGGACAGTATTCCCCATTCTTTCCCAATATTCGCTGTCCATACCCGCTGTGTATTCAGCCAGTGAAAGAGAGCGGCTGTGATCATTTTCAGTGGCAGCTAATGTAGGCGAGAGCTGTGGCCACCAGCTGCTGACTGGACCGTCACCTGGTAGACAGTGGGAGTGGCCCTGTACCTCCTTAGTTACAGCTGGATCTCTTGGAGGAGAACATTTCCCTTGTCCAGAGGGAAGTGAGGTAGATTATTCGTATGTTACAAAAGACAGTAGTTTCTGTCTGCCCAGAAGATAGAATTGTTGCAGCAGTAGCCAGATGACTGCTTCTACCTTCCAAACTGGGTCTATTTAAAGAGGAGGTGCTAAAATAGAGATAGTTACTGATTTTGGGTATTTAAAAGAGATTCAGATTTTCATATAGTTATTAACATGATTAAGAGTTTTCATCACTTATACTAAGAAACATGGATTCGGTTTTTATTATATATTCATGAATAACTATCCTATTAGAGGTTTTCTTTGAAACATGTAATTGTAATCTTGGTTTACTCTAGTGCACACATGGTACCTCATTATTCCTCTAATTTGAGATACATGATAAGGCTTGATTTGTCAGCCACAGGCGAAGGGGAATAGTTGACCGGACTCCACAGTACTTCAAGATTTCGTTTTATATACAAAACTTAAAAAAGATATTTAATTAAAACTAGCTTTTCAATGAGATAATGATCTAACACTTAAGTATTCTCTAGACTTGATGTTAATTCAGTAAAAAACTGTTAAGGACAGTTTTTTTTTCCTTATTTCCGTGTATAAAAAGACAATAGTGATTTTCCAATTTTATTTACTATCTCTTAAGTTACACCTGTCAGAAACATCATATGCTCTGCTTGATTTGGTTTACGTAAATTTTTAGTAGGCAGATGTCGTTAAGGTTCTGCAATACAGTTTTCTAAATTGGAGCATGTCGTAAGAAAATTAATGTAATGTTAGTTTGAAAATCGCTATCCATCATGACCCTAATTCCAATAATCATAGTTTTTGCTTTTCAGATGGCTGCTGCCAGCTTACATGGTTTATAATTTGCTTCTGTTTAACTGCTTTTCATTGAACCTGAAAATTACGTTTTTCTAGACTCTCTGGGAAGAGTTGAAATACTGGCCCTGGTCCTATCTCTGCAACAGACCAATGGTAGAAAGCCATTTATACTTATAGAATCTCAGTTTCCTCATTTTAAAGATGGGAGTATTAGCCAGGCATGGTGGCATGTGCTTGTAATCCCAGCTACTCAGGAGGCTGAGGCAGGAAGATCACTTGAGCCCAGGAGCTCAAGGTGGCTGGCAGTGAGCCATGGTTGCACCACTGTGCTCCAGGTTGGGTCACAGAGTGAGACCCTGTCTCTAAAAAAAGGAGGGAAGAGGCATGGATATCTTTGCCGCACATTGCAGTGTCTTCCTAAGAACCAGTTGCTCTAATGGATATGCTTGTGTGTTGTCACTTGTCGAGCTGTAAATGTTAGGCTGCATTTATTGGTTTACACTGATGGTCGGCTTTTAAAAGTACAATTGAAGGTCTGTTATTGTTTCATTTGTCCAGGTTGAAGCAAATAATTTATAGTATTTACTTGAAAGAGTGTGTGTTTGAAAACAGACAGGCCTGGGTTTGCAGTGTGGCTTCCGTTTACTAGATGGGAAGCTTTGGACACATGTAACTAGCCTCGGTTTTGTTTTTTGTCTAGAAACTGTGTAATATGTTCCTGACAGGGTTGTTGTAGGGTTGGTAATGAGGGTGAGGTGCTTAATAAACGACACCTGTTCTGTAAATTTAGCTAAAATATGAATTATAAGAGCAGTGATTTAAATACATGCAGTTATGGTGCATTAGTCCATTTTTATACTTCTGTGAAACACTAGACTGGGTAATTATTATAAAGATAAAAGGGTTTAATGGACTCACAGTTCCACATGGCTGGGGAGGCCTCACAATCATGGTGGAAGGCAAAGGAGGAGCACAGACACATATTACATGGAGGCCCGTAAGAACCGTGCAGGGGAACTGCCCTTTATAAAACCAGCAGATCTCTTTTGAGACTTACTATCACGAGAATGGCACAGGAATAACCCGCCCCCATGGTTCAGTTACCCTCCCACTGGGCCCCTCCCATGACACGTGAGGATTATGGGAGCTGTAGCTCAAGTTGAGATTTGAGTGGGGATCCATATGGTATGGGGAACCATATCATATGGTCTCTCCCTAATTTTCTTTTTTCTTTTCTTTATTTTTTTTGAGACAAAGTCTCACTCTGTCACCCAGGCTGGAGTGCAGTGGTGCCATCTTTGCTCACTGCAAGCTCTATCTCCTAGGTTCACGCCGTTCTCCTGCCTTAGCCTCCCGAGTAGCTGGGACTACAGGTGCCCGCCACCACGCCTGGCTAATTTTTTGTATTTTTAGTAGAGATGGGGTTTCACCGTGTTAGCCAGTATGGCCTCCATCTCCTGACCTCGTGATCCGCCCGCCTCGGCTTCCCAAAGTGCTGGGATTACAGGTGTGAGCCACCGCGCCCGGCCCCTAATTTTCTTTTCAGTACAACTAATGTTGGTGATATTTGTGCCAAAAAATATTGCTATTTACATCTGGCCTGCTCAGTGATGTGCAGGCCTGGTTGCATCTAGCCCTTGAACAGTTTTCGTCACCTGTAACATATGTATGAAAATGTAGCATTTAACATTAGGGTGGATGTGGGTTCTCCTATTGCAAAGTCTGAAAGCTAGAGAGGTTTTATACCTGGAAGCTGTATCTTGCATCTTAGGGCTATATTGCATTTTTAAAACTTTTGTCTGAGTTAAGATAATCCCAGGCATTAATGACTCTGGAAGGCTTTCTGGAAGGAAAAGCAACCACAAACCATTCTTTTCATGAACAGAATGGCCAAAGTCACTGTATATTTGTATGTAGGGATATACATATACATATATTGACTTAGTGTTGAACATTTAGTGATTATTGCTTGTATTAAACCGATTTGTATTAATGACTCAGTGAAACAATTACCTCTTTACTCAGAAACAAGCATTGCTATTAGGTTCTTAAAGTCTGATCCATTAGTTTCATGGATGGGGTGTGAATCAACCTTGATGTTGATTTTTGAAGATTCAGAACTAACTTCCCACTCCATTGAAAGAGTGACAACCACAAGGCTCATTTTAAAGCGTTCAGTCTGCAGTTGACCTCCTCTAGGAGTGGGTAGTGCAGGGGTACAGCTCCCATAGGGCGTCATCAAAGCCTCAGTGATCAGGCGTCAGTAACAGCCTCCTCTTTGTGGAAGATTTCTGGAAGGTTGGCAAGCACTGTCCTGAAAGAGCTGTGTTCTCTGGTCCCCTGAAGAGCCCAGACCACCCATTCTGTTTATGCATGTTCAGCTGATCAGCTCCTATGCTCAGTTCAGTAACTTCCAGTTCCAGCAGATCTTACCACAAAGACCAGGATTTACCAGGAGAGATTTCCATGGAGGAAAAAAGAAATGAAACTCGGTTAGAGTTCACAACATTTTCAGTGTTAAGATTGATCTTTCTTAAGACATACTAGGACATCTTATATTTTTAATATTTTCATCATTGGTATAGAAATTCTGTAGGAACATTTAGGAGCCAAGAAGAAGAACATTTTATGCATTTGACTACTAGGAAGTTGGTGAAGCTTTCTTCTTTAACATCTGTTCTCCTTGGTAGCCTATTGAAACAGGCTCCAGTTGAGTCCTGGTCAAGTGAGTAGCTCATTCTCTTGATGGGATAGTGTAGGCAGAGTGGAGAGAACCTACAGGCTGGATTGGGGGATGAGTTGCCATATCTGTGCCCTGTCCAGTCGACCATTGTGTATAGCTAAGGTTGACTGAAGCATCTTCGTCACCCCATTTTGTGCCAACTCTTATTTTTCCATAAGGATTCTCAATTTTATTTGTTGTGTTTCTTGTACTTAATCTTACCTAGGATAAACACATCTTCAGGAGATTTCTTTTTGTTCTTTTTTTTTTTTGTCTGAGGCTCAGATGTTGGGCACGTTGTTTTATATTGTTAGTCAATTCCTGGTTTTAAGAATAAATACAGGATTAGCATGAGTGGTAAGAATCCAGGAACAAACTAAATAGCAGGACAAGAATGGACAATTAGGGTGTCTAAGTGTAGGAGATACTTTTTTTTCTTGAACCTTAATATTCATTGAATAAAGTAAATGGGAATAACCAAGTGCATGCTATTCTGGAGGCATCTGAAACATCAATTATGAAACCAGTCAAGAAAATCCCTAGAGTGTTTTCTTAATCTTCCTCCTTCCAAAGTGTTCCTCCTTTCAATCTTGTGTAACACTTCAGTAGCGTGAATCTCTCATACCTGCAGCTACATCTGTAGGTTTGGGAAGAAGCTTTCATCATTGGGCTGCAAGGCTGGAACAAAGCGAGCATGCAGTTGTGTCTGATGTTAGTTGCCTTTCTGACTTGGTCTTTGTAAGTGTTCACTGGCGCACCTGTGTGTTCATTCAGCAGTATTTACTGAGGGCCTACTGTGTGCTCCATGCTGCTCTGGATGCAGAGAGAAGCAAGACAGACAAGCCTGCTCCCCTCTGAAGCTTACCTTGTTAGTGTAGGTGACAGTAAGTAGGAAAAAATACCAATACTATTAGATGGCACTTAGAGGTGGGAAGGAAACAGAGCCAGCAAGAAACTAGAGACTTGGGGGCTGATGAGGGTGGTCAGGGGAGGCTTTGCATGACCTCAGATTATATGATGGAATGAACTCTGCAGAGATCTGGAGTGGGAGTGTTTTCAGAAGTGGGAATAGCAGGTAAGGTCTTGAGGCCTGAAGAAGCGAAGTTCCGAGCAGTCTCAGACCCTGCAAGGCTAGTCGTGGGCAAGGAGGGAGTGTGGCCAGGAGGCCCTAGGAGGCCTGGAAAGAAGGAAGCCCCTCGAGGGTTTGAGAAGGGAGTGAGGTGGTCTGATTTGCACATTAAAAGGATCACTCTGCTGGGTGGGGGACAGACTATAGGAGGATTAAAGGGCCAGCTGGGCAGTGGGCACCTGTGTGTCTCCACTTACATCTGTGTGTGGCTCCCCTCCCCCAGGGATGGAGGCCTGGACCAGGGTGATCCGTCCAGAAGGGGCACAGCTCTGGCTGAGGGCTTGGCTGCAAAATGGGAGGGAAGGGAGGGCCAGGAATGACTCCTTGGGTTCTCCTGTATTCACGGTACATTCCTGTGGACAGCAAAGGGTGAAGGTGTGGGACATACAGGATGGGTGAATGGGAAAAAACATACCCAGTGTGTATTTAAAATAATGGAAAATGTCTCATTTGTGGATAGAGTCGCTTAGTCGATGCTGAGATGCGTCTTGTGGAACAGAATTTTTGGGACATTTGCAGGTATGTTACAGTTCCAGGGCAATTAGCAGTTGTTATCCTACTGAAGTGTATGTTCTTTGAAGGCAGGGTCCCTATGATTCATCTTAGTACCTAGATTATGCCTTAGAGATAAAGGCTTAGGTCAATGTTTGGTTTGAATCGAAAGGTTCGATTATCTGCAGAGTTGATTTTATTTGATTATGTACGGAGATGTTGGGAGTGGGATAAGTTCTGAGAGGCCACAGTGAATAATCCAGTTTTTTAGCTTCTGGTTACATAAGATTTGACCAGATACTCAGTTATATTATCTCGTGCAAATTTCCAGAGGTTCTGCTGCCTGTCACACAGGCGTGGCCATGAGCTGATGGGTAAGCGTGCAGGTTTTCGATATTTAGTATTGAGGAGCGGGGATGAAGGAGAGACACACCATCCTTTTTTGATGTACTTGGCTCATAAATCTTCTCTGTCTGGTTTGCATAGGATGAGTTAGATGAACTCCGTGCTGAGATGGAAGAGATGAGAGACAGTTATTTAGAGGAAGATGTTTACCAGCTGCAGGAACTTCGGCGAGAACTGGACCGTGCTAATAAAAACTGCCGAATCCTGCAGTACCGTCTTCGGAAAGCTGAGCAGAAAAGCCTGAAAGTGGCTGAGACAGGTCAGGTGGATGGCGAGCTTATCCGAAGCCTGGAGCAGGACTTGAAGGTGAGTGAGAGGGGTGGTGCGTGCACCCCCGAGGCTGCTGTGGACTGGCTGGCCACGTGCACATTGCCCTGGTGTTTTTTCCCTGCTTGTGCCTGTCTCTACAGATTGCAGCAGAAACAGTCTTGGTTTGCTTTATGGCTTATGGAGTGTGTGTAGTTGTGTGACTTTGACAGCCTAAGGTTTTAATTTATCATAATATTAACTTTTAAAAAATGATAATAATCTGCGATAACAAAGAATTAATACATGCCAATGGGTCTGACAATTGGATAGAAATTCTGCAGAAACTCTGAAAGATCTGAAATTAAAAAAAAAAAATCTATTGTAAAAAAAATCTGTTCTCAGTGTAGTCAAAGGCCACTCGTAAAAGTTGACCATATCACTTCACATTTTTTATTGTTATTTAGGTTTCTAGGATGCAGAAATCCTGACATTCCCATAACGCAAGCGAGACTTGTGTAGTGAGGATCTAACACCAGGAGAAATCACAAATTGTCTAAAGTGTCTTTGAGAACCACTGGGAGAAGTGGGAATAATGGGAAGAAATCCCAGACTTTATGCCATTTTCTCTCTGTGGGCAGCGAGGCCCTCATGACCTGATTATCAAATCATTTATCTAGAGATGAATTATGCATACTGTTCTCTTTATTACCAGAGTACTTGTGAAATCTCATCTAGCCTTTCAGTGTGATAACAGGAAAAGAACCTCTGTAATTCTACCAAAGTTATAAACCACTAACAAAATGTCATTCAGTGTAATAAAGGGTGATTTATATTTCTCTTACAAGGCCTCTTTCCTCATTTGCTTTTAGAAAGTAAACATGTTTAACTGCTTTGCTCATTCAAATGGTTTACAATACCAGAGCCACAGTACAAAATTTAAAACTTGACTACATTGAACATCTTAAGCATGCAGCATTTTTTTTTTTTATTATTTTAGACACAGGATCTTGTTCTGTCACTCAGGCTGGAGTGCAGAGGCACCATCATAGCTCACTGTTACCTCAAACTCCCTGGGCTCAAGCGACCCTCCCATCTTCACCTCCCGAGTAGCTGGGACTATAGGCACCACCATGCCTGGATTATTTCTTATTTTTATAATTTTTTTAGAGATAGGGTCTCACTGTGGTTCCCAGGCTGGGCTCAAACTCCTGACCTCAAGTGATCCTGCTTTCTTTGCCTCCCAAAGTGCTGAGATTACAGGCAACTTATTTGTTTTGTTAGCAGGTGGGTTCGATATTACTTTAGTGAATAGAAATGTTTATTTGTTTACTATTATTTAAATTTCTCCCTTAAAGCCCGTGAAGCTGGGCAGAATTGGCATGCGTGGTGACCATCTATGGGGGAGGAGGGTTATCCAAAGTGGGCTTTAAAAACTATTTATTTATTTATTTATTTTTATTTATTTATTTATTTATTTATTTATTTTTTTTTTTTTGAGACGGAGTCTCGCTCTGTCGCCCACGCTGGAGTGCAGTGGCGCAATCTCGGCTCACTGCAAGCTCCGCCTCCCGGGTTCACGCCATTCTCCTGCCTCAGCCTCCCGAGTAGCTGGGACTACAGGCGCCCGCCACTGCGCCCGGCTAATTTTTTTCTATTTTTAGTAGAGACAGGGTTTCACCATGGTCTCGATCTCCTGACCTTGTGATCCGCCCGCCTCGGCCTCCCAAAGTGCTGGGATTACAGGCGTGAGCCACCGCGCCCGGCAAAACTATTTATTTTAAAGCCATTTAACTTTAGCAGTTCGGGGGGTTGTATACCAACTTCAGTGACAGTAATGTTAGCACGTTCTGATAATGCACCACTATCAGACCAGCCAGAGTGGCCTTTTAGTCCAGATGTTGATTTCATTTTTAAACGAATCTCCTCCTCCTCTTAAAAACAAGTCAGTTATGTACTGCCAGGGTCTTTGCTGTGTGGTGTAATATATTAATGATTTTGCCTCTGACGTTATCTGATAGTACCCTTAGCACACACAAAGCCTCATATCCTGATAACGATCTCTGTGGGTCGATACAGGTAGCCAAAGATGTATCTGTCAGATTGCACCACGAACTGAAGACGGTGGAGGAAAAGCGCGCTAAAGCTGAGGATGAAAATGAAACTCTCCGACAGCAGATGATTGAAGTAGAAATATCCAAACAGGCCCTCCAGAATGAGCTGGAGAGACTGAAAGAGGTAATCCAGAACCGTGGGGCTCCTGCCCCTTTGGATTTAATAAGGAGGAGCTTGGAACTCCAAGTGCCCCCTTCTCATTGTGGTCGAAAGCCGGGGTTGGCAAACCGTGGCCTGTTTGGCTCAGAAGTTAGATTATTTTTACATTTTTTTCCTAGCATGGTAAACAAACAAGCAAACAAGCAAAACTCGCAGGAAAGAAAGCCCCCAAAAGTAAAGAAGGCTATGGATTCAATACTGTGTGATGCTTGCAAAGCCTAAAATATTTTCTATCTGGCCCTTTATAGAAAAGGCTTATTGGGGCCTGGTCTAAAGCTAGTTTTTGTAATTACCACTCAGATGAGCTGACCATTAATTCCTTTGATGTGTCCAAGTGGAGGCTATTATTGCTAGAGTACAGAATTAAGAAGGAGCTTTTTTCCCCAGAGTCTTCTCCAGTGAACTGGAAAGTATGTTATGGTTGTCTATGAAAGCTGTGTAAACAGACAATGTATGTATGCCACCTGTGTAGCTAAAATGAGTTAAATATAGACATTTTTAAATTTTAGGGAGTGATTTTTCTAGCAAAGTAGTCTGGAAAATGAATATTTTTTTTTCATGTGCATACAGCAATGCGAATCCTGTTTTGTTATTGACTTCCATTATAAGATTAAAGCAGAGTGTTTTCTTGGAAAATGTCCTGCATGTGTTGAAATTAAAAGCCCTTGGCGAAGGCTTTAAGCTTACAGTGAATTCTGGCATGTTACCTGCACCTGCCAACAGCCTTGCTTAGTGGCTCATTTTTCCTTTGGAAACGTTTCCTGATTCACACGGTTCTTCCAGATCCATGCTCCCTTCCATCCGCCACACCTGGTTCTGGCCCGCAAGGCTCTGGGTGGAGTTGTGCGTGTGTGGTGCAGGCCCTGCTCTCAAGGCGCCTCCATTTCAATCAGGTGCATAGATAATAAACAAATCACAGCAAAGTACAGGTGTGCCCCTCTCTGCTTCTGCCCCCGCCCCTCTGCTCACAGCTGCCTCGGCCTCCCTGCTCTTCGCACGCATATCCTCACCGGAAGGTTCTTTCTCCAGGCACTCACCTGTGGCTCATTCCCTTATCTCTTTCGGGTCCTGAGATTCACTCAGCCCCTCCCCTCAACACTCGTGAAATTTGTCCCCATCTCCACCCTGGCCAGCCCTGTTCACCTTCCCATCTGACATATGCATTCTGGGACATTATTTGTCTGTTGTCACCGCTTATCTGACAATGCTGTGTTTTCTTTCTCTTTCATCCCTCCCCTCCTTTACTGGTGCCCCTTCAGATCACAAGCTCTGTGGGGCAGGGACCGGGGCTTTGTCTGTCTGGCTCACTGTGGGGCCCTCATGCCTGGAACATGCTGGGTGGAGGAATGAATGAGGGAGCAGAGCATAGAGCTGTGTGATCAGAGCGTGCCTGGGAGATGAGGTGGCCTCCCAGAGGAAGAGGTTAGCTTCTGGGAGTTTGCTTTCATCACAGGTAACCCTCAGCCCTTTACTTACACTTGTATCTGCTCCCGGGACTCCAGGAATTTGTCCTCTAACCGAGGATCTCTGCCTCAAAGTACCAGTTGCTGGTACTTTACTTCCCTCCCATTCCTTTGTTCTAAGTTTGCTGGAATAATTTCCTTTCTCAGTTTGAGCCTGACCTTAACAGTTAGAGGGTAGAGAAAATAGTTTACAGTTGACTCTGGAACAACGTGGGGATGGGGGCCATGGGGGTCACCTCCTGTGCAGTTGAAAATCTGTGCATGTCTTGTAGTCCTAGAGACCAGGGAGGCAGAGGCGAGAGGATTGCTTGTGCCCAGGACTTTGAGGCCGGCTTGGGCAACACAGCAAGACCCTGTTTCTTAAAGAAAAAAAGAGAAAATAATGTATATAGCTTTTGACTCCCCCAAAACTTAACTAATAATAGCCCACTGTAGACTGGAAGCCTTACTAATATAAAATGGCCAGTCAACACATATTGTGTATGTTGTATGTATTGTGTACTGTATTCTTATAATAAAGGTAGAGAAAAGAAAACATGGTTAAAATCAGAAGGAAGAGAAAATATATTTACTATTCATTAAGTGGAAATGGACCACCGTAAAAGTCTTCATGCTCTTAGTCTTCACGTTGAGTAGATAGAGGGGGAAGAGGAGGGTTTGGTCTTGCTGTCTCGGGTGGCATAGGTAGAAGATTTGAGTGTAAGTTGACCTTCACAGTTCAAACGTATGTTGTTCAAGGGTCAACCATAGAAGTATATTTTATAAAATTTTATATGTGTATACATTTGTGTATAAATATATAAACATATAAATCTATATTTTAAGTAGGTGAAGATTCTTTTGCATATATTTAAATGGATTTGTGTAGGACTTGGCATCTCATTGGAGGAAGAAACGATTATTGTTGCTCTTGACATTCAAAAGCAAGGCCAGGGTGAGACAAGGATCTTCAGAGAGCCTGATGCTGGCTCAGGGTGGATGTGAGGAGAGAATGGAGAGGGATCAGCCCTCCCTTTGTAGGTTAGAATTACTGAGAGGAATTGTTCAATTAGGATGAAATAAGTATTTTACTTCCAGAGCTGCAGTCAGGGTGGAGGGACTGCATATTTACACCAAACTTCTAAATGAATCATAAAACTGACAGGAGTCCCAGGAGGGTTAGATGCTGGTAGATTAAACTGGAAGCAGAGAACAATGGCATCTCGTGATACAAGTTTCAAAGGTGGTGGAGGAAATATTTTTTGGAAGATGAGAATGGGTTCTTTTTGCAAAAGCCAGTACAAACAGGCTAAGCTTTGCTCTGGGGTGACGGTAATATTTTTTCTATCCTGAGCCTCACTTTTTGTTGTTCACCCCTGGAGTTTTGTAAATGGATGTGTGACCTGAAAACGGCAAGGACACTTCATGGGTTGTGTGTCTGAGCAGCAGCAGTTGTCGCAGGTGTGTGTGTATCCCCTCGGTCTCAGGGGTCTGTGAGACAGCATCTCCATGCTTTGTTTCCTCTGGAGCCACCACTCCCTTCTCTCTGAAGCTCTAGACTGTTTTCAGCTGCCTAGTGGACATCTCCAATAAGAGTTTTTCCTAGCACTTTAGACTCTGTCCAGAACAAACTCATCGCCCCTTGCGCCACCCTGCACCTGCTCTGTCTCCTATTTGTGTAATGGTCCCTGAGTCCTTTCAGTCCCCAAGGCTGACGATGGCGCTACCCTTAACCCTCTTCTCCCTTCTTCAGCTGCTTGCTCTGTGCTGTAGGTTCGGCTTTTGCAGGCTTTGGACATTTCTTTCTCACTGATACCTGATAGAACATGGATGAACCTTGAAAATATGCTAAGTAACAGAAGCCAGACATACTGTGTGATTCCATTGATAAGAAATATCCAGAGTAGATGAATTCATATAGATGGAAAACAGATTCGTGGTTTCCAGGGGCTGGGGACAGGGGAGAGGTGGAACCAACTGCGTAATGGGCGGGCGGTTTCCTTTTGGGGTGATGAAAATGTTTTAGAACGAGATAGATGTGGTGGCTGCACAACACGTGAGTGTACTAAATGCCACTGAGTTGTGCCCTTGAAAATGGCTTGTTTTCTGTTACGTGAATTTTAACCTCAGCACTTTGGGAGGCTGAGGTGGGTGGATCACCTGAGGTCAGGAGTTTGAGACCAGCCTGGCTAACATGATGAAATCCTGTTTCTACTAAAAATACAAATATTAGCCAGGCATGGTGGCGCGCACCTGTAATCCCAGCTACTCGGGAGGCTGAGGCAGGAGAATTGCTTGAACCCAGGAGGCCGAGGTTGCAGTGAGCCAAGATCATGCCATTGCACTCCAACTTGGGCAATAAGAGCGAAACTCCATCTCAAAAAAAAAAAAAAAAAGATTTTTCTTTCCCAGTCTATCCATACTTTTACCAGTCCCCCACCTCAGACGAGTATTTGAGAGCTGACAGTGTGGGCTGACCACGCACGTTGAATGTATACACGATTTCTAGTCCTTTCCTGTTCTCGCTGCATGCCAAAATTCTGACTATCTCACTCTGCTTAGACAGACAGACCTGCCTTGGCTTGTCTAACTCTTTCGCATGACGCAGCAGCCTATTACCCTCTGAGCCATCCCTGGCGCGCTGTTGGGTTTGCCACTCCAGGGCTGTAGACGTTGGCCTGAAATGGAAGAGCGGTTTAGAAGGATGACGGGGACTGTGCGCTCTAATTCTTTTTGAACTGCTAGAGGTGTGTCTTTGAAAAGTTACTTTCTCTATTGATAAAAGAGGGCCGATCTGGCTAAAATTGTCCCTTCCCACTAGCCAGCTTCTCACTGGCATCCTGTGCCTGTTCACTCTTGGAGTCTGTGACCCCAGGCACCTACATGCCCTCTGCTTGTACCAAAGCTCAAACAATTTTCATCTTTTTTTTTTTTCCCTGATATATTTCTTCTAGTATTCAACTCTACCTATAGTGGAGTCTCTCAAAAAGTAGAAAACAGTTAACCTTGGCTTAGTTTCCACTTCTTAGATTGCCCTAATTCTTTCACTGAACAATATTTCATTCTACCCCCAATTTTTAGAGTTCTATTACATGCTAGACACAAATAACAACTAGCCAGGTTAGCCAGCACTTATAGGGATGAGAGACATGTTCTAGATCATTCCGGTGAGCTCAGGTTATTGAAAAGAGTCCCAGGGAACCAACTAAGAGATGGCTTCTTGTGGCCGCCTTTTCTCAACCTCAGAAAATGACATGGATTCCCTGGGTTTGGTTGAGACTTCTTTTGTGCATAGTTAATCCTCAGATTTTGTAATAATTCCTGTGTGCTTGAGAGGAACGTGTTTTGGGGTGCAGACTTTGATTTAAATCTATTAGATTGAAGACTTCAAACTTCAATTGTAACCCACAGCAAAAAGGGCATCATCACTCAATATACAACTATAAACAAAAGTTTTTTTTTTTTTCCCGCTATTCTTGCCTATATTTGCTGTTTACATTTTTTTTTTTTAATTTATTTATTATTATTATACTTTAAGTTGTAGGGTACATGTGCACAACGTGCAGGTTTGTTACATATGTATACTTGTGCCATGTTGGTGTGCTGCACCCATCAACTCGTCATTTACATCAGGTATAACTCCCAATGCAATCCCTCCCCCCTCCCCCCTCCCCATGATAGGCCCCGGTGTGTGATGTTCCCCTTCCCGAGTCCAAGTGATCTCATTGTTCAGTTCCCACCTATGAGTGAGAACATGCGGTGTTTGGTTTTCTGTTCTTGTGATAGTTTGCTAAGAATGATGGTTTCCAGCTGCATCCATGTCCCTACAAAGGACACAAACTCATCCTTTTTTATGGCTGCATAGTATTCCATGGTGTATATGTGCCACATTTTCTTAATCCAATCTGTCACTGATGGACATTTGGGTTGATTCCAAGTCTTTGCTATTGTGAATAGTGCTGCAATAAACATACGTGTGCATGTGTCTTTATAGCAGCATAATTTATAATCCTTTGGGTATATACCCAGTAATGGGATGGCTGGGTCATATGGTACATCTAGTTCTAGATTCTTGAGGAATCGCCATACTGTTTTCCATAATGGTTGAACTAGTTTACAATCCCACCAACAGTGTAAAAGTGTTCCTATTTCTCCACATCCTCTCCAGCACCTGTTGTTTCCTGACTTTTGAATGATCGCCATTCTAACTGGTGTGAGATGGTATCTCATTGTGGTTTTGATTTGCATTTCTCTGATGGCCAGTGATGATGAGCATTTTTTTCATGTGTCTGTTGGCTGTATGAATGTCTTCTTTTGAGAAATGTCTATTCATATCCTTTGCCCACTTTTTGATGGGGTTGTTTGTTTTTTTCTTGTAAATTTGTTTGAGTTCTTTATAGGTTCTGGATATTAGCCCTTTGTCAGATGAGTAGATTGCAAAAATTTTCTCCCATTCTGTAGGTTGCCTTTTCACTCTGATGGTAGTTTCTTTTGCTGTGCAGAAGCTCTTTAGTTTAATGAGATCCCATTTGTCAATTTTGGCTTTTGCTGCCGTTGCTTTTGGTATTTTAGACATGAAGTCTTTGCCCATGCCTATGTCCTGAATGGTACTACCTAGGTTTTCCTCTAGGATTTTTATGGTATTAGGTCTAACATTTAAGTCTCTAATCCATCTTGAATTAATTTTCGTATAAGGAGTAAGGAAAGGATCCAGTTTCAGCTTTCTACTTATGGCTAGCCAATTATCCCAGCACCATTTATTAAATAGGGAATCCTTTCCCCATTTCTTGTTTCTCTCAGGTTTGTCAAAGATCAGATGGCTGTAGATGTGTGGTATTATTTCTGAGGACTCTGTTCTGTTCCATTGGTCTATATCTCTGTATAAACAAAAGTTTAACAAAGTAATGCTTAACTTTGTCATTTGGGGTGCACTCTGATATTTTCCATTCAGTTAAAAAATTTTTTAATGGTGGTTATAAGATTGATTTATAGTTCATTAGTGTATTGTTGGAATTTGGGAAAATGTGTTAACTCATTTGTTCACTGTATACAAATTTTCTATATCCTTTGTAGCTTTTTGTCCCATTATAATTATGCATTTTAATTTTGTTCTTGTAATTTGTCAAACTTTGCCTTGTGTATTTTGATGCCAAATTTTTAAGTGAAAACAGATTTAGGACTCTTCCTCGTGGTGAGTTATTCCCTTTATCAGTTGGTAATGACCTCTTTCTTCTAATGTATTGCTTTTTGCTGTAAAGTCTTTTTTATCTGCTTTCATCATCTATACCAAATTTCTTTTGGGTAGTATTGGCTTGGGATAGTTTTTCTTTCTGTTTTCTTTTTCTTTTTTTTTTCCTTAAACAACAGATATTTATTTCTGCCAGTTCTGGGGGCTGGGAAGTTGAAAATCAAAATGCTAGTCAGTGTGGTTCCTGGTGAGAGCCCTGTTCCTTGCTTACAGATAGCTGCCTTCTTGCTGTGTTTTCATATGGCAGAGAGCATGAGAGTGAGAATAAGAGAAGAGAGAGAGAGAGAGAGCGAGCAACAAGCGCATGTTCTGGTGTTTCTTCCTCTTTTCATAAAGATATTAACCCCATGATGGGGCCAAGGCCCCACCTCCGTAGAACATCACGCTGAGGGTCAGGGCTTCCACATATGAATTTGGGGGAGGGCATAAACGTTCAGTCCATAAAAAGGGGAGAGAAGAGGAGGCAAGTTAGGAGGCTTCTCCAGTAAATCCTTGAGAGAGGTGGTGGTGATCTGAACCCCAGGGTTTTGGTAATTCTTTTAAAAATTCTTTCCAATTTTAGATTCGGAGGCAGGTGTGCAGGTTTGCTACATGAGTATCTTGGACAATAGTGAGGTTTGGGCTTCTAGTGCACCCACCACCCAAACGGTGAACATTGTACTCGGTAGATAATTAGTTTAAACCCTCACCACCATCCCACCCATTCTCACTGCCTAAGGACTCCCCAGTGTCTGTTATTTACATCTTTGTATCTATGTTTACCCAGTGTTTAGCCCTCACTTGTGAGAACATGCAGTATTTAATTTTCTGTGTCTGAGTTATTTGACTTAGGATAATGGCCTCCAGCTCCATCCGTGTTGCTGCGAAAGACAGGGTTTCATTCTTTTTTATTGCTGCATAGTAGTCCATGGTGTATGTATACCACACTTTCTTTATCTAATCGTCTATTGATGGATACTTAGGTTGATTCCATGATTTTGCTATTGTGAATATTGCTTTAATAAGCATATGAGTGTAGGTGTCTTTTTTATATAATGATTTATTTTGGGTAGATGCACATTAGTGAGATTGCCGGGTTGAATGGCAGTTCTATTTTTACTACTTTGAGAATTCCCCGTACTGTTTTCCATAGAGTTGTACTAATCTGCATTCCCACTAACAGTGTGTAAGAGTTCCTTTTCCTCCATATCCATGCCAACATCTGCTGTTTTTTGATGTTTTAATAACAGCCATTCTGACTGGTGTTTGATGATATCTCATTGTGGTTTTAATTTGCATTTCTCTGGTGATTAGTGATGTGGAGCATTTCTTCATGTTTCTTGGCCACTTATATGTCTTCAATAAAGAAATGTCTGTTCATGTCCTTTGCATAGCCTGGGATAGCTTTTCTATGGTTTCTTTAGTTTCTATTTTTCTATGTCATTATGTTTTCTGCGTAT
The DNA here is from genome assembly GCF_047675955.1 of Chlorocebus sabaeus. Taxonomy (NCBI): domain Eukaryota; kingdom Metazoa; phylum Chordata; class Mammalia; order Primates; family Cercopithecidae; genus Chlorocebus; species Chlorocebus sabaeus. The sequence continues at coordinate 70,192,277 of NC_132921.1, forward strand.
TTCTTGTGAACAGAATATAGCTACATTTTTAAAAAATGTGATCTGAGACTCTCTTTTTTTTAAACTGATAAATTTAATCCATGTATATGCATTGTGGCTACTGATGGTTTGAGTTTATTTCTATCATTGCATTTTATTTCTTTATTTTCCCTGCTTGTTCTTTCTCTCTCTCCTTCCTTCCTTCCTTCCTTCCTTCCTTCCCTCTCTCCCTCCTTCCCTTCCCTCCCTCCCTCCCTCTCCCCTTTCTTTCTTTCTTTGACTTCTGTTTGAGTTTTTAATTCTGTGTCTTAGTTGGGAAGTTATACATTCTATTTTTGTTATTTTAATGATTACTCACATATTTAATATGCATGTTTGAAGTTTAAAACTAATCATTAGCTATATTCTCCTCCTGAAGAATACAACCATCTTAGAAAGCTTCAACTTTAATCAAATCTTGTCTTTCATATGTTTTATATCATTTTAGTTTCATCTTTTTAAAATGACCCTTTAAAAACTTATTTAATAGCTAATGCTTATTTAGATTAATTTATAGTTAATTTAATTGCCAGTTTGTTTACTTATCATTGCTTCTTGAGTGTTACTCCTCTGAGTTCGGTTTCCTTCTTGCTGATCTTTTAATACATCCTTCAGGGGTTCTTTTCAGTAAGCAGTATTGCCTGAAATGCCTTCATTTCATAATGTCTTGAAATCTTTTCAGTTGGGCATGGAATTCCAACACTTTGAAGATAATATTTTATTATCTTTTGGCTCATTTTGCTATAGAGAGGTCTGCTGTCAGCATAATTTTTATTTTTGTAGCTAATCTGTCTTTACTTCCTGATGACTCTTATGCTTTTCTTTTTGTGTTTGGTATTCTGTAGTTTCTGTCCACTTTGTCTAGATTTATTCTTATTTTGCTCAGCATTCACTGTCAGTCTGATTAAATCTGTCATGAGATCTGGAGAGTTTTCACTCCAAATAGTGTTTGATAGTGAAATTTTCTCAAATCGTATTTCCTTTCATCACCTGTATTCTTTCTAAAACTTCTGCTAGTCTCATGTGGGGCCTTCTTATGTTGCCCATTCTTTTTTTTCCCTCTGAGACAGGGTCTCGCTCTGTCGCCCAGGTTGGAGTGCAGTGGTGCGATCTCAGCCCACTGCAACCTCCACCTCCTGGGTTCAAGTGATTCTCCTGCCTCAGCCTCCCAAGTAGCTGCGCTTACAGGCGCGTGCCACCATGCCCAGCTAATTTTTTTTTTTTTAATTTTAGCAGAGACAAGGGCTTCACCATGTTGGGCAGGCTGGTCTCAAACTCCTGACCTCAGGTGATCCACCCGCCTCGGCCTCCCAAAGTGCTGGGATTATAGGTGTGAGCCCCCGCGCCCGGCTGGATGGCTTACTTATTGTACTGTTTTTTGAGACAAGGTCTTACTGTCGCTCAGGCTGGAGTCCAGTGATGTGATCACAGCTCACTGCAGCCTGGACCTCCTCGGGCTCAAGCAGTCCTCTCGCCTCAGCACCTTTCACCCCCACCCCGGGCCCAAGTAGCTGGGACTACAGGCTAGTGCCACCATGCCCAGCGAATTTCCATATTTTTTGGAGAGACAGGGTTTTGTCATTTTGCTCAGTCTGGTCTCAAACTCCTGGCCTCAAGGGATCCTCCTGCCCTAGCCTCCCAAAGTGCTGGGATTACAGGCGTAAGGCCTGCCTGTTATATATTTTTTTCTCATTGTTGAGTTTTGAGAGTTCTTTGTACATTAAATTAGTTAATTAATTAAAAATTTTTTAGAGACAGGGTCTCCCTCTGTCACCCAGATTGGAGTACAGTGGTATAATCGTGGTGTACTGCCACCTTGTACTCCTGGGCTCAGGGGATCCTCTGCCTCAGCCGTCTGAGTAACTAGGACTACAGTTACACGCCACTGCACCCAGCTGATTAGAAAATCTTTTGTAGAGCTGGGGTCTCGCAGTGTTGCTCAGGCTGTCTCAAACTCCTGGACTCAAGTGATCCTCTCGCCTTGGCCTCCCAAAGTGTTGGGATTTTAGGTGTGAGCCACTGAGCTTGGCGTATCTTAGATTCAAGTCCTCCGTTGGATATATGGTTTGCAAATATTTTCTCTTACTCTGTAGCTTGTCTTCTCATCCTCTTACAGGGTTTTCTCAGGGCAAAAGTTTTTAGTTTATGAAGCCCAATTTACGAATGATTCCTGTTATGGTATCAATTTTAAGAGCTCTGTGCCTAACCCTACGTCCTGAATATTTTCTCCTCCTCATTTTTCGGAAAGTTTTATTGTTTTACATTGCACATGTATGTCTGTGATCCATTTTGAATTAATTTTTGTATATGGTGTGAAACTTAAGTTTCATTTTTTTGGCCTGTGAACATCCGGTTACTCTGGCACCGTTTGTTGAAGAGACCACCTTTCCTCCATTGAATTACCTTTGCATTGTTGTCAAAAATCAGTTGGGCACATGTGTTTGGGTCTATTTCTGGGTTCTCTGCTGTGTTCCATTGATCTCTGCCAGAGCCACCCAGCCTTGATCACTTTACTGTGTATGTCCTGAAAGTGCTTTCTTGTATGGAGTCTATGCCAGTCTCATTTGGTCCCTCAATGGCATTTTGGCCCACTCACCTCTTTGCACAGCCCCATCCTTATGAAACACTGGATAAATATTTGTTCCATGGGTGAAGGTTTTATCATCTTTATTTTCCCTTGAGAAAGAGCCAAAACATCATTTAAAAATCTCTTGCTGAGGAATTTCTGATTCTTTATATCATTACCTCAGGATAGTTAATAAAAGCCAATAATTCCACTGTAGGTCAAGCTTTTTGACAATGACTGTGAGTCATGAAATTGCCCTGTTTGGTTAGTGATAAGCGAAGCCGCTTCTGTTCATCAACTTCCTGAACGTCAGCCAGGCTCCTCGCCGGGCTTGGACAACACCGGCTTGTGCCCTGTGTGCCGTACAGCTGCCTTCTTTTTATTTCCTGTGCAGTCTCACCCACAGCACTGCAGGCTCTGGGGGACCTTTTAGGGCAGATTATGGCACCCTTGGGATGGCTGCATCAGACACAGCTATGCTATGTGAGCAACCTGTTACTTTGCAGACTTCCCAAGAGATTGAAGATCCATCTGTTTCTGCCCTTCTCTAAGATAGCCTTTCTTGGAAAATGCGAATCTCTGATAATGTGCAGGACGTTTCAACATTTTACCTTCATGTTAGAATGGAACCTCTGACTTGTAGTGAAACGGGCACTGTGCTTCAGTCGCTTTTCTTAAAAATAATTGACCAGGCCCAGTGGCTCACGCCTGTAATCCCAGCACTTTGGGGAGGCCGAGGTGGGTGGATCATGAGGTCAGGAGATCAAAACCATCCTGGCTAACACGGTGAAAGCCTGTCTCTACTAAAAATACAAAAAATTAGCCGGGCATGGTGGCGGGTGCCTGTAGTCCCAGCTACTCGGGAGGCTGAGGCAGGAGAATGGCGTTAACCCAGGAGGCGGAGCTTGCAGTGAGCCGAGATAGTGCCGCTGCACTCCAGCCTGGGTGACAGAGTGATACTCCATCTAAAAAAAAAAAGATAAATAATAATGATAATTAAAATAGGCTAGGTGTGATGGCTCACGCCTGTAATCCCAACACTTTAGGAGGCCGAGGCAGGCAGCTCACCTGAGGTCAGGAGTTTAAGACCAGCCTGACCAACATGGTGAAACCCCATCTCTACTAAAAATACAAAAATTAGCCGGGCATGGTAGCAGGTGTCTGTAATCCCAGCTACTCGGGAGTCTGAGGTAGGAGAATCACTTGAACCTGGGAGGCGGAGGTTGCAGTAAGCCAAGACTGCATTGTAGCACTCCAGCCTCGGGGGCAAGAGCGAGACTTCATCTCAAGAAAAAAAAATAATAATAATAATAATTAAAATATAGACAACACATATTTCTGAATAATTTAGACTTTCACTAGGCAGTCAACTACATCAAATTTGTAGCATTGTCTGTTCTATGGGAAAAATAGAAACTACTGCTCTTCTCAAAAACACATTTTTTTTTTTGAGACAGAGTCCCACCCTGTCACCCAGGCTGGAGTGCAGTGGTGTGATCTCAACTCACCGCAACCTCTGCCTCCCAGGTTCAAGTGATTCTCCTGCCTCAGTCTCCTGAGTAGCTGAGATTACAGGTGCGCACCTCCACACCTGGCTAATTTTTGTATTTTCAGTAGAGACGGGTTTTCATTATGTTGCCCAGGCTGGTCTTGAACTCCTGACCTCAAGTGATCTGACTGCCTCAGCCTCCCAAAGTGCTGGGATTACAGGTGTGAGCCACTGTGTCCCACCTCAAAATTTATATTTGGATCTCTTGGGGGTCTGTTGAATTTATTTGCTACAAGTCATGTTATTGATGTAATATAATTTAGGTAACTTTATTCTTTTAATCTTCATATTTTTGAGACAGGGTCTCGCTCTGTTGCCCAGGGATCATGGCTCCCTGCAGCCTCGACCTCTTGGGCTCAAACAGTCTTCCTACCTCAGCCTCCCAAGTAGCTGAGACTACAGGCGTGTGCCACCACACCCGGCTAATTTTTTTCTTTTTTTTTTTTTCTTTTTTTTTTTTAGTAGAGACTGGGTCTCACCGTGTTGCCAGGCTAGTCTCAAACCCCTGAGCTTAAGCGATCCTCCCACCTCAGCTTCCCAAAGTTTTGGGATTACAGGTGTGAGCTACTGTGTTTGGCTAGTTTAGGTAACTTTTATCTTCAAGCGCAAAATCAAGAGTCAGAGAAATAGAAATACTTAGAAAATACTCCGTAGTATTCTCTGCGGCCTGAGTGCCCTTCCTTTTTTTTTTTTTTTTTTTTTTTGTTGAGACGGAGTCTCGCTCTGTTGCCCAGGCTGGAGTGCAGTGGCCGGATCTCAGCTCACTGCAAGCTCCGCCTCCCGGGTTTACGCCATTCTCCTGCCTCAGCCTCCCGACTAGCTGGGACTACAGGCGCCTGCCACCTCGCCCGGCTAGTTTTTTGTATTTTTTTAGTAGAGATGGGGTTTCACTGTGTTAGCCAGGATGGTCTCGATCTCCTGACCTCGTGATCCGCCCATCTCGGCCTCCCAAAGTGCTGGGATTACAGGCTTGAGCCACCGCGCCCGGCCAAGTGCTCTTTCTTGGTGTTGCTCAGACTCAGGTGAGCCGTCGTACACTGAAATGGTGTAACTGTGAGCCAAATAAGCAGTTGTGTTGTTTTTTCTCCCTAGTAATACAAAATCATTCAGCACTGAAAAGGCGCCGAGTTACCCGTACTTGGTTACACAGCCCAACTGAATGTCTGTCCCTGTTGGGCAGGTGATCAGGCGGTACTTGAATTCTGACCTGAGGATAAGCCCCAGAGAGAGGACGGACCCTAGGTGCTGGCAGGGCGCCGCTCCCCATGGCTGTTTGTACAGGGTGGTTATTCTTCCCTGAAAGAATGTTGGGGGTGGGGGCAGTTAGGTGCATGCTTATTCCTTGCGTCCTAGATATGCTTTCGTGTGACCTTCAGCAGTGTTCCTGGGACAAGGGAAGCAGAAAATGGGGAAGGCGTTCGTCAGGCAGTTGGCATTTGAACGTAGACACTGTTCATCTTTGGGTGCGGATGTGCTGTGGTCGCCCAGGCAAAGCCGTGTTCATTTAGCAGACATCTATCTGTGTACTGTTTAGCGCTGAACAGTTGCGGTAGACCTTTGCCAATTGTTTTCCCATCACGAGTGGCTCATCTCTCCTGGCAGGAGGGAGGAAGGTGAGAGCTGAGGATGCAGTGCCTGGGAGTCAGGGCGCAGGGCGGCCCTTGGGACTGTCAGACCACCTGGTGGGCCGAGGTGAGATGAGGCTGAGGAGTGTTTGGTCCTCTGTGTTTATTCATAGGGATTAGTAAAGCTTTTTTTTCATAAATGAGAGAAACAAAATCACTGCTGAAAAATCTTCCATGTATTGTTTTTGTAAATTATAGGAAACATTAAAATTTAAAGATGATATAGTTTTTCACAACAAGTCCCTATTTCTGTTGGCCTCATTTTTTGTTTGTTTGTTTTTGAGACAGAGTCTCTGTCGCTCAGGCTGGAGTGAAGTGGCGTGATCTTGCCTCATTGCAACCTTTGCCTCCTAGCTTCAAACGATTCTCCTGCCTCGGCCTCCCCAGTAGCGGAGATTACAGATGCCCACCACCACACCTGGCTAATTTTTGTATTTTTAGTACAGATGGGGTTTCACCATGTTAGCCAGGCTGGTCTCGCACTCCTGACTTCAAGTGATCCACCCACCTTGTCTCTCAAAGTGCTGGGATTACAGGTGTGAGCCACTGTGCTTGGCCGTTAGCATCCTGTTAATAATTGAGAGCCTCAAGCACTGGCACCGGGTGGGAGTGGGCCGGCCAGCCGGCTGGGTCAGAGTTGGGCCTTGGCCAGGCCATTTTTACTTTTCAATATTGAAGTAACACTCAGAGTTTCTTGTTTGTTTCCAAGGGTTCTCGTGTAGGAATCTTGGTTTGGGTTTGGATGTGTCATTTTTATCTTCCCTTGAGAAAGAGCCATAAACATGATTTTGAACTTATTTGTAAACAAGGTTACTCACAGGGTCACCTAAGTAATAAGGCCCAGTTGTCATCTAACCCTCGTGGAAACATCACAGGTGAGGGTTGCTAGAGGAGTCTCTTGAGTAACCCGCTTGGAGCGGCATTTCTCTGCTGCCGTTTTAGGCTGGGTCCTGCTTCGTTGTGGGGACTGTCCCGTGGACTGCAGGATGCTTAACGATGTTCCTAGCCTCTGCCCACTAGATGCTAGTAGCACCCCCCTCCCCAATTTGTGACAATCAAGAACTCTTTTCCCCTCCCACTCCCCTGAAGCTTTGGAGGGAAGAGTCGTCGCTTGTCCCTGAGGACTTGGTGTTGAAGAATTTCAACTGCCTTGAAGGATGTGTTTGACAAGTTTGTGGGTTGGCTGCACAAGGTTTGTTCTAGCACCTAGGAAAATGCTCTCGTCTCTCCCTTCTTACTGTCTCGGGTCACACCCTGCTCCAGAGCCATCTCCGTGAAGTCTCCAGCTTGGCTCATTATGTATTTTCTGAAGGGTACCCTGCATTTTCCAGCTGATTGATGAGATGGGTAGAAGGTGACACCCATGTTCACCTTCGTTCTCAACCTCTTGCAAAACACCCTTTTAAGTGACTCTATAGATGTTTGGGCCCTTCTCTGTGGGAAGATTAGAGGGTGGCAGTGCCAGGGGCAGGTTTTGACAAGTGGTTTCTTGTGCCATTGCTTTTATTGAGGCGGTGAAAGATTGTAGAGTGCGTGCCCGGCATCAAGCCCTTTGGCCAGTGATGCCAGGCCCTGGCTGCACGGTAGCATCCCTGGGGAGCTTCTAAGAATCCTGCTGCCCAAGCTACACCCTGGCTCTTACATCAGACGCTGGGTTGGTGACCCAGGCATCTGTGGTTTTTAGAACTTCCCCGGTGGTTTCAGGTCAGCAGCAGTGTGCCTGCAGCATCTCCTTCACGGAAGCTAACAATTTTCCACCAGGAGAGGGGCTGGGAGTTGGTCAGATTAATGAAGGGTAAAAGTAGGAGTTTCCCAAACTGGCATTTTGTGAACATGAGGCTTCAGAGTCACTTGTTTGGACAAATGACCTCTTTCCATCAAAGCCAAGGCCCCAGACAATTTAGCTATGATATATAATTACTCTAATGAGTTAGTAAGTTCCCAATCATGAGTTTTATATTTCCAGGACTACAGAAGTTGTAAAGGACAATAACTATATGGTTTCCTGTTAACAGTTTTCCTAAAGCAAATCCAAGGTCAGATTCTAGCATATACACGAAGATGGCCTTTGTCTACGGTGGATTTGAACCTGCCACTCATCAGTTCCACTCCACTCCTCAGCCACCTTCAGTTTCTTTTCTCCTCTGTCCTCTTCCCTTTAGCTCAGCTAAAGAGCACACTGTTCTGGCTGTTGTGAAAGATGGCACTGAATCCGTGTGGCTCTGTTCTCTGGGTCAATGGCAGACGGAATCTAACTGGACGGGAACCCTTGCTGGAACGTGGGTGGTCTCTGACCTGTCTTTCCTGGCTGCCTTTTTCAAGTCATCCCCTTCAAAGGCCGGGTGTCGTTTGATCCCTGCTGCTCTAGGGGTAGTAGAACACATTTTCTGTAAAGGAGGAGGTTCAGGGGAGTTTGCCAGCCTGGGCAGGCTGACTCTGCATTCCTTCTGGAAATTCCTCTAGTTGGGGGGTGGGCATGGAGGTAGGGGTGGGAGTTGAATGAAAGCAGGAGATAAGAGCGTGTGAGCTGAATGAGTGAGGGCCCGCTCAGAGCCACGGGCTGAGTGTTTTCCAATGCTCAGAGCAACCCAGTATCAGGGCACACTTCCCCTTGAGAAAAATCAAAGCCCAGGGAGAGTGAGTGGCATGCCCCAGGTCATACAGCTTGTGAATGGCAGACAGGACCTTGCGCCAGTAGGAGCCATGGACGGTAGGGGACAGAGCAAATACTTTATGTATTTATTTTTAACCAAAATAACTTTTCCTTTTCTGAAAAGAAATGGGGAAATTCAGCAGTATTTGTGTGAAATGTATAAATTTGTCTACTATCATATATTAAGGCTGTGTGTGTACAAAATAAAGAAGACAAATAATTAAGTCCTTCTCCTCACTTTTTAATCCTGTGTCACATAAGCAGCCAGGGTATAGCTGCTTCCATGGACAAATCATATTTCACCTGCTCTGCCATTGATTGAAAGGTACACCGTTAGGAGAAAGCAGAACATGCTGCCAATTACATGATGGCATGCCATAGATCATAACATGCAGCCTGATTTCAGAGATGTTAAAATGTGACACCGTGCGTCTTAAAATCAGTGAAATATGGTTTGTGTAGATGCTCCTTGACTTGTCATGGGGTTACATTCCGACAAGCCCATTCATTGTAAGTTGAAACTATAGTAAGTCAGAAATCCATTTAATACACTTAGCCTACTGAATGTCATAGCTTATCCTCGCCTGCCTTAAACAAACTCAGAATACCTACAGTTGGGCAAAGTCTTCTAACACAAAGCCTGTTTTATAATAAAGTGGTGAGTGTCTCATGTAATCTATTGCAATACTGTACTAAAAGTGAAAAACAGAATGATTGTACAGGTATTTGAAGTCGGGTTTCCACAAGTAACATTGAAAAGTTATACCTGGAACCATCATACATTGGGGGCCGTCTATATCCATGTATTTTTCAAGTTCTCTTGGATAAGCCCTATTATGTCCTGTGCCCCAAATATTCCTACCTGAGTAGAAACCTCAGGAGGCATGAGGGGATTTGAAGAGCCATTCGCCACTATGTCTGACTCCAGAGGACACCTTTCTGGAGGATTCCTGTGAGCTGCACTGGATATTGCCTGTAACTCTGCGTATTCCCTTGTGCAGTAAAGTTCTGGACGGGACATTCACACGCAGGACACTGGCACCACCCTTCACTTTCATCTTCGCAGCAATGAACCAAACTAAGAGAGTCGCTGATGTTCATGATAAAGTTTTCTTGAGTTCTTGCACTAGGCTCTGTTTTCACATTTAGTAAATGGCTTAAACAGAGACAGGGAAGTTTAATGAGTTTTAAGGATGGGTTTAGAGAAAGCATTAAGAAACTTCCTGTAGTAATCTCACTTCGTACCTGTATTTAAAATTCACAGCTGATTCCAACAGCTTCTTGTATCTTTAACAAACCCTGGGCCGGGCAGTGAGGGGCATGTCACGGCCGTGGGATCTGGGCTGGCCATCAGGGTGCGTGTTCTTGAAACTCTTCTCAGAACCTGATTGACAGCAAGTGAAATGAGCAGAAACCATCTAAGATGCCAAGCAGGTGACCAACGCGAGGGCAGCCAGGCATCTGGGGTCTCCCTCAGTTTCCTCAGGGCTGAGACGATGACGGAGGGAATGCTGTATAAACGGTGCGGGCTAAGGATTGAGCAGTGAGTTCGAGTCCTGTGACATACACACGGGGGAAGATAGCCCCTCAGTGCTTTCAGAACTGCTCAAGGACTGGGGTCGTGCAGGGCTCCATTACCAACTGCAGGACAGAATCTGCTACTAAACCAAAGTCATGGCCCATCTGACCCATGACTCCAGTTGGCCGGTGGGCTGGCTGTCCTGTCTGTTGCTTTTTGGGGCCATGTCAGCATGATGAGAAAAGTGAGTTTGGTTTAGGCAGCCATCATGTGAGTCTTACTGGAGTGTGTTGGTCTCAAAGAATCAACAACATACTTTTTCATTTTTCTTATTTCTCCTTCAATGGTATTTAAGAAGCAACAGTTTAGTCAATAATTTCATAGCTAATATCATTTCCTTCCGAAAGTTTTGCCTGGTCTCGCATTTCCAAACCAGAAAGCCTCTCCTTTCTCTTGGGTGGCTACGCGGTGGGGTGGGCCTCCTCTCTCTCCGCAAAGCTTAGGGACCCGTTCCCACCTGGGCTCTGAGTTATTGGTGCAGGTTTTAAAAATAATTGTATGCATTAATCATTTGCTAGAAGACAATGTTTGTTGTTCTTGTTAAGTTACTCTATATACTAATATTCTTTGGATTTATGGGTATGACACGTGTTTACATATAATTCCCAGTTTACGTGTGGTGGGAAACTCATGAGTAAGGAGGTGATTTCTGTCTTCTTTTGTAAAATCATTTTTATAGGTACTTTTAATGTGAAGCCCTGTGGATTTATAGCATGATTTTTTAGGTGGTGCTCTTTCATATTTTGAGACAGACATGTTGGCCAGTGGACACCAATAATTTAAAAACGACCTTGGCAGAGACTTGGAGGTCCAGTTGACCTCATATGATTAGCAGAGAACAAAGGTGTGGCATTTCTTTTGCTTTCAGAATAGAAAATAGAGACACTTCTTTTGAGTTTCTCTTCCTTTTCCTCCGCACAACACAGTTTTGCTTTTTATAGGGAATAACTGCCTTTTAAAGTCAGGTTAGACCTACCTGGTGCATTGATAAGGACGCGCTGCTTCGAGAGTGGATAGGGAGGCTCCCACGGTCCTTCTTGGCTAACCTCCCCTCTGCAGCGTCTATGACATCTGAAAACTAGGCTCAACAGAGTAAGAAACCTTGGACAGCCAATATTATGTTGACGTGAGAGTCCACTTAACTCATAGATGACATCCCTGAAGTCTGGACTTAGTATATTTTGGTGCATGTCGCTTGTTCATCTAAAAAAAGCATCCTGGCCAGGCATGACGGAGCATGCCTGTAATCCCAGGCACTTGGGGAGGCCAAAGTGGGAGGGTTGCTTGAGGCCAGAAATTGAAGACAAGCCTGGGCAACACAGCAAGACCTTGCCTCTACAAAAATTAAAATTAAAAAAATTAGCCAGGTGTGGTGGCATGTACCTACAGTCTCAGCTACTTGGGAGCCTGAGGCGGAAGGATCTCTTGAGCCCAGGAGTTCCAGGCTGCAGTGAGCTTTGATGATACTATTGCACTTCAGCCTGGGCAACAGAGTAAGCAAAAAAATTAAAAATTAAAGAACACCCTGAAATATGGGATGCTCAGGGGTGAGGATACTAGTCAGGAGCAGGCAGGGGACTGTTTCACCAGAAAGCACGTTTGGGGTGGGCGTGCATACGCGGTGGAAGAGAAGCAACACAGAAAGGTTTTCTGCTAGAATATGAATGCGCTTCCCGCAAAGAGTTCCTGTGCATATCTGTAGTGTTTATGAGATACCCTACACTGCCTAGGATTCTTTTTCTCGTGTTAATAATGAGAATGCATCTTTCGGAGATCAACAACAACGTCTTTCATATTCAGAGAGGTCAGAGTAATTGAGAAACTGACAGGTTCAGGGAGAACACTGTGAAACAGCACCGTCTGGTCATACAGCCGTCTGCTCGGAGGGGAGGCCTGTGTGTGGGTTTAAGTGCTGATACCAGGAGGGCTGCCACAAGTATCTGCATTAAGGAGATTGTTTTTGTATTTTTGTTTGTTTGTTTGTTTGGAGATGGAGTCTTGCTCTGTCGCCAGGCCAGAGTGCAGTGGCCTGATCTCGGCTCACTGCAGCCTCCGCCTCCCAGGTTCAAGCAATCCTCCTGCCTCAGTCTCCCGAGTAACTGGGACTAAAGGCGCATGCCACCACGCCCGGCTAATTTTTTTGTATTTTTGGTGGAGATGGGATTTCACCATGTTGGATGCTCTCCATCTCTTGACCTCATGATCCGCCTGCCTCCGCCTCCCAAAGTGCTAGGATTACAGGCGTGAGCTGCCGCGCCCAGCCAAGGAGATTGTAAAGAGGAAATGAGAGTAACATTTCTTTTCTGGCTGTAATTATAACAATTGCTTTGTCCTTGTAAAAGATGTTAATGTCTCCTCCAGCCCATCCTCCTGAGTGAATTTGGAGGCAGGCATCATAGTAATTGGTTAGTCAAGAAACAGTTGTATATTGCTCTTTTTACTCACTTATCTTTAAGTTGTTTTTAAAGCAGGTTGTTTTCCCATTAATCAAAATCCAGTCTTTAGAGCTCTGTTACTCCTATGTGTTTAGGGAGGCAGGAACCAACCCTCTGAAGCGTTTGGAAATCCATAAGTAACAAGACAATGGCCAAACTGTGTTACAACCCTATGAGGCAGGCAGATTATTTTATCACCCTCATGGGACAAATATCATGAGGCCCAAGGAAATGAAATAACTCAATTTTTTATTTTAGTTAATTAATTAATTTTTTGAGACAGAGTCTCGCTCTGTCACCCAGGCTGGAGTACAATGGCACAATCCCAGCTCACTGCAACCTCCACCTCCCAGGTGCAAGTGATTCTCCTGCCTCAGTCTCCTCAGTAGCTGGAATTAACAGGTGCCCACCACCACACTTAGCTAATTTTTGTATTTTTAGTAGAGACAGGGTTTCACCGTGTTGGCCAGACTGGTCTCTAACTTCTGACTTCAGGTGATCTGCCTGCCTGAGCCTCCCAAAGTGCTGGAATTACAGGGGTGAGCCACCACGCCTGGCCAAAAGAACTCAATTTTAGATTACTCCTGTTATGAAGCTGTGGGACTCTAGGCTTCCTGAGGGCAGGGGTTGTGTGGTCTTCCTTGTTGAATCCATAGCCATAGCCTAAGGCAGCACCTGGGATGTCCTAGTTGCCCTTACATTTGTTGAGTTGAGTTGAAAAGTGAACACCAGACCAGATCTTTTGCCTCTTAGGTCTTCTCACCACAGACTCTGTTCTTTCCACAGAGCAACCCTAAATTGTCCCCTTCTACATAGGGCAATACAAGAGCCCAGAATGGTTAAGGGACATAGCCAGGATTTTCTTGAGTCCCCATCGAATGTTCTTACTACACAGGTTCATGCATGTAGGTACTTGGGGATGGGGAGCACTTTGAAGTGGGATGGGTTGGAAGGAGTTTGAAGGTTGTCTGCATGAAGTTAGATGTCTGGACTGCAGGACCCTGGTTCATTACAGTGGCATTAATTACTCAGGAATAATTATGTCTGGCTGTCTGGCTGTCCTTTTCCCTGCCATCCATGTGGAATTAATGAGAACACTCTTGTTTCAGTCATTCATCAGTGTTCTTTGTTCAGCTTCTGCTTTCCTAACTGCAAATGAATTGCTTTTAATAGCAAGTACCTTTTATTCTATTGTTAACACTTGAGAATGTTTAAAGGATGGGTTTCAATTGGATTCCTTAATAGAAGGAACTGGCTGCTTTTCCAGGGCAAAAATTACCTGAATGGCAATAGGAAACTGTGCAGCTAAGTAAAAGATTATGGGATGGGAAACACAAAAGGGACATAACAGCTAAATGGAAAACTGTGACTGAGCACCAACTCATGCACACCCAACCCAGGAAGGACAGGAAGGAAAATAAGAAAACAAAAATGATTTACTTTTGTGCCAAGCAGCACAGACTCACAAATCAGTTAATGGGTACGGTAAATGATGATGTGCTTGCTGTTTGGGAGTTTTTTTCTCGGTGGACTTGGTGGCCATCCAGGAACTCATCAAATCAACTTAATGGAGAGTTAAATGGCTCTTGAAACAAGCTGGCTTGAGGCAGCTGGGAGCCAGGGCCTGTGTTCGCTTGGCTTAGTGTGGCTCAGCCCGCAGGGTGCGCATCCGCTGGCAGAAGAGCTTGTTTTTCGCAAAGAAGAGTGGGTCTGAGGGGAAGCTGCTGGAAAACAGTTGCCTGTGTCTCCAAGAAAACGCCTGCTTCCTTGATCCTATTCAGACCTGCCCTGGTGTCCTCAGGAGCTCTGATGCAGGGCAGAAAACAAAGCACTGTGCTGTGGAGCCAAGCCTAATATCTTCAGACAGGCAGAAGCCAATTCTAGATAGGACAAGACAAATCCCAGTTTGGTGGGAGTATGTCGGCAGGTGGGACACATACCTGGTTAAGAACTTTTGTTTATTATGGAGAGTTTCAAACATATTCAGAGAATAATGTAAGGATGCGTGAGATACCTGTCTCCAACCTTTCCACAGACTGCTTTTATCTGTTCCCTCTCCTGCTCTCCCTCTCTCCCTCCGTCTTAGTGCGTCCTCATGCTGCTAATGAAGACGTACCTGAGACTGGGTAATTTATAAAGGAGAGAGGTTGAATTGACTCACAGTTCCACATGGCTGAGGAGGCCTCAGGAAACTTACAATCATGGCAGAAGGGGAGGCAACTCCTTCTTCCCATGGTGGCAGGAAGGAGAAGTGAGAGCCGAGCAAAGGAGGAAGCCCGTTACAATACCATCAGCTCTCCTGAGAACTCACTCATTATCACAAGAACAGTATGGAGAAAACCACCCTCTGATTCTGTTGTCTCCACCTGGTCCCACCCTTGACACGTGGGGATTATTACAATTCAAGGTGAGGTTTGGATGAAGACACAGCCAGACCACATCGCCTTCCTTTCCTTTATGCTGACCATCTTTAAGCAAATCTCAAATACCTACACACACGTTATTTGGTACTTCTGAATTTCTTATTTTTCTATGGAAAATGTAAAGCATATAACAAACAGAAGTTCATGGTTTATACAGTTTTCCCTTAACGAAACTCACCTTTAGGGAGGAAGTGTGACACCAATAATATGACTACAATAATACTGTGAACTTTGAAAACACGTGCACTACTCATGGACCTGTATGCCTTTGACTTTCACTTTGAAGTTGGCAATAGAAGTTATTACTGTTACTTTTCTACTCATCACAATTAAAACTGTGTCACCTTATTAAAACTAGAAAATTTGAATGAGTTACTTTAACTAGGGAAAATTGCGTAAGTTACTTTAAACTGCTTTTGGTGGAGCCATAGATGGAGAAGTCCCGTGTGGAGGAGCTAGAGAAGGTAGTCTGATTTTGATTCATTGACAGGTTCCGGTTCCTTAGTACAGAACATTGTTCTAGCAGGCTGGTAAGGCTAAACAGTTTTTAAATGACGTAAACACATGCAAATATATAGCATACATAAATGAATTGATAAATGTAATCACATGTTACATATTGGCGTTTTATGTTTTCTTTTTTCTTTACTTTTCCTTTTACTTGCATGAATCTGTCTTTCCCAGCACAATAGAGGTCCAGTCCTAAGCATAGAAGGTCTTAGTACTACAGATAAATATATTAGTTTACTATTGATGCTGTAACAAATTACCACAAATGTAGTGGCTTAAAACAACACAAATTTATTGTCTCATACTGCTGTCGTTCAGTTGTCTGAAATCGGCATCACTGCACTAAAAGGAAGTTTTCTGCAAGACCATGTTCCTTCTGGAGGCTCTAGGGAAGAACCCGTTTTCTTGCTCATTCCAGATTCCAGAGGCCATCCACATTTCTTGGCTCAGGACCTCTTTCTTCATCTTCAAAGCCAGCAGTGGCGGGCTGAGAGCTTTCCCTGCCATTTGTCTGGTGCTCTCTCCTGACTCCCTCTTTCATTTTTAAAAACCCTATGATGGCATTGGGTCCACCTACATAATCCAGGATAATCTCCCTATTTCAAGGTCAGCTGATTAGCAACCTCCACTCCCTTTGCTGTACAGCATGATACAGTCACATATTCTGTGGATCAAGGATGTGGACATTTGAGGGGCATTATTCTGGCTACTGTAGTAGGAAAGCAAAACTTGAGAGCTGGTGAGGTTGGAGTTCATTTATTCTGTCTTATATTTGCATGGTTGGGAAACTGAGGCCCAGGGCATCACATTTATGGTGCATAACTGGATGCTGGCTGCTCCTAAATCTTCATCTCATCTTAGGACAGCCCTTTGAAGTGGGCGTTTTTATATTCCATTTTTATATGTCTTGTAAGATAAGAAAACTGAGGCTTGGAGTAGCTAGCAAACCTGCCCTAGGTCCCATAGCTAGCAAGTGACAGAGAGCAGAGTCTCACAGCTGTGACTGGCAGCTGCCCGGGCCCACTGGCGCCCTTTCCACCGCTTGCTAGGTGCATGCGGTTAGCTGCCAGGTCTCCGGTTTCCCATCTGGCATTCTTCTCCTGTTCTGCCATTCTGCTCGCTCACATTTTCCTCCAGTGACATGAGTAATAATACATTTTCCAGAACTTCTCTTTGAAAGATTGAAATATTATCGGTGTTATCAACCCTTTTAAATTGTTGTAGCTTCTGACTTCCTTCTTTAATGGACACTGTATTTTCTTCATCCTCTTGGAACATTAATTCTGTTGTAAGTTACTCAGTTCAAACACATCAGATTTTTGTGGAAATTCTGAGATAAAAACTTCTCCTGGTTTTCGTTTCTCACCCTGCTTCCTGCTGCTGCTTGTGACTACGTCCCATATTTTTTTCTATTTTTATCTTCTTTCTGTTTTTAATTCTTTTCTTTTCACAGGTTTGGATACTTTTTTTTAGAGCGTATCAACCTGATTTGTAACTGTCCCATTTAAAGCATGGTATGTTTTTTTTTTTTGAGTAGCATCTGTTAGGTTTTTCAAGTAGCATCTGTTAGGTTTTTTGAGTAACCACCACCGCCCCCTTTATTCAAGATGGGCGCACTCACCTGATGGTTTTCTTCTGTCCCTTCTGCTTGTTGCAAGGATGTGGGTTACACCAAACTTCTGTACAGGAGTCCTGCATCCCACCTGCCACCTCCCAGAAGTTCCCTGGCTCTGACGACTAGAGGCTTATGCAGGGAGTGTTTGCGGGGGGTGGCCCTGAGCAGGGCATCCAGCCCCCCTGAGCTGTCCGGCCGTGGCCTTCTGTGGTCTCCACAAATCCCATGATCCGTAAAGACATCACAGCTGCCAATGGAGGGTCAGAGCAGTGAGTCCACCTCCCGCCTCCTGATTTTGAGACGCTTTGGGAATTGGAGAGTCTCAGTTATAAGTAAAGTTCATGACCTAATTATTTTTATGATTAAAAAGTAATCATTATATAGAAAAAGAGTGTATATTTTATGTAAACTGTATAATTTAAAGAATCATAAAAAGAATACCCATCTTAGGAAATAGAGCATTATCAATTGGTTGCAAAATCCAGATATGTCTGTCCCCTGTTAATGGTGTTAATTTTTTTCTTGCTCTCCTTTACAGTTTTCCAACATTGTGTGTATCCCTCGGATGCATATTGTTTAGTTTTCCTTATTTTTGAATAAGCCAAGAGACGGAGTCACACTGTAGCCGTCCGTCTGCGGCATCCTTCTGTCACTTGGCAACATGTTTGTGAAATTCTTACATGCTGATGCCTGCAGCTGGAGTTCATTCATTTTTACTGTTCTTTATCATTCCGTTGTCTGGATATACCACACATTATTAGTCTCTTCTCTTGTGTTTTGGGTTGTTCGGGAGCTTCCTGGTTTTTGTTATTACAAAACACGTGTCTGTGAACACACGTCACTGTTTGTTTCCCGGTGCCCATGTGCCGTAAGTTCTCTAACGTGTTCCCGGGAGTAGATGTGCAGGGCCGTAGGGCGTGCGCATGCTCAACTTTTATCTTTTTATTTTTAATTGTGGTAAAACATACACAACATAAAATGTATCACTTTAACCAACTTTCAGTTGCAGTGCAGTGGCATTAAGTACACTCACGTTGTTGTGCAACCGCCATCCGTCTCCAGAACTTCTTTCATCTTGCAGAAGTAAAACTCTGTATCCATGAAACAACAATTCCCTGTTCTAACCCCCTCCCAGCCCCTGGCAACCCCCATTCTATTTTCTACCTCCATGAAATTGCTGTTCTGTGTTCCTCACATAATGGGAATCATACAGTATTTGTCTTTTTGTGTGTTTGGCTTGTTTCACTTGGCGTGAATGTCCTGGATCCGCGCTCGATCCGTGCTGCAGCCTGTGTCAGAGTTCCCATCCCTTTTAAGGCTGAGTAATATTCCGTGGTACTCCACATTGATCTGTTTAGCCATCAGTAAACACTTAGGTTGCCTTTTGTCTGTTGTGAGTGACCCTGCTATGAACGTGAGCATACACATGTCTGTTCACGTCTCCCAGTTCTTTTGGGTGTGTACTCGGAAGTGGGATTGCTGGATCAGAGGATACCTCTACTTTGAATTTTTTAAGGAACCGCCCCACTGTTTTCCATGTGGCAGCACCGTTTTACACTCCCGTCAGCATTGCACAAGGCTTCCAATTTCTCCACATCCTTGCCAACTCTGGTTATTTTCTGGTTGGTTGTGAGGACTTGAGGTGAAATATCTAAAGTGCTGAGGCTACTTAAACAGCGGCTGTCACTCTACTCAGCATTGTCATTCTTTGAAGTGTGGACAGGGGGAATCCCATGGATTTGAATCTAGAAAACCCTGGATATGTTAAAGTGGGCACTTTCTTGTCCTATGTGCAGTAAAAATAAGATTGAGGATAAATTGGTTTTCCTTCTTGCACAGAAGCCTTCTCTCAAGCTGTATTGTGGGGTCTGCAGACCCTGCCCACGTGGGCGCAGGAGACAGGGGAGTCCCCACAGTGTGCTGGATCCAGGCCTGGGCAGTGATGGATGTGGGTGATGGATGTGGGATTATTAAACAGATAATTATCTCATTATATCAAACAGTCATGAATAGATACCTGAGGACCGCGTGTACCTACAATGAATACAGAAAGGGTGGCGGGAGAGGGGGCAGTTCTGTTCTCAGAGAAAGGAGACAAAAGTGGAACGGGCCAGGGAAGCCCATTTAAGATTTAGCTGGAGAACCTGGACTGCCAGTTCCGTTTCTCCACCCACGCTGAGCATTGTCACCTGGGCCTGGGTATCGCGACGATGCTCACCCTTCCGGTGTCCTGTGTTGGCCCGGCCCTTCCATGTGGACATCAGAGATGGTCAGCCTTTTGGAGAGACAGGTCCAGAGCCCACACCATGCCTCTTGTGGTCTGGACACCACTGGTCCTCACAGGCACTGACTCTGTCTTTCCTAGGATGGCTGCAACCAAGGGGCCCCCCACTGAACAGCTTCAGAACCTGAAGCTTATTCTTTCACAGCAGTGGGGACTGCGGTCCAAGATCAGGGTGCCTGCAGGGCACGCCATCTGGAAAAGCCCTAGGGGAGAGTCTGTTCCATGCCTTGTGCTTCACTCCCTGGCCTGTAGTGGAGGCTGCAGTCCAAGGTCAAGGTGCCTGCAGGGTGCACTGTCTTGAAAATCCCTAGGGGAGAGTCTGTTCCATGCCTTGTGCTTCGCTTCCTGGCTTGTGGCTGAGCCACCCAAATCTCTGCCTCTGCCTTTCTCATCACACAGCCACTTCCCTCTGTGTGTCTGAGTCTCAGCTGACTTCTCTGTGTGTGTCTCCCGTCCTCAGCTTATAAGGACACCAGTCATATTGGATCCGGCCCATGCAGTCTAGTGGGTCCTCCTCTTAATGTGCAAAGCCTGTATTTCTAAATAAGGCCATATTCCCCGGCACTGGGGGTAGCCGTTGAACATATCTTCTTGGGAAATAGTTCAGCCTACAACACAGAGGAAAGCACAGAAGCTGAGTGAGCCCTGAGGAAGTTTTGCAGGAATCTGACACTGCCCTGCCCTGCGAGGACAGGATCAATGGGCTCGCGTTTTCTATTTTTTGTTAGTATTATCTGCATTATGTTTTTCCTGAGTGGCTCCAGAGGATAGCCTCAGGAGAGCCTGCACAACAGCCCTGTGCAGGCTGCTGTCCTCACTGTGTCCTTGTGTGCCCCATGCTGGAGTCCCATTGGCAGGTTGTGAGAAGAGCTGCCTGGATGTCACCCACACACCTAAGCTCTGTGTCCTCCCTCCAGGTCATGTTGGTGCCCCTGGTCTTCCGTCCCCAGACCATACCCCTCACAACTGCTTGTGGCCGCCTCTTTTGGGGCCCCACACCCCTGTCAGCTCTCTGCCTCACACAGTTTCCTGGTTCTGCCCTGTTGCTTTCCAGTCTCTCTGTCTCCCCTGAACCGAGGCGCCCAGACCTCACACCAAGCCGGACCCCTTCCTTCGTCCCTCCCCTGCAGTCAGTTTTGCACAAAGCTGCCAGGTAGGTCTTCTTGAAGAGGCTTCACAACACTAAATGTATTAATATATTAGTCGGTGCCAAGGCAGGAGGATTGCTTGAGCCCCTGGGAATTGGAGACCAGCCTGGACAACATAGTGAGACCCCATCTCTACAAAATTTTAAAAATTAGCCAAGCATGGTGGCTTATGCCTGTGGTCCCAGCTACTTGGGAGGCTGAGATGGGAGGATCGTTTGAGCCCAGTTGATCAAGGCTATAGTAAGCGATAATTGTGCCATTGCATTCTAGGCTGGGTGGGTGACAAAGCAAGACCCTATCTCCAAAAAAATATACATACATACATAGACACACACGCACACACACACACACACACACACACATATTCTGAATGTGTATATTCGTGACTCCCCGAAATAAATTCAGCTTATATATATGTAAATAAGTTCTGAAGACTCTACGTGTGTGTATATATAGATGTATATTTTTCTGTTAACGTTAATATTAGCATTAGTTCAGGGTATCAGCCAGTTCTGTCTTTCGGGATGGAGTCACTGGACTGAGGCAAGACTTCAATGAAGGAAGCCACGTGGTTTGTAAAATGAAACTGCCAGGGGACCTTTGTATTTTATGGCCAGGTGGTCACAGCTCCTTCTTCAGGGTCGTCACAATCACCTAAGAGATTGAGTTCCTTCAAAGCAGTTTCTTGTGCACAAGGACAGACGGGGTGTCCTCTGTTCCCTCTGCTAGCACATGATGCTGCCGTCAAAATGGCACACATCATCTCTACTTGTAGTTCTGTTATGAATGGAGACCCTGGACTTGCCTCAGATGACCTCATGAGATATTTTACTCGTTTGGCAGCATTAAAAGGTGGAGCCTTCGATCAGCCAGCAGCATTTTCCATTCCTGGGACATCCCTTCTTATGCAGCATCTGCAAGCTCATTTCATAAAGGCATGGGAGAGCCAATTGGAGAATGACAGGTGTGCTGTGGCACCCCCAAATGCAGTTGCCGCTGCCTCAGGCCTTACCGGTAATGACACTATATCAGGGTGGGGAGGACAGTGGGTACAGGTTAAGAGTTGGCCAGCCTGGGGCTTCAAGCCATGCTGTCACCATAGCAGGGGACAAAGTGTATGGAGAGGCCAGGCTGGCTAAGGACGGACCACACGAATCTAGGGTCCTGGCTCAGGGTGTTTGATGCACTCTGAAGGCAGTGGGTGCCACAGGAAGTGTTTAAAGGAAGAATGACATGGGCAGTTGTATCTTTGGAAAGTAAGCGGAGGAAGAGTGAAGTGAGGAGACAGAGCCAATGAAGAGGCTGTTGCCCTGGCCTAAGTGAGAAGAAAGCAGAGCCTGAGCTTGGGCAGATACAATGGTGGGCCCGAGAGAGTGACAAGAGCACAGGGAGGGGGTTTGGTCACCTGTAAATACCTGTAAGCACAGCGCCTCCCACTGGACCTGGCACTGGCCCCCAGTGAACAGGACTTGGGGCATGATCCTGGATTGTGCAGACCTGGGAGCCTGTTCTTTCCTTGGCAACTATGGGACTTTGGGCAGGTTGCGTAATGGCTTGAACTTCAGTGTCTGCACCTGTAAAATTGAGTTGTTGGGACCCGGCTGTAAGCTTGTTTCAATGTTTCAATAAAACAAAGCTTTGCTCTAAGAGTAACTTTACTACTAAGACTAACATAAAACTGTATTTTCAGTTTGTTTCTGTTAACCCATAGGGAATATGAAAGTTGCTGTTAGCTGGATGGTAATGTCATTTTATTTTATTTATTTTTATTTTTATTTTTATTATTTTGAGACACAGTTTCATTCCATCACCCATGCTGGAGTGCAATGGTGTGATCTCAGCTCACTGCAACCTTTGCCTCCTGGGTTCAAGTGATTCTCCCACCTCAGCCTCCCGCTGAGTAGCTGGGATTACAGGCTCATGCCACCACACCAGCTAAGTTTTGTATTTTTAGTAGAGACAGAGTTTCGCCATGTTGGCCAGGCTGGTCTCAAACTCCTGACCTCAAGTGATCTGCCCACCTCAGCCTCCCAAAATGCTGGGATTACAGATGTGAGCCACTGAGCCCGGCCGGCAATGTCATTTTATGTCTTTCCCTGGTGTGACTGCCTAAGCCAAATACGCCTGGAGAGAGCCCAGTCCTGAAGGGTGTTCCTCCTCCCAGGTGGGGCCCCGCCTGCTGCTCTCTGTGCCCTGGGCACTGTGCAGGAAAGACTGGGCAGCTGGGGCCAGTGCAGCCTGTGCTTGTCTCCTGGCTGGCTGGAGGTGCGAAAGAAGGAGGGAAGTTTCTATCTTCTAATCAGATGGAGGGCAGGGAGGAGGTATTGAATGCTACCAGTTCTTCCTTGGGGTTACAAACCCGGACTCCAAATGCCTGTATCCAGAGGACACTGCCCTGCAACCGTCTTGAGAATAGTTTTCTAGGCATGGGAAAAGTCGTAACAAGACTATGAACATGCTTTTTGAATGCATTGCAATTATAATCAGATTATGTGTCTGATTTAAGGGAGTCTTGGCTTTTAAGAGTGCTTTGTCTTCATTACAGGGAAATGACTTGCTGATAAAACTGAATTTATTTCCGGGAGTTCCAAGCTGGTCCCCCTTTGGCATGGCTGGGAATGAGGCCTGTAGTTGCCTTCTCTGGATGCATTGATAAAGTTACTGGCAAGCCGGCCTGAGTGATGGGTGGGGTGGACAGATGCACAGTGTGCACCGTGGCCAGGCCCTCTCGTGCTCTAGGGAGGAGGAGGATGGGGTGGACAGTGCCCTGGGCAGTGGGCCCCCAGAAGGACCCGTGGGTGTGGGCATCTGACTGTACGTGTGCATGACTCATGCACACATGTTACCCACACATGGACTGTCTGGATTCTGTTGAGAACAAAATATTTATGCAAAAAAGATCTGTAAGGCTCAGGCTGCTGATGACTTTGCACTTTCACTTGGATGTTTATGCAGAATTTTCGACATGTTTGGACGTAGCTTGTGTGTGTTCTGTCAAAAGAAGGCTCCACAAGGATATTTCACCAGGCCCTCAGTTGTCTGTTTTAAGTTTTGCGTGTGTAGACATTAAACATGCCTCTTTTGGTGACCACCCAGGAGTGAAATGTGATGCTTGATCTATGCTTCTGAGGATGTAAGTGATGTTGCTGCTACTGTTACTGCTCAAAAGTGGGCCACCTAAATCCTTCCAGAATAGAGTGGTGGTGTTTTGGGACGAGAAAACTGACATTTTGCGCCATAGTTTCTCCCTGGGTTGCTATTTTTGACACTCATGTCATCAACACTCTAAAAACAAATGCCTTTTGTTTTTGAGGGTTTTAGCTCCATTCCCTTCAACAGTCAAGGAAATCTGAGGTGAATTTTCTCATCGGTCTGAGTCACGTGGGTCCAGTGCAGGATGGGGTACGTGTGAGGCAGATGTGAGGGGTATAGTTGAAGGGAGGTTGGCTGCTGTTGCAGAAGAGGGAGACGTCACAATAAAAAAAAAATCCTTTTTTGCTATTATGAAGACTAGATGAGGTTAGAAATGCTCTGAGTTGGGGCAGATGGAGCCCGTGGGATTCACCTGTGAAAGCTGTTTCACTGACCTGTGCGTGAGGTGTTGAAGATTTAGGTTAGGGCAGCGGTGACGTGGAAAAGAGATTTGTAAGGCCAAGCTGCTGCAGACTGCACTTTCAGTTGAATGTTTATTAGGAATTTTAGCATGTTTGGACGTAGCTGGTGTGTGTTCTGTCAAAAGAAGGCCCCAGAAGGAGATTTGAAAGGAGGTTGTTGATAAATCTGTAAGGCTGAAAGGTAAAGAAGGAGTGGGATGGAAAGGACCCCAGAGCTTTGACTCTAGGACAGAAATAGAGAGGGCTGACGTGGGGAGAAGAGGACCAGGTCAGCACTGACTTGCTGAGTATGAGATAAAACTAAGTATAATCCAGTGTTTTAAGTGAGAACATTAAAAAGTTTTATTTTGAGTAAGATGTGTAAATATTGTGACTGCTTATAAAAAGTCATCTGCCTATCCAAAGTACTGAGCAGTGGTTTTGAAAAATTTGTTAAAGTTTTATCTTTTACTATTTAAACCTCCATGTACTAGTTGAATAGGAACTGATCGTTATTAACATAACTTTTAAATAGATTTTTAAAAAAGTTTCATTGCTTTCTTTAGCAACGGCGCCTCTTTTTTTTCATGTTTGATTTGAAGGAGAGTTTTACGAAGGCCTGGCCTGGCACTTGTCCCGGAGGAATGCTCGTGGCATAGCACGTTAAAGAGTGCAAATGTCTGCTGTCTTAGAGGGCTGAGTTTTTATGCCACAGACACACAGAGTGTTTCCAAGTTTCTTGGGGGGTAACTGTTTAAAAATCTTACTTGTTACCATCCCAATTGTTAAACACAATAGAATGACATTGAAAAATATTGTCATAAAGACAGTCTAGAAATGATGAAGAATCAATTCAGCCACTTATCAGATATTACCCGTTGCTCCTGGGGTTCAGGCACCCTATTGCTGGGTGCGTGGGCTATTTCTACAAACAGCATATCCCCTGCCTCCAAGAGGAATGACACAAGGTTGCTCTGGGCTTTGGAGCTTTGGACAGTGCACAGTGAGCCATAATGAGGCCTGAGTTCAGTGCCACAAAGAGCTGGACATGAGCAACCTCAGAAAATACGGTGGACAAACAGCCAAATGCATGAAGATGTCACCCTATCGAACATGGCCATCCTGACCTGCTTCTGTGTAAAGAGAAAGGATGGAACTGGGCCAAAGCCAGAGGATGATTTTTACTATAGACCCCTAGGCTGTAAGACCAGGTGGCCTCAAGCAGAGCCACAGGAACCCACAGAAAAAGATGAGAGTAGAACAAATAAACCCAAACTCCTGGTCAGGCAGTGGGGCTGCCAGCTGCATCTGTGCATGGCACAGACAGAAGCCTTCATGCGCATTCATACCTGGACCCAGGGAAGCCCAACATGGGCAAGAATGTTTTCATAAAATGCTAAAATCATTGTTTAAAATAGCCAGTGCTACGTTCCATTGTTAGAGGCATGGCCTTCTAATCCAGTTGTTTACCTGTGAATCAACTATAATGTCAATTTTTTTAAAAAAAATGGGTACTGACAGATCTGGGATTTGATTTTACTCTACTCACAAGCTAACAAGCTACCCTCCTACCATTCTATGGATGCTGGCAGAAGACACGAGACTCCTGGGTCAGAGACAAAGGACTTCTACTCAGGGCACAGCAGGCAGCATCAGCACAGTTAGTTTTCCTTATCCCCACGTCCAGTGAGCATGACCCAGTGGGCCCAGATGGATGCTATGCAAACAGTCCAGCTCTGCCCTGACTCACTGGTCCTTTTTACCTGTGGCATCAGAGAGCCCCTGATGTGAGCTGTGGTGTCACAGCTGAGGAACGCAGCCTGGAGAACCCACCGTGTTATAGCCATTTTATACCACGTTATAGTAAGCAAGTCTGCTCTTCGTTGCAGAGGGAGACGTCACCTCAGCCGTAAGGTTTCTCACTGCAAACACAGTCCTGAGAAATGGTCCAGGTAGTGTATGGGTCCAGCCTTACATTCACGACACACCCAGCAGCTGTGTAGGAGTGAAGAGCCCCATGAAGACTATCTCCTAATGACGTAAATCTATAAAAATAATGATATTGTAGGTAAAAATCTGAGGGGACTTACAGTTTGTGACTATCAATATGGGACCATTTCATACCTTTTGGTGATATACTTCAAATTTAAAATATATGTTAATTCTTATCATAAACTGAAAATTTTATTGCTTTTCGTACAGACTTACATGATAAGCAACTGGTTGCAATTTTTCCCCCACTTCCTGTTTATTTATTTTGAGACACAGTCTTGCTCTTTCGCCCAGGCTGAAGTGCAGTGGCACTGTCTTGGCTCACTGTAACCTTCACCTCTTGAGTTCAAGCAATTCTGGTGTCTCAGCCTCCTGCGTAACTGGGATCACAGGTGTGCACCACCACGCCCGGCTAATTTTTGTAATTTTAGTAGAGACAGGGTTTCACCGTGTTGCCCAGGCTGGTCTTGAACTCCTGGCCTCAAGCAATCCGCCCACCTTAGCCTCCCAAAGTGCTGGGATTACAGGCATGAGCCACGCACCTGGCCTCTCCTTTATTTTTAAGCAAGCATTTATAAAATAACCCCATGTGTGTAAGTGTGTAATACTCTACCAGGAGCTTTTGGGAATATGGAAGAAGTAAATGGTTCAGTTCTTGCCCTTGGCTTTATAACATGGTAGAGTGATGAGACAGTGTTACAGGAAACAAGCAAAGTAAATCCATCAAGTGCCTGGTAATTAGATACCAGTAATGTCAGAGGAAAAGGGAACCAAGTCATTTTGTAAGATTTTGATAGACTCTTATGATAGATGCAGAGTTTTAAATTTGTATTTTTACAGCCATAGCCACCCAGGTTCCTAATAGCTTTAGTGTAGATGTGTGCAGTTCTGCAAAATGCCTGCTATCTAATGTTGCCTTTTTCTTCTCAATTCCGTTTTATATTCTCTGTTGTTCTCCATTTCTTGGTCCCTGTCTTTCTGATGTGTGGAGTATTAGCAGAAAGAGGACTTAGCTCTTTAAGCTTTTTGATGGGAAGAAAATAGCTTGCAGGTGGAGAACACCTGCGAGTCCTTTTTACCTAGCGGCATCAGAGAGCCCCTGATGTGAGCAGCCTGGTGTGTTTGGTCCTGCAGGTGTTATCTTGAATCACTGATAATGCTTTGGAGTCCCTCGGTCACTTTTTTGTGAAAATGGCTGCATTGGCGACAGTGCATTTGAGTCACACCGCCTGTTGCACCAGATGCCCCCGCGCCACGGCTGCTCTCGCTGCCACTCTGAGTTAGATGGTAACTTCTCAATGCATGGGACGACTGTGGCTCAGGGCCACCAAAGGACTTGCCCAAGGTCACACACGTGACAGGACAAGGTGCAAGACCCAGGCCTTCTCCTGCCGATGTTGCAGGTGCTATTTGGGGTGTCGTTTGTTACTTTTGTTGTTTTACCCTGGATTGGTTTGAGATGAAAATGACCACATCAGCACAAAGCACCGTGTTTAGTCCTTGACTCTCTCCTCAGCAGGCTGGAGTTTAACAAGGGATTGGGCGGTGGCAAGGTCGTTCCTTGGCCCCAATCTTGCAGTGTGTGAGTGTCACTCTTTATGAAACGGTGATGAACCGAGCCAGCTGCCATTTCTCCCAGGAGCACTTCAAGGACATCTCACATGCTTCTCCTCACTCTCCCTGGGACTAGGTCTGTCCCAGAAAACCTTCTTGAGGCCAGTGCAGCTTCTGAGTTCCAGGACATCTCTCAGGGGGGCCCCACGAGAACCTGACCTATTTTATGGCAGATCATGACTATTTTTAGAGTCTAAGCCACCTTTAAAAGACAGACCATCATCCTCTTTCAGAGAATACAGTCCAAGTCAACAGAATGTCTGTTCTCAGGGAGTGGGGCAAGGAGGAGGATGTGGTTATGGAGGTTCTACAGTAAGTTATGAAGCATGACACACATGTGATTCTTTTCATCCATTTTGTTAGGTCTGTATTCAGAGTAAGAATTATTAGCCAGGCATGGTGGCTCACGCCTGTAATCCCTGCACTTTGGGAGGCCAAGGCAGGAAGATCACTTGAACCCAGGAGTTCAAAACCAGCCTGGTCACCACAGCGAGACCTTGTCTCTATAAATAAAAAAGTAAGTCAGGTATGGTGATGCACACCTGTAATCCCAGCTACTCAGGAGGCTGAGGTGGGAGGATTTCTTGAGCCTAGGAGTTTGAGGCTACAGTGAGCCAAGATCACACTGCTGCACTCCAGCCTAGGAGACAGAGTGAGACCCTGTCTAAAAAATAAAAAAAAATTAAGAATAACTATGTAGAAGCTTTAGCACTTTCATACTGGGGTCTGTCTTGTAGGGTCAGGGCCTTTTTGGAGGTTGTCAGACCACCTGGTGACTTCTAACCCATGTCACATTTCCACTACAGAACAGTGTGAGATTTCAGCCTTAGCCATGAAAAAGAAGTGTATATATATCAAAGGCAAGAGATCCAAATTCTCACTTAGATGGAGTTTCAGGAATATTGAAGGGGAGAGGCAAACTTGTTGGAGAAAAGAAAAACTTAGAGCCTTTACAGGTGAGGAAGAAATAAAAAATAGGAGTGTTTTTATTTCTTTACGCAGTGATGTCCAGAGTCCAGGCATCATCAGTTCTGAGCATCTGGGATGTGGCCAAACCACAGGGTGCTTCAGAAAGCCTCTGAGTTCCCAAAGAAGTTGCAGGGAATCCCAAGCAATATATTTAGTGGGCAGGATCTCGTCTTAGAGCCCTTCCCTATGAAGTTAGCTGGATTTCTATCATCTTCTAGTGGCTGTGGTTGTCTAAGGCCCCAGCCCCTAGTGGATTTGACACTTGCAGAGTAAAGGGCACTGCTGACACCCTAGTGATGAGTGAGGGGAGCAGCATTAGCACCGTGGAATCGTCAGCCAGAGAGCTACAAGGTAGGGTCCCCAAAGACTGGTACGGGGACCCCAGACACAAGGAAGATGTTGACCTGCGTTCTATGAAGTTCTTATAAGAAGGCAGGAGATAGCCTGCGCCTTTTCGGAAAGAGTACCTGGGAATGAGAAATACTGGCTGTCCCACTGCTGAATGCCATGGGCAGCTGTGGTATTTTCATCCCAGGTTCAGAATTTGGGAGTCTAGAACTTCACAGCCATCTATAATGCTTGACTCTGTGTGTTTAATTCTTGCTTTAAGTTTTAGCTTCTACAGGAGAAAGCTCCATTTCCCTGGAAACATAGGAAACCTGTTTTCCTGAGGTTGCCAGATCAGGAGCAGTCAGTGTAGGGTAAAAGATGTGTGTCCTGGCAACCAAGGAGACCCCCCCAGACTTTGTAACAGGTGATTCAGTTCTTCCTTTAAGAAAGTTTCCATAAAGTTCTTATAGAAAACACAGGTTAAAAACAAAGATAGAAGGGGCTGGGGAGCAGGGAGACCTGTCGTACATGTGAGCGTATGCTGTCACTGACCATCAGTCAGCAGTGACGAGACCCAGGCAGACATCTAGAACAGGAAGGGGGCGTGTGTGCAAGGGCCATGTACCCTTGCAGAAGCACATCTATGGCAAATGCCAGGGTTTGTTTGGAGATAGATTTGCATTTTTGAGGGTTTTTTCCCCACAAATATTGTCTAATAAAGGTGATCTGATCAAGTTTCATAGTTTCTTGAAAGCAATAGGTTCTTACTGTGAGTTAAATGCTCTCATTGTCTTTTATTGTTATTGCCATCAATAAAATGTATGGTTCTTATGACTTAATTTTTCTTCCTTTGGTTTTAGAACCTTGGGTTTGGCTGGAAAATGTTTTAAAGACTGACTTGTCAGCTTTTTTATCCAAGACAGATACAAGGGAATAGCACAATCCGCTCCTTTGTGAAGGGTTTTCATTAATGACTCAAAGTTGATGGGTAGCACCCACTCTTTTTTTTTTTTTTTTTTTGAGACAGAGTTTCACTCTTGTTGCCCAGGCTGGAGAGTGCAATGGCGCGATCTCGGCTCACCGCAACCTCCGCCTCCCGGGTTCAAGCGATTCTTCTGCCTCAGCCTCTGAGTAGCTGGGATTACAGGCATGCACCACCACACCTGGCTAATTTTGTGTTTTTAGCAGAGACAGGGTTTCTCCATGTTGGTCAGGCTGGTCTCGAACTCCTGATCTTAGGTGATCTGCCTGCCTCAGCCTCCCAAAGTGCTGGGATTACAGGTGTGCACCACCACGCCCAACTGCACCCACTCTTCTAATCCCACAGGAGTTATGCCAGCTATACCACCAGGAGATCTTTCCACTCATCTAGTCATGGCTCACTCCTTGTTTCCTAGGTGGAAATAATTTCACACATTTTCTTCTATGGATTTCAGCAGTGTCCTTCACCTGGGGTTTCCTTCATCCATAGGATTTGGGGTAATTGAAGGCAAGGGATACATTTTTTTCAGGCTGATTAATCTCACCTGTGATTAGTGTCGTGCTTCTGCTTTAGGATTCTAGGTAGGCTCGAGGACTTGATAAATCTAACACAGCCTGGTCTTGCATAAGCTATATGACTGTGTTCCTTTGTGCTGAGGTTTTCCTGAGAAAAGTTTGTGTTTATCCCATATTCAGGCGCTCTCTCATCTCCCAAGGGCCCGGGGATTATCATGAGTTTGTGATCACACAGTAATGGGTGGCACAAGGAAACAAAACTATTGTTGCAAATTCTGCTGATACCCAGGGAAACCAGATGACAAGAGTCCAAATAGAGATGAGAGGACCAAATACATCTATCTTGCAGATTTCTCTAAAAAATTCCTCCCTTTCCCCCTCCACTTATTGGAGCTAGTGAAATCCAGTTGAAACACCTCCTCCGAAGTTTCAGTCCAAGCTAGTGACAGCAGAGGGGCAGAAGGACAAGGGGACAGCAGGGGGTGTGGAGAGCATCCTGGAGGAAAACGGGGGTGTTGTTACTGTTTGTAATTCTGCATTTGTGATCACACCGTGAAGAAAATTGCCTGTGAGCAAAGTCTTCGTGTGGAAAGACTTAAGTGGCACATCACATGCACGATGGTGCTGAATGCTTCCAAACTTACTGATGTCTTAACAGGCCACCGAGCATGTCCTCTGCAGAGATCATCTGTATGACTTCGGTCTGAAAGTAAATGCTGGTTCCTCTCAAAGCAGAAAAACATTGTGAAGTATTTTCAGCGTCTTTTCTGGGGCTCAATACTTTGTTCATTCTTGGTCATTAGCTGGTATCTGAGCTGAGTTCAGGAGGAATTTGGAAAGAATCCTGTTGATTTCAAAGACTGCTGGAACATTAACTGCTTGAGGGTGAAGAGTTGACTATGATTTCTTCCGTACAGCTAGGAATATACAACCTGAATCCTTTCCCTGTGTGCTTAGTTCATTTTGAGGCTGCTTTTTCCCAAGGGCACTCTGAGACCCTTCTGGCAGCAGAGTTGGAGAGGTTCTCATTTGTCACAACCCAAAAACAATCTCGTGGGAAGAAACCTTTTCAAAGAGCAGGAGGCCCCGACGAGGCTGTTATTACAAGGGAGTTGCCCTTCCAAGCCCAGGATTTTTAGAGAAGCATGTAATTGGCATAAATTTCCAGAAAGAAGTGTGATGGCCACAAATGTCAACCTGTTATTATAATCGATTTTCTGTTTCTACCAGTAATCTAGAAAATGCCAGGTCTGGGTCTGCGGGGGTCCCAGAGCTTGAAGAGAGGTAGAGGTGGCACCCGTCAGGGAGAGGTTGCACGTCCTGGCCGAGGGAGGGTGGCGTGGTTTGCAATTCCAGGTTTCTCCAAGGGGCCCCGGGGGCTCATGCTCATGGGGCCTTGGTGTCCTGAGGGTGGGTCTGCTCCACCACGGCACGTCGAGCCATGCTGTAAAGTAGGTCAGAAGCGACTCCAGCTGTATGAGAAGTGCTTGGACCCCTATTTGCCCCCTTTGGGAGTCACCAAAATCCCAAAGCCACAGCACATTACTTGTCATATCTTCTTCTGAAACGTGGGCTCGCCTCATGTCCATCTGGAACGCGAGAGCGGTCAGCAGGAGGTGGACGGTCCTTCAGTGATTCCATCCTGCCTCCTTGTAAGTCCCTTTTCCGAGAGGCAGTGCCAGGCTATGGAGGGTCGCAGGCTGTGGGGAAGGAGAACGGGTTCAAATCCTGGCCATGTGGTGGGCAAGTTACTTCCTCTGAGCCTGTTTCCTCATACAGGAAATGAGAACAAGAGTCCCCACCTCATACTGGTGGTATTAGGATTGGGGATCTCGAATATAAAGTGTTGGCCATCTAAAGTTAGACACAATACAAGCGCCGTGTTTACTAACTCCCCTGGCATTCTCTAGGACAGTGCTTTGGGGGATGTGTTGTCATCTCAGCAGGTGGCCCCACTGACCTGCTAGGAAGCAAATGTTAGGATTTTCACTTCTCAGTCAATACAGAGGGTCAGCTAGAGCTATATCAGGAATAGAAAGTAATGCTTGCAATGTTTTCCTTTTTTCATTCCTTTTTTCCTTACCTCCATTATTTCCAACCTTCTTTACTCCTTTCATTCTTTTTTCTTCCCATGTTTCCATAAGAAACCGTGTGTGTGTGTGTCTGCGTGTATGTATATGTGCATTTACATAAAGCAAATGTGGGCTTTTGTAGAAGGCACTCTTCCATTATTTCCAACCAATTTTAAGATTTTACAACTCTATTAGAAAATTAAAATTTCTTCGTCTAGTATTTTCTGGTAAATTTTAGAAATATTTTTCCACAAATAAGGATTGAGAAATGGTGACTTCTTATGAAGAAACGATGCGTGTAGTGGTTGATTAAAATATATTGCCTTGAAATGTCCAGAGAGAAGAAACTGGCCTTAGAGATGTAATAATATAAAAATTTTAAATGTGTGTCATCATTTTTTTAAAAAGTAAGGTCTTTGGAGAAAAAACTTGCTAAAGCTTTGGTCACTGTTTAAAGGCTGCCCTCACAAAATTTATAAACAGTCTGGGTCTATCTGGATGTGTATTTTACAGATTAAAGGCAGTACTCGCCTGTCTTAGTTTCTTGGCCATAAAAGGAGAGAAAAGAGAACGTATAGGGCTGTTCACATGGAAGGTGCAATAAATCACAGATTGCACAGTGATGCCCAAAATGTAAGCCAGGTTGAGTCACATGTAGAGCTTTGTTTGGGGTGCTTATGACTGAAAATAGACAATTTTTGGTGTAATTAGTATTTTTTATTGTGATAAATATACATAACATAAAAGTTACCATTTTAACCTTTTTTAAGCACCAATTTGGTGGCATTAAGTACATTCACAGTGTTGGACAACCATCACCATTACCTATTTCAAGAACTTCTTCCTCATCTCAGACAGAAGCTTGTACCTATTAAACAATAATCCCTCACTCCCCTCCCTGCCCTTTACCCTGGTAACCTCTGTTCTTTCTATCTCTATGAATTTGTGTATTCTGGGTATCTCATATGTATTAGTCTATTTTCGTGCTGCTGATAAAAGACATACACAAGACTGGACAATTTACGAAAGAAACAGCTTTAATGGACCTACAGTTCCACATGGTTGGGGAGACCTTACAGTCATGGTGGAAGGTGAAAGGCACATCTTCTGTGGCGTCAGACAACAGAATAGAGCTTGTGCAGGGAAACTCCCCTTTATAAAACCATCACATCTCGTGAGACTTGTTCACTATCACAAGAACAGCACAGGAAAGACCTGCCCCCATGATTCAATTACCTCCCTCCAGGTTCCTCCCACAACATGTGGGAATTCAAGATGAGATTTGGGTGGGGACACAGCCTAACCGTATTTTCATGTAAGTGGAGCCGTACAGTATTCGTTCATATTTTGTCTGGCTTATTTCACTTAGCATAATGTTTTCAAGGTGTATTCATGTATCAGAATTTCATTCCTTTCTGTGTCTGAATAGAATTCCATGGGACATACTGATCATGTTTTGTTTATCCTTCCATGTGTTGATGAACACGTGGGTAATGTCCACCTTTTGGTGATTGTGAATCGTGCTGCTGTGAGTATTGGTATAGGTTTGAATCCCTGATCATTAGTGCCTTAAAAGATGTCTTTTTGTAAGTTTAGATTTTCCAAGAGAAGGTTCAAGGACACCTCGTTGAACGGCATCCTCTTGCCGTCATGAGGGCAGGCACCTGGCATGTTGCTGTGCAGTCTCCATGGTAAAGCTGCACCCCTGCCTGTGAATGCACAGTACAGAACCCATGCATCAGCCGAGAAGCAGCCACGCGGTGTGTGCTGGGACATTTCAACTAGGGTAGCTGCCACCACTGCTCCCAGCCCAACATTATTCAATGTTCAGGATTGATTAAGGAGAGCAACCCTGGGGGGATGCCCCCACTAAGGAGGCTCTCAAATGAACAGTTGGGATGATGGAGTCTTCCTTGGCCATGGAGAACAGAAGAACATAGAGAAAAGGTGCTGTCCCACAGGAGGCAGTTTCCTACGTGGAGTGAGGAAGGACAGAAATCGATGATGACTTCCTGGCTTCCACCCTTGAGGACAGAGCCACTGCCAGAACCCCCACAGGGATGACAACAGGAGCGATCATGCTGACAGCTGAAAGGGAGGTACAAGAAGACATCAGCACGCGCAGCACGGGGTGTGCAGGAAGGAAGCAAGCGGGGAGCCCCTCTCGGTGAGGGGCAGGAAAAGCAGGAGGTCTGAGGCTCTGCGGGATAGGCGGGAAGGACGAGATGAGCGTGAGAGCACAGGGAGAAAGGGGCTAGTGTGGTGCCCGCTCAGGCTTGGGAAGCAGCGTCTGCACCCATCTATTGTCACAGTGGCTGTTTCTGGGCTGAGTTCCGTTTCCGTTTCCGTGTACTCTGTCTCCTCTTTGTTAATTGCATTCTTAATTATTGTTTGGTAGCGTCTATAAAGTCTTCTATATAGTCTACAGGCTGAAATGACCTGCTAGCTGCACGAAGAGATTCTTCTCCCCCTGGAATGGTAGCTCACAACCAAGCCCGCTCAATACGTCCTCATTGATAACATGTCTCGTGTCTGTCTGGAGGAAGGGGGCCTGTGACAAGATGTGCCAAGTTGTTCTGTCTGGCTTCAGTTATGTGCAAGAAAACACAACTGAAACCAGGAGTTACCAGGGGTTAGAAATCAACGAGGAGGAAAGCGATGTCCAAGAAAGGGACAGCTGTGAAGTGGCCATCCTGGGGTAGGAATGAGGCCGGCTGGCTGGGGCTTCCCTGACAGGCCGCCCAGACCCCAGGGTCCAACCTGCTGTAAAGTCCCCATGGAACATAATCTAAGTCTGTCCTCATTTTTTCCAATTGGATGCCAGTTCACTTCCAAATGAGATGTCATGTGCCTGCGCATCTGGCTCACGCCACCACCGAAGCAGAGAGTCTCCAGCCCAGCTCGTGCCACACTCTATATGCGTCTCACTTTCCATCTAAACCCAAAACTCTTGTATGGAAGAGGTTTCCTAACTTCTTTTCCTTTTATTTCCCTTTCCTTTGCTTCTACATATCCTTTGGTTCAGCAGGTCTCTCTCAGCCTTATTGCTCATTTGATTTTAATATGTTGACAGAAAGTCTTGTCAGTTCCGAAGAGGAGTGTCTGTCCTTTGATAATGAGGCCCTAATAGCAGGGGAGAGAGCACACATCATCGGTTTTCTCCTGGTGGTTTGACTCATCCTATAAATTTTGTGTGAAATCACTTCTGCCATTGGCTCTTGGCATACTTAATTGCATTGTGGAAAATCTGACCCACTTATCTCCCTGAAATGATAGAAATAATGCCCTCTTACTGTGGGAGAGAATTTTGTTGTTAAAATTTTTCCTATGAATTAACAGATTGGGATTTTTATTTCAGACTTTATATACTCGTGATGTGAAGTTAGAGTTCTAAATTAATTCTGTTCTATATGTAGAATAGATAGAAATCACACAGTTAAAAAAGTTCATACTTCAAATACACATTTTCCACGCAGAGTGAAAAAGCCTGTTTTCTAAACATTGATTTTTCTCCTAGAGAGAGAAGAAAGCCAAAATGATTAATAGTGGGTCTTTTTCTCTACTTTGAAAAAAAGGAGGGGGTCATTAGCACTTGAAAAATATTAAGCAAGAAAAGAATCATAATTGGCAGGGTACTATTGCTTTATATGGTTATCACTTGTTAAGCGTATTACTTCATTTGATCCTTAAAAGAATGCTTTATATAAGGAAGGTATTAGTCTCACTTTTTTTTTTTTTGAGACGGAGTTGCGTTCTTGTTGCCCAGGCTGAAGTGCAGTGGTGCGATCTCAGCTCACTGCAACCTTTGCCTCCGGGTTCAAGTGATTCTCCTGCCTCAGCCTCCCAAGTAGCTGGGATTACAGGTGCCTGCCACCATGCCTGGATAAGTTTTTGTATTTTTAGTAGAGACAGGGTTTCACCGTGTTGGCCAGGCTGGTCTCGAACTCTTAACCTAAGGTGACCTGCCTGCCTCGGCCTCTCAAAGTGCTGGGATTACAGGCATGTAACCCCTGCTGGGATTACCAGGCCTGGCCCCCACCCCCGCACTTCTAAGTAAGGAAATTGAGACCACAGGCTGGCTCGATGTGCCTGAATTTGGATGGGAGCGTCCATGTCCTTAATTCATCTTTCCCTTTTACCTGCATAGCCTGGGCACTTTCACATGGTTGCTGGACAATTGAGACTTTGTAAGGATGTTGGGTCACCTTTGGAATAAAGTTCATTATCCAATGCAAAACAAACTATACTTTGAATTTTCAAAGTTTTTCTAAAGGCATTATCATGGAGGCGTTTAAAAACCAGTTAAAATTACACAGTCAATGCTGAGAGGCACTGACAGTTGCAATTACTCCCAGTGATCAAAAGAGAGAAATAAAATGCCCAGAAGAGTCAAAACACAATAGTGGCCTATGTGGGTATGTGACCAGGGCACCATGGGGTTGCCTCAAAGCTTGAACTTGTGGCAAGAAGAACAAGGGAGTTGATACCCGGTGGGATGAAGGAAGGGTCTTCCCTTGGCCTTTGCCTACCTGCAGGCCATTTGCTGCTTGATCTCCAAGAGGCTCCTTCTCTGAACACTGGTTAGTTTTTTGAAGCACATTTGCACCTCAGGATAGATGTCATGGCGGCAGGCCTGTGTGCCCTAGGAAGCTTGATGCAGCCCGTGAGCGGGGTGGAGGTAGAAGGAGGATGGAAAGTTGGGGCAACTATGCCAGAGACACACCCACGCTCTTCCCCAGTGAACCCAAGGGGCAAGAAATGACTGGCTGAACAGACGACTGATTGAAAGAGCAAAAGTACCTCCACACCAAGTCTCTGCACTGTTGGTGGCCTGGTTGTGTGCGCGTCACAGGCAGCTGTGATGTGGTCAAGCAGAGCACCCTCGAACGAGAGCCTCCTTCCCCCCACAAGTCCTTGAGCAAGTCACTTAACCTTCGCACACCTTCATTTTCTTCTGGGGTAGTGACTCGCACGGCCCGTCCTCGGGAAGAAGTGGACCCAACCACACAAGGGATGGAAGTGCCAGTAGGAGGGTGCTGTAGCTGCTCGGGCAAGCCACTCCTCCCATGCTTCCTCAAGGAAGCTTCTCTCTTCTCTTTTGGGTGGGAGTGATTCTGTTGAATAATAAAATCAGAGAACCTAAGCATTAGAAGGACCCGGGACACTTACTTTCATCCTTGGAACAGTGATAGAAGAGAAGTGGTCATGCGGGCTCCTGGGAGATGTGAGGTCTGTCCCAGCAGGGAGCAGCCACATCAGAGAAGGAAGCAGGCAGAGCTTCCAGCAAACAGAGCTCCCTGACTGGGCCTCTTTCCTCCTGTCCACTCAGAAACCAGCCTGATTGCACAAATGGATCTAGACAGCCCCAGGAGGAGCCGTCCCCACACAATGCCGCCACAAGTCTGAATAATGCACACACTCGCCCTTACGTACCCGCAGGAGGTCTTCCGGATTTTTATAGCTTGCAAATAAAGATCCAACAACATCTGGATTTTCTCAGATGTGAGAAGCTGGTCATAGATTGGTGTCATTTAGAAGACAAAACATGAGACTGATGTGTTTTTAAAAGCATGCAGCAGATGCTGCACACAAGAAAGGCGTGGTTAATGAGCACGCCAGGCCTGCATTTCAGCAGGGGTGTGGCAAAGAATGATGCCTCATGAGGCCTCCTCCCTCATCCTCCATGGAGCGTCTGTTCTGTGAGCTGATCCACCGAGCTCCCACCTAGGTGAAGCATGAGTTGTCCGAGCTCTGGGAGAAAGGAGCAGCTGTCTCTCCGGTGGCTGCTGTAGAGACACTGTAGGCTCTGTGTCCTGGTCTGCATCAGAGGCTGGGGCCTGGAGGGTCCCAGTGGGGACTTGCAGACGATGGTCTTTAGCTGTTGAAAGGCTGCAGTGAGAACACCAGCTCTGGCAACTGATCCTGCTTTTCAACACTGTCTGCGATGTTCTGTCTCATAAATATAATATACTAGCAGAGAGATTCACAGTTGGGGGTGTTAACCTTCTTAGCCTGTGTGTTCATTCCAGACAGCACCAGAGATAATCAAACTGGCTTCTTTGGTTTTCATCACATGAAAGCATGGCTGTTTATTTTTCTGCCGAATGCCTGCTTCCAGCTGTGGCCCTGGCCCAGCCGCCTTCTTGGGAGAGGGCTCGGCAGGACAGAGCTGAGGGTGGGCAGGTGCAGCTGGGACATCCCTCCTTCTATTCTGCTCTGTGCCCGTCCTGACTCCCAGGGCTGGGTATTGTTCTTTGATGATTTTTTTCTGTTTCCAGGTTGCCTTTTAGGGGAAGCATGTCCATTCCCAGCC
This sequence comes from Chlorocebus sabaeus, assembly GCF_047675955.1. NCBI lineage: Eukaryota > Metazoa > Chordata > Mammalia > Primates > Cercopithecidae > Chlorocebus > Chlorocebus sabaeus. The sequence continues at coordinate 70,231,062 of NC_132921.1, forward strand.
CTCACTGGCTGACCCACCTCAAAGACCAGGGCTGGCCAGCCCCTTCCGCAGCGTCAGAGCAGCTCTCTAGCCTCCAGGGGTTTGTCCTGTTGTGGGAGCAGGTTGCATCCTGTGCCTCTCCCTGCAGCTGTTACTGCTCTTGCCTAATTAAATCATCTGTAGTTCCCAGGACAGTGGCAGAGGCTGACGGAGGAGGGAAGGTTTTTGCTCCTTAAGAATCATGAAATCATGGAGCAGAAAGTTACCCCCTCCTCTTAAATCACTTAAAGTATCATGCCCTGGGGCTTAGAGCTAGGGATCCAAGCTGCCAGTGCTTGGAGATGAGAATTGCTGAGGATTTGCCCAAGGGGCATCAATAGCTTTTGTGCAGTAATGCTAGCCAGTGATGCTTTTGATATTTCAGTACAGTTTAGTAGATGATTTATGGAACCAAGCAGTGGCTCCAGATAACAAGGACCCTAGGCAGATACGGGTCAGTCAGTCGGACAGGGTGTTATTAGGCCTCGCCTAGTGGGAGAGTCTCTTGGATACGAAGCCTTCAGCCTGGGAAGGCAATTAGGGTTTCAGAGTTTCATTTGCTGTCCTCAAATATACATTAAGCCCTTTGTCCTCTGTGCAAAGATATATTTGATGATCCACAGTGGCACAGAGCTAATCCTGCCTGGGGGTTAATCCTGCAGTTTAATCTCCTGTTCATTTCTGTCTGGCTTGAGTACCCATGGTCCATCAGTCTTGTCCATCATTTCCAGGTGAGGCGGAGCAGAGGTTTAGTGGAGGTGTGGGATGTTTGCATTACACTAGGTCAATTCCGTTGTCCTTAAAAAGTAAGAACCTTTCTGATTTGAAAAAAAACAGTATTAATCTTGACTATTTGGGGGAATGAAAAAAAATCTAGAAGCAAAAACATAAAGTCATCCGTAATTCTGTTCCCCATTGATAAGACCTGTTAGCATTTTAGTGTATTTGCTTCCAAACATTTCCAAGACAAAAATATTTAATCTTGTTGAGATTATATTAAGTATATATTTTTAATCCTTTGTTTAAAAGGTGAATCTTTTATAAAAAATTTTGTCACTAAAATTTTTTAGTAATGACAATTTTTAATGGCTACACAATATTAACTGTTTTTAGTGCCAATGAAAATTTATGTGCCTGATTTCTTTCTTCCCAATATTTTGTTGTGAAAATTTTCAAACAGATAGCAAAAGTAATTTTGTTGTGAACACACCTGTACTATACTCGGTTTATCACATGTCTGTCTACCCATCTTTTTATTCATTCAGCCATCTTGTTTTTTGATGCATTTGAAAATAAATTGTAGATGCCTATTCACTTTCTCCAAAATACACGTTGTTAACTAGAGCTAAATTTTTGTTTATATATTTTTTGAGTAAACTCATGTGGACAGAAATGCACAGATCTTAGTTCACGTTTCCTGAGTTTTGACAGCTGTATACAAAGTTTTACTGCTGTAATGGTGTACTCTGTAATTAGAATGATACTTAAAGTCAAATCAGAGGGTCTGTGGGGACGCTGGCGGATTAGTATAAAATAGTCTCAGGAGTAACTCAGAACTTTCTTATGTGCTCTTTGACAGTTAAATATTTTTTCACATTACATGCATCTGAAAAACTGAAGATGAGTTTTCTCTGAAAAGAGGGCAACGTTTTGACATATCATTTATTTGTATGATTTTTCAGCTTTGTTTTGTTGTCAAAGTAGTTCTAACTCTCTTGCATTATTTCATCAAACTGGGAAGTAATTTGCCTCTCTTGATGGACTGGTAGTTTCCTTCCATTAGACCAATGGCAGAGGCGGGACAGAATATTTTCTTTTTTTTAAGATGGAGTCTCGCTGTGTCACCCAGGCTGGAGTGCAGTGGCACGATCTTGGCTCACTGCAACCTCCACATCCCAGGTTCAAGCAATTCTCCTGCTTCTGCCTCCTGAGTAGCTGGGATCACAGGTGTGCATCAGCACATGGGCCCAGCTAATTTTTGTATTTTAGTAGAGGTAGGATTTCACCACGTTGGCCTGACTGGTCTTGAGCTCCTGACCTCAGGTGATCCACCCGTCTTGGCCTCCCAAAGTGCGGGGAATACAGGCATAAGCCAGTACGCCAGGCCAGGAACAAATTATTTTCTAAAAGACACAGCCTTATATTCAGTCTGACAGGCAAATGTCATGTGTTTCTACAGACTTTCAACTTTTGTAAATGCCCAAGGGCTCATCTGTAGGGTTTTCTCAAATGTATGATTCTGATTCCGTGTTTCCTACCGTGCTCCATGGTATTGCTGAGTGCCTGCATGGATGTGCACAGAGTTGGGATTCTTGCAATTTGGGGGAAGGATACTTTTGTTTTGGGTGTAGTCATCATTATAGTTTTGTCATGGTCATCAGTTTCAATTTTACTTTGCACCGTAATTGTAATTTACAGTTTTACTTCATTACCTTTGGTTTAGTTTATTTTGCAATGTTGGTTCAGAGTACTATGTGATAGTATGTTTTAGCCAAAACATACCTAGCTTTTTCCAAAAACTAGGCTTCAAGGTACATATCACAAAGGTTAAAATGAGCCAACCAATTCATACTGCAAAGCAAATGTATGTCATGTTCCCGAGTTTGCATGTGCAGCGTTCTTCCTCCAGGAGAAAGTGGCATTTGCTGGGGGGTGTGCTGGGCATCTGTGTCCATCCCAGGTGGCCTGGTGACCCTGACCTTCCACTTGCTGGACAGGCTGTTGCCTTTGGGGCCTTCCCAAACTCTTTGACTTGGCTACTGGGAATCCTGAACCATACTGTGGCTCATGGCTCCACTCTTCTTTAGCCAAAGTGTCTCAATGTAATTTTCCTCCTCTTTCCCTCATTTACTTACAACATTTGTCCTCTAATAATAGTTTTCTGTCTTACTTTTCCAAATAAGGAATTCTGCTGTCTGCAGTCTCAGATCCTTTGAGAAATCATCAGTGCCAACAAATATTATTTCATAGCCATCAGGCACCTGCGAATGTAGCAACTTGTAACCATTCCTAGAATAGTCCTTTGTGCTCTTTCGCTAAAGAAAGGCAAAGATTTTTTGGATGAGAAAAATTGGCAGTTTGGGGCTAAGAAACCAGAAAACAGCCCAAATATGGGCGATTGGGCTATGAGATCCCTGGAAGGTGGCTCTGAGGGTCTGAGGGCTGTGACCTTGAATGTAGGCTGAGGGTTGGGCCCAGGTTGGTGGCCCATCTCCAAGTTTAAGGGATCTTGAAACATTACCCCACTTTTGACTGTGTTTTAGTTTTCTCGTCTGTTACTCAGTGGTAATAACATAATGTGTCCCCAGGCTCTCGTCAGGATTGAATTAGATTAGATATTGTCTTAGTCAGCTTGGGCTGCTGTAACAAAATATCACAGGCTAGGGGCTTAAAGAACACATTTATTGCTCACAGTTCTGGAGGCCGCAGAGTCCAAGGTCAGGTTGGGTTCTGGTGAGGACCTTCTTTCTGGCTTGCAGAAAGCTGCCTTCTCGATGAATCCTCCCGTGGCAGAGAGAGGAAGCTCTGGTGCCTCTTCCTCGTCTTAAAAGGACGCTAATCCCACTGTGGGGGTTCCACCTTCATGGCCTCATCGGAACCTAGTTATCTCCCGAAGGCCTCACTTCCTAATACCAGCACATTGAGAATTAGGGCATCCACATATGAATTTGGGGAGACACAAACATTTAGTCCATAACAGATGTGTAAAGAGAGTTTAGCATTGTGCCTGGCATGAGTGAGTGCCCAACACATATGGTAGTTGTTAATATCATTATCATTACTGTGCTCTTAACGGGGCCAAGGAGAAAGGGTTTCCTTTGCATTATGGCTAAGGAGGGTTTCCACTGGGTCTGAGAAGGGGATTTGTGTTTATTGGGTCCTGCTGTGAAATTCCAGTGCAAGGTGAAACAAGCAGCTCCATGGTGTGAAAGGAAGCAGGCTCCCCGGAACTGTTAAAGGGATAGGTGAAAACATAAATAAATAATGCCTCTTATGGCATAATATTTAGAATAGAAACAAATAAAGGGATGAGTGAAGAGGAGGAAGGGGGAGGGGGCATCTTCCAGCTAGGATGTAGTGTTTCTGGCTGAACGAGAGGCCGATTAATTCACATCCTTCACATCTTCTAGCACTTACATGACAACTTTAATATGGGTAAAATAATCTTTTTTATATGATAGAGATGGGGTCTTGCAATGTTGCTCAGCCAACATTGAACTCCTGGCCTCAAATGATCCCCCTATCTCAGCCTCCCAAAGTGCTGGGATTACAGGTGTGAGCTCCCATGACCAATTTAATATGAGTAAAGGAATCTTAATAACTTCCTTCTAAAAGGGAGAAGAAGACCTCTGCACCTTCATTTCCTTAATCTGATTTTATACCTGTGTGTGCTATAAACTACCCTCCAAAAACCTACAAACTTTCTAAGTAATAAGAATCTGTAAGAATTCTGAAAATTACCAGTCTGCGTCTACATCCTTGTTCCCATACTGACTTATAATTTACAGCATCCTTACTTTTATTTGTCTCCTTTTATTACCAATCTAAATTTTTTTAAAAAATTTAGACTTTCAAAGTCTGTCTCTGACACACTTTAGCCATTGGGAGCTTATGAATTTTTCTGAAATTATTTGGAAGAAACTGGCCAACTTAAAATAGGAAGCATTAAGAATTGACATGAAAGTCCAAATAATTGCCTAACTTTGTATTTTATTTAATCATTTTCAGTACTCAGCAAAGCATCAGCCTTAGGTGGATTCAATTTGGATTCACAAACTTAATTTTTTTTCCTTTTCAGTAGGAATATGCAGTTGATTTGCTGGCAGTTGGTCAGGCTAAAAGGAGGGAGTAGAATTAGTCACCAGGCAAAGCCCCCACTGGGGGTTCATGTTATTTAATAGTCTGCATTTACCTCTTCCCTTCATTGTTCCTTGGAAGAGACTCTCCATTGGATCTCTGAGGCATCCAGAGGAATAAACTGGGCATGACTGATGTGCACACAAATTGTCCTACACCTGCGGTTACTTCACCCAGGGTCCGGTGGCATCTAGCACTCTACACTGGACAAGACCCTGGCAGGTGGCCGTTGAGGAGCCTGCACGTTTCTATGCTGGAGGCACAGTGCTTGTTCCTCATGACTGCTTGGCACTTGGCCAAGGGGACCATATGCCTGGAGATGTGTAATGCAGTGGGGTACCTGGCCGGTTTCCCCAACCCTCAGGGGGCTTCCTGGTCTTTTTAACCAACCACATATGCATAGGCTATACTCGAAGGACCAAGCTGATGAAAACAATATCAGCCTATGGGAAGAGACCCAAGAAACTGGTGAATAACTTCCACTGAATTGTTATTGCAGTCCCACATAGGAGATCTGTGATAGTCTCTTTTCTCTGACATCTTTAAAATACAAGTTTTGTTTTCCTGACCTTTTTTTTTTTCCATTTTAAAGGAAATAATACTTACTGTAGATCATTTATGAAAAGCCACAAAAAAAGAAAGTGAAAATCACTAGTAATTCTGTCATGTGAACATGATGACCATTAACATTTGGGGGTATCCTGCTCCAGGCCACTTTCCTAACATATATATATATGTTATATATTAATATTATTTAATATATGATACATATTTAATACATGTTATATGTTAAATATAAATATATTTTAAGCATTTTGAGATCACTAAATATATGCTGTCTGCAGCCTGTATTTTCTTTATAGTGTGTTGTAAGCATTTCCTGTGTCCTTAAATAGTCTTCAAAAGCATGACGGTATCTAGAAATCTAGTATACAACATGAGGACTATAATGAGTCCTATTGTATGATGTACTAGTGATTTGTCAAGAGCATAGCTTTTAGGGATGCTAACCACAAAAAATAAGAAGAAGAAAAAAAGGTAACTGTATGAGATAATGGTTATGTTGATTTGCCTAACTGTGGTGATCATTTCACTATAAGTATTCTGAGATGAGCATATCAAAACATCATGTTGTATATCTTAAATATATACAGTAAAATAAAAGGAAAAAATTGTAATACCTCCATAGTACTCACGATGATAAAAGGTGCTGTGAAGAGCATTCTCATTCATAAATCTTGGTGCATGTCTCTGGTCCTTAGGGTATGTTCCCAGAGGTGGAATTACGCCTCTCAACCTGTGTCTTTGTAAGGCCGAGTTGCACCACCATCCCCCACCCCAGATGCTGCGGGTTTCTCCCGCCCCTTCCTCTGCACAGAAGTGCCCGTCTTCCTGGGTTCGTGCTAACACTGAGTGCCCTACTTTTTTGAATCTATAAATCTCTAAGTGAAAAAAAAACGTGTTTTAATGGTCAGTAATTGTGTTTATTGGCCGTCTGTTTATTTTATTAAGGCGTGTTTTGTGTTGCTTGCAAGATACTACTCTTTTGTCTGTCATGTGTTAGAAACATCATCTTCTTTCCGGTTTGTCATTTGTCTTTTAATACTGTAAGTGGTTTCTTTTGATGTATTTTTTTTTAAAGTTAAAAATCTTACCAATCTATCAATCTTTTCTCTGGCTGTTTCTGCTTTTGTTTCTGTGTTTATAAAGGCCATACTCCAAGAACAAACATCAGTTCATCTTTTTTTTCTCATGCCTTTATGATTTTTTTTGCATCTAAAATGTTAATTCATCTAAGATTTATCTCAATATAGTATGTGTCTCATCTTTTTTGATCTCACGATGTGTATAGTTGTTTCACCAACACATACCAAGTAGTTCATCCTTTCCTCACTAGTTCAAAATATGACCTGTATCAATTGTTAAAATCTCATGTATTCTTTAATCTATTTTCTGTTTAGTTTCATTAATCTGTCTGTTCTTGTACCAGCACCGAACCATTGTATTTTTATATCTAATAGCACAAATATTGTCATTATTTTTCCTTTTCAAAGTGTTCTTGGCAATTTTCACCAATTTATTTTTCTAAATCGGGGTCAGTAAAGTAGTTTGAGGCTTTGCAGGCCCTAACAGTTTGTCATTAGTGCTCTCCTCTGCCCTTGCAGTGCGGAGCAGCCATAGACAGTGAGAAATGAGGGTGTATTCTAATTAAACTTTGTTTACAAAACAGGCTGTGGGTTGATTTGTCCTGAGGGCTATGGTTTGCCAATTTCTGTTCTTGATGAGTTTTTGAATTATTTTGTCCATTCTTACCACCCTCACAAACACATAAAAAGTACGTATAAATACACATACACACACACTGTTTTCGAGTGTGTGTGTGTGTGTGTGTGTATTTTAAGGAATTTGGTTAAAATGACATACTTCCAAAATGGTTTGGAAGAAACATGGTCTCTTTATAACAAGGTCTTCCCATTAGGCAGCATTAAGCATTATTTTATGTTGATCTTCAGTGTTCTATGGTTTCCTTCATACAGGTTTTGCAAATTTCTGGTTAACTAAACTAACTTTCTTTCTTCCTTTCCTTTTTCCTTTTTCCTTTTTCCTTTTTCCTTTTTCCTTTTTCCTTTTTCCTTTTTCCTTTTTCCTTTCCTTTCCTTTCCTTTCCTTTCCTTTCCTTTCCTTTCCTTTCTTTCTTTTCTGTCTTCTCTTTCTTCTCTCTCTCTCTCTCTCTCTCTCTCTCTCTCTCTCTGTCTTTCTGTCTGTCTTTCTCTTTCTTTCTCTCTTTCTTGAGGGAGTCTCACTCTGTTGCCCAGGTTGGAGTGCAGTGGCACAATCTTGTCCCACTGCAACCTCCACCTCCTGGGCTCAAGCGATTCTCCTGCCTTTGTCTCCCGAGTAGCTGGGATTACAGGTGTAAGCCACGACGCCCAGCTAATTTTTGTATTTTTAGTAGAGACAGGGTTTCACCATGTTGGCCAGGCCGATCTCAAACTCCTGACCTCAAGTAATCTGCCCACTTCAGCCTCCCAAAGTGCTGGGATTGCAGGCATGAGCCATCGCCCCTGGCCTCTGGTTAACTTTAAAACTTTAACCCTTGCAGTGTTTTTCATTCTAGTTGCCACTGTGAATGGAGAGGGGCGTCCCATGACTCCCTGCCCGTTCTGTGAATTGCTAGAAGGATGGCAGGACTCAGGGGTACAGTTGACAGCCCATCAGCAAGGGAAGGGGAGACATGGGGTGGGTAGGGGTGGCTAGAAGAGTCCATCCAAGGGCTCCCACCCAGAATGTGCTCCAGCCTCCAGCCTGAAACGCAGCAGCCCATGATTCTGCATAGATTGTGTCTCCAGTTCTAGCTTTCATTTTACTTCTATTTAGTTTTCTTTCAGTGTGTACATTGGGAGAATGTGATGAAAGCCAGGGACAGCAGGCTCTGCACTCACTGCGGGCCCTGATTGCTATTACAGCTCTGGAATTAAGTCCCTTAGGTTAAAGCTTGGGAGACAGCCTGCTGAATCATCAGGATTTATCTCACTCAGCTCATTCAAATAAAAGAAACCTCTGGCCGCTGACGGTGGCTCACGCCTGTAATCCCGGCACTTTGGGAGGCCAAGGCAGGTAGATCACCTGAGATCAGGAGTTCGAGACCAGCCTGGCCAACATGGTGAAACCTCATCTCTACTAAAAAACAAATTAGCTGGGCATGGTGGTATGCACCTGTAATCCTAGCTACTTGGGAGGCTGAGGCAGGAGAATCGCTTGAACCAGGGAGGTAGAGGTTGCAGAGAGCTGAGATCGTACCACTGCACCCCAGCCTGGGCGACAGAGTAAGATTCTGTCTCAAAACAAAACAAACAAAAGAAACCTCTTAACTGAAGCATGAAGGTGAAAATCTTGGCGAGCTTCCTTATTAAGAGTGGAGAAATTCAAGCTGTCCTTAAGACAGGCCTACCTTTACCTGTTGGTGGAGACTGGTTCTCTTCGTAGTGTGACCCGCTTTATCAAAAAGGCTAAAGGAAATAAAGCCTTCTGCAGCTGGGGTTCCCTCCACCTTTGTTAGTCAGGGAGCCTGCCGCCCCTGCTCCATGGTGATTCCGTGGCCCTCTTCAGCCCTCTGCCCTGAGGGCCTTCTCTCAATTATCTATTTTATATTTTCCGGGTCTCCAGCCTCCTAGAGGCCAAGGGGCAGCTAGAATTTTAACTGTTTCTTAACCTAGGATTCTTCCAACAAATGGCAAGGACTGGCATTCTGAGAGTGAGACACTTAAAATGTGAACAGTACTGAGTTAATGAACTGAAGTTCTAACTGCGATGTAAGTGACTTGCATAGAGCTTCCTTTGCAAACTCTTCTGATACAGGGTGGGTGCCCAGGAATAAAGCCGAGAGAGTCAGGGCTCTGAGCAGATCTCAGATGAGGTCCTGGACCCCGAGGTGGAGGTGCAGAGGGGAGGGAGGTGGGTGTCGGGGACAATCTCTTTCCTTTTGCAGACTTGCCTTATAGGTCTGGAGCCAGCAGAGCTCTGCTTCCCACCTGCTTCCTCCCAGCTTTCCTCAGGATTAACTTAATCTTTGCAGATTAAGAGGCTACAAATACGTTCATTTTCCTCTAGGAGGCTTCTCACTCCTCATTTCTTTCTGCCTTCACACTTTCCCTTTGCAGGAGCTGACGTATCTCCCAGTTCGTCTGTTGCAGACACCCCTAGGCCCCTTTACTCATACTTCTGTTTGTATTTTCAGATGTATTTGCAATTTCTTGCCTGGAGTCTATAATGTAAAACTAGGCAGGGCTCCCAGGCACTGAAGGACACAGCCAAGGCCTTCATTTCACTTAGCAGTAAGTTATGAGCTTTGTAAGATCTTTAAGATGGAGGTTTAGCCATGAATTGGAGTGGGTTTTCTGAGAATTTCACAACCTAGTTAGGTTTTCTCTGTAAACAAGGGCCGCCTTTCTTCTTCCTTCACAGCACTTTTTATCTGGCCACTCAGGAAACACCAGTTATTTATTTGTTTATTTATTTATGTATTTATTTATTTATTTTTGAGGCAAGGTCTTGCTCTGTTGCCCAGGCTTAAAGTACAGGGCTGTATAGGCCTGATCATAGCTCATTGCAGCCTCGAACTCCTGAGCTCAAACAATCTTCCCGCCTCAGTCGCCCTAGTAGCTGAGACTACAGGCACACGACTGCACACCCAGCTAAGTTTTTAAAAATTATTTTTTGCGTGGTCGGGCGCAGTGGCTCATGCCTGTAATCCTAGCACTTTGGGAGGCCAAGGCGGGCAGATCACGAGGTCCGGAGATCGAGACCATCCTGGCTAACACAGTGAAACCCTGTCTCTACTAAAAATACAAAAAATTAGCTGGGCGTGGTGGTGGGCACCTGTAGTCCCAGCTACTTGGGAGGCTGAGGCAGGAGAAAGGCGTGAACCCGGGAGGCGGAGCTTGCAATGAGCTGAGATCTCGCTGCTGCACTCCAGCCTGGGAGACAGAGCGACTCCATCTGAAAATTTTAAAAAAAAATCTTTTTTGTGGCGACAAGGTAAACTCCTGGCCCCAAATGATCCTCCCACCTTGGCATCCCAAAGCATTGGGATTATAGGCATGAGCCACTGCACCTGGCCAGGAAACACCAATTAATTCTCATATTAGCCCAAACAAAACATGATTTGGAAAGTGAACCAGCTCCAGAAATATGAGTTATCTATTCCCAAGCTTCCTGCCTTTCTCCTCCTCTTCTTGCCTTCTCTGCACTGTTAAAATTATCCCAGCCACTCTCCTCTGTCATTAAACTGAAAACTTAAGGAATACCCCAAATACAATAATTAGGATTTTAAGAATCTTAAGATTCAAAGACCTTCTCCAACTTCTCCAACTGCATTTACACATTGACTCTAAGTTGTTTCTTGATTCTGGCGGGAAACAGCCTCCGTCCAGTGTGTGTGTCCCCACCCGTGGCAGTGATGTTCGCTAATGCTGGCTGTCACATGTGAGCCCTTGGTCACAGAATGTCACTTGGATCTATTTCAGAGTTCCCTAAAAAGAAGAAGCACTCGGGAAATGTACAAGGAGAAGAAAACCTTTAACCAGGTAAGCAGAGGTTTTCATTCTAATGTTACATCTCCTGTAAGTGAAGTCACCTCATTTTGAATTTTTTTCAGTGTTAGTTTTGCCTTTAAAACATTCAAAGAAACATTACCTGTCCAAACATGTGGACTCATTCCTGTCCTCCACAGTGTGAACATTTTCTTTGCAAACCCACAGATCCTCCCTCTTGTTTCTCCCCCATGCTGACAAGCTGGTGATTTCTTCAGGAAAAAGAACTGGCTTTGTGTGAAACAGAATTAAGTGTGGTTTGGGGGCCTGAGGTACTTATACATGGTAAAAAGTGTTTTGACCTTCAAAGTCATCCACGCAGTAAAATAAAACAGCCACTGTGGAGTTGAGTCATTCATAAGACACTGTTTTGAATGTTGTTGTTGTTTTTTAATGTGCAAGCTGAACAATATCTTAAATGGTCTTCATTGAAGGTAAACTATTCTCAGCCCTTTCTAGATGCACAGTATGCATTCTTCAAAACTTTCTTAGCTTTTCTGTAAAGCTGTTTTACTGGATTCTGTTTTTAAATTGCTGCTAGCATTAGGTGGTGGAGAGAACAAAGGTGTTATTGGGGTATCAGCTCACTGCACTCTGAGAGCAAGTGGTAATTAGAGAGACACAATGAGTCGGGGTAACTAAGAGCTCAGCAACCTCCACCGACCTCCTGCCGCCCTGTCCCTGTGAACTCCCCTCTTAAGGATCCCCTGGGTTTCTCCATTCTCCAAACTCACTAATCCCCAGGGCATCATTCAAGGAGGGGCAGACCCCTGCAGCAGCAGAACACGGAAGCTCAACTGTTCCCTTCCACCCTCCCCAGCCTCCCAGTCTCACTTTGGAATCCATTAATAATAGGGAAATTAAAGTCTGCCTCCCACTGCTGGGTACTTACACTCTCCTGGGCTGAGAGTGTTTTCAATCGACTGGCTCTTGCCCAGGGAAGATCTTTTCCTTAAAAGGGGAAATTCTGCCCCATTGTGAAATGAACAGCATTCGCCCCGTGGGTAAAACGGGCCAAGAACAGGAGCTGCTGCTCCTTGGGCGCGTGTCAGATAACCCTGGTAGCTGGGATGCGTTGAACGCCCGCCCAGCCGGCGGGATTATTGAGGAAGGAGTTTCTGTTCAGCAGAATGGTGGAATGGAGCGCGCTGGGAACTGCAGGCCCGCAACCAAAACCCAAAGGAAGCTGGCGCCCCGGCGCAAGGTAGGCACGCGGGCAGTCACCCGCTCGGGGTGCTGGCTGGACGGCTGACTTGCAAGCCAAAGAATATATACAGAGAGCGATATATTTCTGTGGCTTGACAAGGCCTTTCCCGCTGGTGGTGATGGTGGTGGGCCCCTGGGTGTCTCCCCTCCTGGCCATGCCTGCCCTGTGCCTGCAACAGGAATCGTGTGTCATATGGAAAGTTGGACTTGACCTGCTTTCATACCACATTCCTGGGGTTATCCAATGATCTCTTGAAACCAGAAATGATATCCTTCAGTTTAGACTCGGCCTTGCTCCCCGCCCCCACCGCCCCGCGAGAGTCTTGGCAGAGTTTTAAGAAGTCTATGGTTACAACATAAGATGGGCATCCAGCCTCCCGCTGCCTGAGCTGAAGCTGTGATTCCCCATCTTATGAGGAGTGGCTTCCCCTACTCAGAACAGGCCGAGCTCAGCTTCCCTCAGGCCGCCCCTCTCCTGCACACAACACCCCGCAGGTGCAGCGGGCCCTGCCCTAGCTGCCTCGACCTCACCGAGGACGTGTGACTTCATTTAATACACACTCTCCCATGGCTTCCAGGACAGTCTTTCTCTCAACGCTGCTTTAGTCTTGGTGGCAGGCCTCATAGTGCATGCATGGTTGTCAAGTGGAAATGACAGCATGCTGTCATACTGACAGCTTTTTTCTTTAAGGAATGAGAAGACGTTTTGGACATTTTATCAATCCTCAGGTAATCTACACATTGACACTCGTTAGAGTATGTCATAGGATCTTGCTGCTTTAACTGACCTGGGTTTAGGTTCAAGGAGACGGAAGAGAATTGTTCTATGATCGATTTGTAGTGGATGGTGGACAGAGGGGAATGGTGTGAGGTTGAAGGTTTCTGGAAATCAAGGTGATTTGAGGGCTCTATGGGGACCTTCTGCCTGCATGAGGGGTGCAGATAAGCATGTGTAACCTCCAGCGTGTTTCAGGACCCTTCTCAGAGATGATCCTCCTCCCCCAGTGTTTCAGTTCAGCTTGTTGGGGAAGACCCCAAGTTGCTGGTCACAGCTATTTCCCTGAGCCTTTCCTGTCATATCATTTTTCCCCTTACACGGGGTTTGTGGTGAGCAAGGAGGGACCAGGCAGAGTGGGATTGCCTCAGTCCCTGGTCCACGCGCTCGTTTGAGCCAAAAGCTTCCCGTACCATGCAGGCAACAGTGCCCCTCGCCCGCCCCTCCTGGCCTGGCTCCACCACATCAAGGCCTTGCCAGCTGCAAGTTTCTGTGGACGCTGGTCACAGCAGGCGGCCCTGCCCCCACCTTGTCCAGCCCAGTCTCGAGTCCCAGGTTCAAGAAGGGTGGAGAGTGGGGCCGAGTTTCCCTGTAGCTGGACAGCGCTGCCCTCTGTGATCTCTGCCGCTGTGGATTTCTCTGCTTCAGAGGTGGAGATGGGATCATTTAGATGATTTTTGACAATGGACGGACACTGGCTCTCAAATTAACAATGGGGCTGAGGGTACTCCTCTGTTTTCTGGTCCTAAGCTTTTAAGTATTTACAATCCATCTCCGTTGATAGGTATTTTAGCTTAAACTGCATTCCTTCATGGGAACAACAAAGACCTGTCTGTATATTTGAATTTCTTACAAATCTGTGTTTAACAAAAATTGAAAAGGTGCTTTTTTGTTTGCTCTACTTTCGAAAGTTCTAAGAAGCTGGGGTTGTTTAAAAGTAACTTGCCAACTTCTCGTACATAGTAGGTACTTAATACTTCCTGAAAGAATGAATGAACAAGACCAGGCTCGGTGGCTCACACCTGTAATCTCACACTTTGGGAGGCTGAGGTGCTGGATCACCTGAGGTCAGGAGTTCAACACCAGCCTGGCCAACATAGCAAAACCTCATCTCTACTAAAAGTACAAAAATTATCTGGGCGTGGTAGCATGCTCCTGTAGTCCCAGCTACTTGGGAGCAGAGGCAGGGGGCAGGAGAATTGCTTGAACCTGGGAGGCGGCAGTTACAGTGAGCCAGGATTGCACCATTGCACTCCAGACTAGGTGACCAGAGCAAGACTCCATCTCAAAATAAAATAATAATAATAAAAAAGAATGAATGAACAGATAAACAAGCATGCTTTTCCTCTAGTATTAGTATTAAATAACAATGTATGTCTTTTACAGTCCATGTATTCTGTGTAGGTTCTTTCAAAAAATATGTCGTTACCCCAGTGGCGATGATAGCCCATTTGCCTCAGTAGTTGTGAGTAGGGCACACAGTCTTACTTCAGGTTAGTCACAGGATTGATTTTTATGTCTGCCTAACCCAAACCCAACCAAATCCTTCATGTGATAAGCTCTCAGGACTCAAAGACCATGTGACATTTATATGTTATTCTCCTAATGTGCAGAGAAGGAAAAAACTCTTTACTGGCTCCTTTACCCAATACTAATTGTGTTTCAGACAAATAAGAAAATTAATTTCAGGGAGCTAGAGCATGGTGATTTATCATATACAAACCAGTTTATATATAAAAAATACACTTTTTAGGTTTATGATTTATCATATACAGACCATTATTTCATTTGACCCTCATCACAACCTTGTGGGTCTGTGATTAGCCCAGGCCCCTTGGACAGTAGGAGGGGCAAAGCTAGGACTCCGGGCAGCGTGTTTGACCCCAAGTCCAGCAGGCCTGGTTTTGTCCTCAGCTAAGAGATGACAATGGGCATGTCATCCTTCCGAGGACGCACAGATAGCGCCAGGGCAAGCTTTCCCTGTGGCAGTGGCTGCACACTTGGTCGTAGGTGTGGGCCTGAGCCTTCCTGGTCATACCGTTTTTTCCCTTTCCATGGGGTTCGTGGTGAGCAAGGAGGGCCCAGGCAGAGTGGAAGGAGGAAAGTTGGGAGGTGCCGAGGGAGGCATTTCTCTTTCTTCCAAATTGTGAGTGTGCGACCAGACTGCGGCAGAGAACGAGCCATGCTCTCTGAGTGTAGAAGCTGCATTGTGAGCACACGTGACGATCTGAAGGGGTTAATTCTCCCCCGGGGGCTGACTTGTTCCAGAGAAGGGCGACAGGCCTGGAGAGCAGTTTGATGCCTTTTCCTCTGCGAGGGCTGTGGGATTTGACTCCTGTAGAGCCATTGTTGACAGTTCCTCTGTGTGATGGGGGAAACCTTTGCTGAAGCCCTTTTGGAACTTTTGATGGCCGATCAAAGAGGAGTGATTTGTGAAATCGGTTATTTTCCCATCTGCTGGATGTGAATAGTAAAACGTTTTTGCAAAACCAAAATGGGGAGTTCATCTGGCTTCAAAACAAGGAGACCAGCCCTGCAAAGCAGAGTTGATTTTCCAGTGGATCCAAAAAGTGCCGTTCTGACCTCAGCCAAGCATTGCAGGCTGTGAACAGCAGAGTCAGCTTTGAGGATCCTCCAGAACCCTCTGGAAGGCCTATGAGGACACTTCTCAGGTTTTGATACACTTGACTATCCAACATTTAACTCCTTGCCTTGGGTCTCCGAGTTTAATTTCCTGCTGTGTTACAGCAACTAAAGGGAAAGGAACATAAGCAAAGGCTCTGAAGTTGCACTTGCGTGGCGAGAGGCTGCAAGGAGCCCAGGTGGCTGGGTATGCAGTACCCGGGGCTCGGTACTGACTCAGTACGCGCCTGGACTTCCAAGCACCCTCATGCTTATGCCTCATTTTTTTGGTCATATCATTCTTGTGGGACATTAGGGCTGGGGAGACCGGGATGGGGAGAAGCGAATTGCCCTGTCTCAGGTACCTTAGGAAACCAGGGGAAAGCTGAGCTCTTATTTGGGGTGGCCTGACTTCCCCATCCTGGTCAGACCTCGTGGATTGCCAGGCACTTTGAAAGAAGGAGGTCTGCACGTTGGAGGTGGTGAGTGCAGCAGGGTGGAAGATGCTCTGAACCCTGTCTGCCTGCACCAGGCCTTGGTGAGGGGTCCTGCTGTCTCTCACTGGTGCTGGTGAGTAACCAGGTGGGATCCACAGAGCAATGAGGGGTTGCGCATTCCCGCTGGGTTTTGCGCCTCATTTCATTTTCCCTTCTTCGCTCATAACTTGTATGATGATTTCCACGTGCACTTTTTTTTCCAAACTAATTTTTTTTGTTTCTTTTGTTTCTGTGGCAAAGCAACAAACTGTAGGCCTTTCACAGGCCCCCTCCACAAAGCCCCCAGGCCCACCTCTGCTTCGTCTTGGCTCTTTCTCTGTGTAACTCACCGGCACCGACGGGAAGATCGGTGTTTGATGTTTGTGTGCATTGGGGGCGAGGTGTGAGGGGAATCATGAAAAACACGAACATTTGGTATTTTCAAATAACCCTTCTCCCGGGCTGTTCTCTCCTGGCAGGATGACAGTGCCGATTTGAGGTGCCAGCTCCAGTTTGCCAAAGAGGAAGCCTTCCTGATGCGCAAAAAGATGGCCAAGCTAGGAAGGGAGAAGGACGAGCTGGAGCAGGAGCTCCAGAAGTACAAGTCCCTCTATGGGGATGTGGACAGCCCCCTGCCCACGGGGGAAGCAGGCGGGCCCCCCAGCACCCGGGAGGCCGAGCTGAAGCTGCGGCTGAAGCTGGTGGAGGAGGAAGCCAACATCTTGGGCCGGAAGATCGTGGAGCTGGAGGTGGAGAACCGTGGCCTCAAGGCAGAGATGGAGGACATGCGGGGCCAGCAGGAGCGGGAGGGCCTGGGCCGGGACCACGCACCCAGCATTCCTACCTCACCCTTCGGCGACTCCCTGGAGTCCTCCAGTGAGCTCCGCCGCCACCTGCAGTTTGTGGAAGAGGAAGCGGAGCTGCTCCGGAGGTCCATCTCCGAGATCGAAGACCACAACCGGCAGCTGACCCACGAGCTCAGCAAGTTTAAGTTTGAGCCCCCCCGGGAGCCGGACTGGCTCGGGGAGGGTGCGAGTCCTGGTGCCGGGGGTGGGGCCCCCCTGCAGGAGGAGCTGAAGTCAGCCAGGCTGCAGATCAGCGAGCTCAGCGGCAAGGTGCTCAAACTGCAGCACGAGAACCATGCGCTGCTGTCCAACATCCAGCGCTGCGACCTGGCAGCGCACCTGGGGCTGCGTGCCCCCAGTCCCCGGGACAGCGATGCCGAGAGCGATGCCGGCAAGAAGGAGAGTGAAGGGGAGGAGAGCCGCCTGCCGCAGCCCAAGCGGGAAGGCCCTGTTGGCGGGGAGAGTGACTCGGAGGAGATGTTCGAGAAGACGTCGGGCTTCGGGAGCGGGAAGCCATCGGAGGCCAGCGAGCCGTGTGCCACGGAGCTCCTGAAGGCCCGGGAGGACTCCGAGTGCCTAGTGACCCTAAAACACGAGGCCCAGCGGCTAGAGCGGACGGTGGAGCACCTCATTGCGGACACCGACAGGTTCCTCCGTGACGCGGGGGTGCAGGGTGGTGCACCCTCGCCGGGGCCTGGCCTCCAGGGTGAAGAGGAGCTGGGCGAGGGGGACCAGCAGGAGCCTCACCTGCTGGGGACCATCAACGCCAAGATGAAGTCTTTCAAGAAAGAGCTTCAGGCCTTCCTGGAGCAGGTGAACCGCATTGGGGATGGCCTATCCCCCTTGCCCCACCTCACAGAGTCCTCTAGCTTCCTCTCCACTGTGACTTCCGTGTCCCGGGACTCCCCCATCGGGAACCTGGGGAAGGAGCTGGGCCCAGACTTGCAGGTAAGGGGGCTCGTGGCTTCGCCTCCCTGCTCCGCCTTGCTCTTCCTCCTTCTCGCTGGCATTGCTGCACTCGGGCTCACGCTGCTCACGGCTGCTTGGTTATGATTTCAAATCTGCATTGTACTAAAGCCTCCGGGGCAACCGGATCCTCTCTCTTGGTTGGGCTCCGTTTTTTTTTTTTTTTTTTTTTTTTTTTTTTTTTAAGTTTTCTTGTATTGCCTTGTTTCTTTTTCCTTTTTCCTGTCTTATTTTTAACTGCGCCACGGCTCATGGTTTAGAGGCCCTCCCAGACACGAGGCTAAGCCCAGTGGAAGCGATAGGGCTCGACGCAGGCCGGCCTTGCTCCTCTCTTGGTATTTCAACCAACCAGCCACATGCTGAAGAAGCCGTGAGGAGACTAAGACAAACGCATGTCACAGTCAGGATAATTAGCAGACTCGCTACCAAGCACGTCCCTTCCTGGGTGTGTTTCAAGGGACACAGTGCAGTCCAAGGCCCTAGGCAGCCCAGGCCCCCATTCCCGCTGGAGGATCAGCCAAAGCGGGCGAGGAGCGCGGTGCTGAGAAGGATGGTTTTGGTGGAAAAGCTCTGCTGGCTCGTGCCGCCCTGCCGCCGCTGGGGAGGGCGCGGAGGGCCTCCGAGGACTGCTGTCCTAGCCTCGCCTGGGTGCATGGCCCAGCTGCCGCCCTGGACTGTGGCTTTGGCTGCTCGACCCACAAGTAAGGAAGGAAGAGCCTCGTTTTCCGTTTCCTTCACGGGTAGCGTGCTTGCGGTTGAGTTCTGGATTCACGCATCGCCATCGCATGTGCCCCGTAACCAGTGTTTTGCGCCCCCACTTTCTCTTTTTGCTTTTCGGATGTGTCCACCCGCCCTTTTGCTCATTCTCATCTTGGGTCTGTTCTCTTCACTTTCGTCCACCGCTGTCTTTAAGCTGGTGTTTCTATTTGTGCTGTTCTTTGGTCGTTTTCTCAGTCGTCTCCCTTATCCATTTTTGTTTTCTTTATCCCCTCTCCCTGCCTCCACCTTCTTGTCCTTTGTTTTTGTTTTTTTTTTTTCTGTTTGTTTGTTTAAAATTTAAAAAAAAAACAAAAATCCCTCCCGTGCACCTAACAGTCCAGACTGAGGGAGCAGCTAGAGTGGCAGCTGGGGCCGGCCCGAGGGGACGAGCGGGAGAGCCTGCGCCTCCGAACTGCACGGGAGCTGCACCGCCGCGCAGACGGGGACGCCGGGAGCCATGGGCTGGGAGGCCAGACCTGCTTCAGTCTGGAGGTCAGCGTGGGCAAGCAATCCCCGCCCCCCTTCCTTTTTCTGTGTGGCTGGCTGCGTGACGTTTTCTGTCCCGGACAAGGCCCTGAGGGAACATGGCAGGAGGAGGTGGAACTAGGTGGAACTCACTTGGCAGCAAACCCATTGTGTGCACGGGGACAGGCAGGTGTGTGCAGGTGCATGCAGTGAACTGCTGTGCTTGTCAGACAGAGGGACAGCTCACCACAGGCGCTGTCCACCACCTGTTTCCGCAGACCGGGAGCCCCTGGAGGTAGGCCGATTGTTGAGCGCGCGGTGGCTTCTTGTGCAGTTGCAGAGAACAGGGATGAAAACTCAGCCCGGGCTTCCCTGCTCTGGAGGCAACTCGCCTTAGGGCTCCCCTTTTTCAGCTGTTGCCTGTGTCTCGTGTGACCATCCCACGGTCTCGAGTGATACTGCCAGCCGGTTGGTAGAATCAGGGAGGCTCACTCCTGACCTGTGGGCACCCTTAGCAGGCTCTTTCACCACAGTAACCCGGTGTACACAAGGCTGAAGCCACCACAGGGACCATGGTTGGAACTGCTGTCAGAAGCCTGGGAAAGTGAAAGCTCTTAGACGCAGGCCACCCCACCCGGGAGAGAAAGAGGGGGTTCCCAAGGAGCTGTTGAATAAGGAAGCACCTTTAAAAGTCCAGATGCTGTGTCAGTGTAAAGTATGATTAGTAATAGAGAGAGAATGCAATGTCCTGCCATTGGGGACTTACAAGGGGGGAAGTGTGTCATAGCTCCCCTAGTCAGGGGCTAGTTTTCCCTTCCCACTGTAGCTCTTCCTTCTTTGCCATGGGCTGTTTCTGGAACCACAGCTCCGGCTACACAGGGCGGCCCCTTTCCCTTTGATGGTTGGTTTTACAGGAACTGCATCTCCCTTTCCAAGTGTTCTGCCCTTCAAGGTGTGTCACACATAGCTGTGTGCAGTTACAGCCTGTGTTAGACAGCGCTCCTCCCGGATTCTTCCTAGGTCCTTATTGTGTAACCTGGAGCAGTGATAAGTTGTCACCATTGTGAATGCATAGCATAGCTTCAGAAACTGGGAGTGATTTGGGAGAGAGAAGCATACTGAGTTGAAGCAAACCAAATACTGAGGGACAATAAAGCTTCGCAAGAAGTAGATTAGCAGAGTGAGCTGGTGCCACGGGGCAGCACAGGATCTCCAAACAGTGCAGCTCAGAAGGGAACAGCAAGTCTACAGATGAAGGCTCTCATTCTGCGGATGAGAAAAAGGAAGCCCGAGAAGTGAAGCGGCTTGCCAGTAAACTCTCCTCCTGGTTGGTGGCAGAACTGGGTCTAGAACAGCCTTCAGCCAGCTGCAGCCCCCACTCCCCAGCACATCCCCGCAGGGGCCTGATCTGTAGCGGTGGGAGAGCCCTGCACTGACCCCTGGGTGCGTTTCTAAAGAGTCACTCTAACGACTAATTGTACGGCCGCAGTCTTGCCATGGAATGGCACCTTTTTTAAACATCCATCTAGCTTCCTTTAATTTTGTATATTTTAACAAGAAAGCTTAAAATCTCCATAGTGAAAGGCCAGATCTAGGGAGCATCATTTCCTAGAAGGGGAAGCAGTATGAATCAGGAGTTTTAAACAAACATCCCTCGTTCTGATGTTTTTTATTCACAAAGACATTTCACACAGGAGAGAAAACTCAATTATGCTGCAAACACATCCTATTTTATTTTATTTTATTTTATTTTATTTTTTAATAAGGCATGTTCTGGAGCCACTTGAAATCTCCACAGTGTTTCCTTTTATTAGAGGAGCTGGATATGGATCTGTCGCAGAGCCTGGGTTGGGAGAGGCAGCCCCGTCCCTGGTGTGAATGTCACTCTGACAGCCTTGTTAGTTTGGTCTTTGAATATGACATTGTGTTAAAGAATTGTACAATGGATAATTCTGGGGAGCAGAACTCTTAAAAGCCTTTTAATGAGAACATCCCTGAATTTGCTGCCAACAATTGCTTTCCCATGAGGCTCTAATGGAAACAGTACACAAAGCTCCCGTAAGTCAACCCAGCAGCCCAGCCGGAGACTCCTGCACACCCGGCTGGAGTAACTGAGGGAAACACAGCACCGACACCTTCACGCAGACTTGAGGCAGGGCTGGAGCTCTAGGTCCCGCCGGTAGCTCTCTTCGCTCCCTTCTACGTTTCCCTTGAAATAACCACCAATGTTGCCCTCAGGCCAGCCACGACTGTGCCAGTGTGGATCCCCTTTAGCTCTCTGCCCGTAGTTCCTCGGGGGTGTGGGAGGGGCCCCAATAGCACACCTAGTATCAGGGCATCAAAGAAGAAACTTTCCATATTTGAGCAGAAGTTTTTTAAGAGGATTCATGTCTCAAGCTGCACTTACAAAACGCCTCTGTGTCTTTTGCCTTATGGATTTTTATATTTGGGGAAAGGGGAAAGAGGGTAAGTTATTATTTTGAAAAATGGAGGCATTTTGGCCAGACCAAAACTGTGACTACTACTCATAGTTGTAGCAGCCACAGCAGTTATAACATTAAAGAGGAGAAAAAGAAGTGCCTTCTTACACATGACACATTTTAGCAGATTGCAAATCTGGGCAGTGGAGGAGCCCTGCTGCTCAAACGCCATCATTCACTAAACCTGGGAAAGGGGCGGCTTCTCCAAGGCCAGCATTCTTACAGCCATAGCCAGAGCAAACTGAAGTCAGAACCCACGGACACCCACTAACACATCAGTGCAACCACGCAAAAATGAACTGCTAAAAAAATAACAGACTTCAGGACAAGTGCTCCTGCTGCCTGCTCTTCTCAGGAGATATTAGCGAGATGCTCACACTGTGCACTGGACTCTTCCCTGACTTGGCTCCCTGGGGTTCCCATCAAACGTGAGACATTCGCATTTGTTAAGAGAGAGTGGTGTGTGGAATGGTTTGGAATGTGTGAGGCACCTTAAAAATAGTCCTGAATGAGAAGTAGCCATGCACGGACGCTGGTCGGATTTCAGATATAAAGGAGACCAGGCCTGTGACCAGAGGATTGAGTTTCTGGGTCAGAAATCTCAAAGAGCTCTTCTCCTCAGTGCCTGCTTTTATCCTTCAATCAAGGAAGCACACAAAGCACTCACGATCCCACGTGCCTCAGCTGTGAAATGCCAGCCACAAGGAAGTTACGTGGGGTTTTATGCCAAGTATTTGCACACATGTGTTGGCCTCATGTACTGCTTTTGAAATAAGTGGTTGCAAAACTGGCCAGGACAAAATGGAACCCTCCAGAAAATGAAGCCGTGGTCTTGCTGATGGAATTGTCCTAATACAGGAGTAGTATTGCTAGGCACTCTAGTGACGGCCATGAGAAGCCTTGCTTTTCTGTTTGTGTTTGAGATTGTGAAGATAATCTTCGTAGGTGTGGGAAGTAATTTATAAGCTGCTTTCTCTGGAGTTGGGGAAGTTAGCCTTTGTCAGTCAGTGTGGGATGCAGCTCTACTGGGGACGACATGGGCGGGAGTTTCAGAACACTGATGTGGGGAGAATGGTTACGGTTGTCAAGACTAGTGTCTCAGCAGCCTCGGAAACAAGTGAGGGTGGTGTTGGTTTAGATGAGCTGCTTTAATAGGGAGATCAAAATGAATTTGATGTATAATCAGAATCCTAGGTAAGTGAACAAAGAACGGTTTTTTTTAGAATCAAACCTTTGGGGATTGGGTGGTAAAGGGAAATACTTATTTTTTTAGAAGATATTTATGTGTCATGTGAAACTTTTCTCCAGATGTATGTGGTCGTATGCAGTTGTGTGGCAGTAGAGTAATTCTAGGCTGAACCTGTTGCCATAGCATGTTTGTATGTTGTTTTTTGTAACATTGGAGTGACGCTGGCATCCCAGCTAGGAGCAGTTGTCCATGGGAGTTTTAGTATTGCATTAGCAAAAATGGACAGTAAAGGAAAATGAAACTTCTGATAGGTCAGGGGGATCCAAGCGTGTCTGCTTGTGAGCAGGCAGCAGAGTCTACAGAGAACACTGGAGCCTTCACAGGTGAATCCGACTTCCCCCGTGAACAGACTCTTAGGACCTCCTTTTCTGTGACTCTTCAAAGGTGTGGTTCAAACAGTCATGCAATCTATAGAAACTAAACTAATAGATCTTTGCTTTTCTTAAACAATACGCTTGATTAGGATGTCTGTTTTTACACCTCATAAAGCTTTTGGCTAGCACCTAATGCATTAAATAAGGAGGATTTTTACATTTTGAGTTTATAGAGTAATATGTAGCTGGAAAGTAAAGCTGGCAGGAGAGCAGCCTAGGTGACCTGGAAACAGTCCTGCATGGAACACCTGAGACAGGAGGGAAGCCCCGAGGGCAGGTGTGGTCACCGTGTTAACGCTGTATCCCCCACGCTTTAGACGGTGCCTAGCACTGGAGGTGCTCAATAAATACTGAATAAAACACTGCATAAAATACAAAGTATCCTCTTAAATACATTGCTGAATTCCCAGGAAATTTAGGGGAATCTTCAAGAGTTGGAATTGATTTTAGAATTGGGACCCAGAAAGCCAGACACGGTGGTTCACGCCTGTAATCTCAGCACTTTGGGAGGCTGAGGCGGGCAGATCACTTGAGGTCAGAAGTTCAAGACCAGCCTGACCAACATGGTGAAACCCTGCCTCTACCAAAAACACAAAAATTAGCCGGGTGTGGTGGCATGCACCTGTAATCCCAGCTGCTCGGGAGGCTGAGACAGGAGAATTGCTTGAGCCCGGGAGGTGGAGGTTGCAGTGAGCCCAGATCGTGCCACTGCACTCTAGCCTGGGTGACGGATCGAGACCCTGTCTCAAAACAAAAACAAACAAACAAACAATTGAGAACCAGAGCGGTCTCTGTGGCCCTTGGGTGGGTGGATTAGGGAGATTGTTGCCAGAACTGGTAACTGGGAGCCTTGGGTTTCAGCAGCTCCAAAGGAACAGAAGATGGGGCCCGACATCGCAGGGAAAGAAAGGAAATGAATGAACCAGAGAAGCATTTGCCTGCTGGCCCTGGGGCAAGGAGCGAGGAGGCAATGCGGATACTTGTTTCCCCAGCAAGAGCTCTGCATCAGGAGTGGGAGGGCTAGAGCTTGCCTCACCCAGGGTCAGGCTTCGAATTGATGTTACCAGTTTGGTCCGGGAATCCCCAAAGAAAGGGATTTGTGTAATATTGCGAGCTCCAGCAAACAGGAAACCAATCTGGAGGCACATCCTCCACCCAGATCCATACCAGATCCATAGGTAAGTGCCCCAGGAGATGAAGTCACACAAGCCAGTAACGTCCAGCAGGAACACGAGTTGGCAGACACGGCAAATGGGATTCAGCCCTAAGACTGCAGATAATAGAATTTTCAGATGGACACTATCAGATAAGTGCGTTCACAGTTATTAAAGGCAACCAAACAGGACAACAGTATGTCACCATCATAAAAGACCACATATATTTTTTAAGTAATAGAACTTTTAGAAATGAAAAATTAGTCATTGAGGTCAATTCAACACGTAGGGAAATGCATCTTTTCAGAGAACCCCAAACGATGCTTCATATGTATAAAAGACTATAATAGTCTCGAACAACTAGCAAATCAAAGCAGCATTTAATGCTCTCAGAAATTACTGAGTTTTCTGAAAATAGGATGTTTAAATCTCTAGTTTTCAAAATTTTATGCCAAACTTGGTGAATCCCCAGTGTCTGATTTTCTCTCTCCATTCTTCTTTCCTTAATACCCCTTTCTCGTATCCCCAGTGCTAAGGAAAGTGCTCTGCTCTTTTATTTTTTGCATTTTCTGTTCTTAGGGTGTGATCTTCACTCTTGACTACCCAGGTACCATCAGATTAGGAGGAGCAAACAGTATCCTCAGGGAGAAGTAGTAGATGAGTTAAAGGGACTCAGAATGAACCAGTGAAACAGCACATATTTTATTGCAACAATCTACTCGAATTCCCAGTTTTATAAATCACCTGTCTTCAAGTAGCATAATCCAGTGGGTAAACTGTCATGCTTAAATTTTGGTGATGCCTGAGATTTTTAGCATAACAGTGTTTCCATCTCTAAACACATTTGATTTCAGAAGTAGTGGCACTGACTCCTCTATCATGGCATTAGAACATAAAAGGTAGACTTTACCAATAAAAGTCATGATACGGATTCCACCACCTGTCTTTAAATGTAGTAAGTCCATCTTTGTGCGATTCTCCTTAGGCAACATGTGCGATTGGGAGGCCTGAAGCCGTGCATCTCTGCTCATTGATGAACCCCCACCCTATTGCCCTGAGCATCGGGGTCAGATCACCTCGATAAAGACACCCTCGGCTGAGCAGGAAAAACTCTAATAAGAAAGCGTATGAAAAAATTGATTATGCAACTCAGAAAGACCCCATGACTTGGGGAGGGAATCCAAGAGGCTGATGTGTAATAGGTGGTCATGCTTGCCTCGGTCATAGTCAGCTCTGACCATCCCAGCATCCAGAAGCCACTGTGGGAGCAAGGTCACCTCTGGTGTACTTTGGCCATCTTCTCTCAGTCTGGTTTGTGGTTATGGTGGTGGGTGAAGCTGCCCACTCCCCTCCTGGGTAAGAGATGCAGGGCAGCTAGAGCTGTCCCTCCCCAGGTAACTCAGGGAGCTGTGGGGTCTAGAGGGAAACCCCAGGGGAGCTGCCACAGTCACTCCACTGCTGCAGCGCCCACACATGCTGTGTCGCTCCGTGTGTGTCCCTGGCTTGTGCAGATGTCTGTCCTGCGTCGTCACCTCAGGCAGAGTTCTCACTTCCACTAAACCCCTTCCTTTATCCCACCGATCAGCTCAGGGGCCCCTCTGTTTTACCTGAGCAGAGTGTATCCATAGAGGAGCTACAGGGTCAGCTCGTGCAGGCGGCCAGACTGCATCAAGAGGAGACAGAGACATTTACAAACAAGATCCATAAGGTAAATATTTAACACGGATTTTTCAGCACAACCGCTTCATGAACTGCACAGCCCCAAAGGAGAAATGCCACGATGCATTTTCAAAGAAGGCTGTCTGTTGCGTACAGGCTGCTAGACTCCCGGGCACCTATGGGAAGGTCACCCAGTAGAGCTGTCCCCTCTCAGATGCCCCTACAGATAACTCTACCTTTCTGCTCTGGCACATGCTTTTCAGCATCTACACTGTGGTCTCAGCAAGGTCTTCCTCATACCTAATCTAAACTTTCCTACAGCAGTACCAGCCTAACATCAAGTAAGAGCCTAAATGGAACTGGACAGAAAAGTGTGTCTGTCACCTCTGCTAATGTTGGGTGAATTTTCTGATAGAAAAATCAGCAACCTCATGCTAAGCCATTGCCTTCAGAAAACTGCCGCAACTTGAGCTGTGGCCTGATGAACCTCTGTTACTCTTGAATAACCTGGTACTGGCTAATTACCTTTTATCTGCAAATCCTTCCCCAGAGTTCCCAGTAGAAGGGATTCGCAGATGTGGGCACTCATCGCCCTGGACATCCATGAGAACGGCCCAATCCCTGCCACCCCAAACCTAATTAAGTTGTGGACAGATATCTAGGTTCAGAATTGCTGCAGCTGCTCTTCCCCTGTGTATTTGTTCTTGAAAGATAGTTGTGTCTTTAAAACCAAACAAAGCAAAGCAGTTGACCTTGAATAGAGCACCTTGGTGTTTTAAAATAAATATCCTATGCAGATAAAGTCCTGGTGGATCTAAGAACTTACTTTGGCGAGGAATGTGCGCTGCACGTAACCCCCATGTTGACTGAGGCCATGTGATTCAAGTGGGTCACAAACTGATTAAAGGAGCGAGTGCCTTCTCCGTACCTTGCAGCTTAGGGAAGGCAGAGCCGAATGCCAAGATCTAAATACTTTCTGCCAACTTCCACCACTACATGCAGGACTCAATTTTTAAGTGTTTCATTTAGGGGTCAAGTTGCACATCTTATTATCAGAGGAAAATAATTCCATGTTACTTGAAAGATAGATTCCTAAGTAATTAAACAAAAAAAGTTTTGCATGGCACCAAAAATGGTTTGAAAAGTGAGTTTATCACTGAAGATGCTGCTAGCACAATGTCCGGGGCCCACGTGTTTCTAGTACGTGGGTTGATGATGGAGGAGTATTGCAGAAGAGGCTTCGAATGGTAGGAGATGTCCTTCAGGCTTATTCAGAAGGGAAGGGAAAGTGTCCCCCAAGGTGCCCAGAGGGCAGAGGACTGAGCTCTGAGACTTGGGGGGTTCACGGAGTCGTGGAACAGAAGGAGCTGGAAAGGGCAGTCGAGACATGAGGGAGAGAAAAGAAGGCTCTCCAGGAGGGCCTGGGCGCAGTGCTGGAGGCGGGTCTGAGTGTCTCAGCGCCTCTCCACAGCCGGGCCCAGGGCCTCTCCACAGCTGGGCCCAGCGCCTCTCCACAGCCAGGCGGGGAAGGGGCTCACGTTATCTTCACATGGCCCCCCTGAGGCCAGTGAAGCCTGCCCAGCACGAGTCAGCTGGCTAAGACTTGTAAAAGAAAGTAAAACTACAGGACTTTCTAAATGGATTATGTCAAGGGCGAAGTTAAGTCCTGGAGTCATGAACATGTTTGCAGTTTTGTTTCTTAGATTATAGATGAACTCTCTTCCTCATTGTTCTTGTTCTGTAAATGACCAAGAGGCCAGAGACCAGACCTCCCTTCTTTTTAATTACTGATCTTTGTTATAGATTAACTGCCTCTTCTATTGTCATGTATCTAACTCAAACCAGATGGTGCAAAAGATCCCATGACTGTTACATCTTCAGTGTGAAATGTTAAATACACTTCCCACCCAAAAAAATACCACGTTGACTTATCAGGAGGAAATTGCAGATGCTGGGTGTCTGGTGCACTAGGCTGCCCTTGTGTCCACAGGGGAGAACCAGTGGTGGAATGCTGAGGGCTGCTGAGATGGTGAATAAAATCACCTATTTTCTGTTATTTTGGCCAAAACTACAATAAAGGTCAGCTGTTAGGAGAACAGCCACCAAGTCGTTGTCTAGACCTGTGGACCTTTGCAGAGCTGCCTCTGACTCTTCACTGGCCTTCAGTGCATTGGCCTCCAGCAGCTGTGGTTCTATTCCCATGGCCTCTGAGAATGAATCTAGTACTTTAAAGAGAAAAATAAATCCCTTCCTTGGTTTTTGGCATAAGAAGGAGTGTTAAGAGAGGACAGCTGATAACCTTCAGGCTGGCATTCGAACCTTTTATTGGTCTATAGAACACAAAGCTTTGATCCCATAGTATCACTTTAGCTACTGTAAATATTATTTGTTGATACTATTCTTGTGCCCTTATGTGCAAAGCGGTATTTTATTCACTCTTTTGCTTTTCAGTGTTGATATACAATTATCGTTTGTTGCTTAGAAGAGTGTCTATACCAGGGGCATTTAAAAAAGGGGAATTTAATGTGGAGATGCAAGATACTTTTTCAGTGACACTTTTCTTTTCCTAAGAGATATGCACATCTAATAGGAATATCAAGTCTTTAAGCATGGAAATAGGCTCTCAGACACACTTTTCTGTTTCCTCGCTGTTGTATGCAGTCGAGGCCTGCGTACTTGGAAGAATTCCTTCCACCCAGCCTGCTGTGCTCTCCACCAGCTGGGGTTCTCTTCTGTCAGGGCTGTGGGGAGTCAGGGGGCTCAGGAAGTAGAGGGGAAGGATTTCCACTTCTTCTTTACAATTTAATGTGCGTTTGAGCGCCTAGCCCATACAGAGGGGAAATGGAATCTGCTTACATGGGATTTAAGTCAGTGGTAAGCCGCACTTCCGAGACACGGTTTTCCTGAAGGAGTTTAGAGACATACGAAACACCATGAGAGACTTGGCAATGAAAAATTGTCACAATACCTTATTTTGAAATAGCACTTGTTTCTGAATCACACGATTCATGGGGTTTTGTCAACAGGAAACGTCTGAAGCCCTTAATCAAACTAAACTTCTGGGGGCTCCTGTGTTTCATATCTTATATGCAGCACGACAGAGACTGAGTGGCAGTTTGCAGGGACTCTTGGTTTGGTTTGGGTGGCGGATTGGATTAGCCGCTTGTCACACTGTCTCTTGTTCCATTCAAGATGGAGGAGGAGCACCTCTATGCCTTGAGGTGGAAAGAACTGGAAATGCACAGCCTGGCTTTGCAAAACAGCCTCCATGAGCGAACCTGGAGTGATGAGAAGAATCTGATGCAGCAGGAGCTCCGGTCCTTGAAGCAGAACATTTTCCTCTTCTACGTCAAACTCAGGTGGCTGCTGAAACACTGGCGGCAAGGGAAGCAGATGGAGGAGGAAGGAGAGGAGTTCACTGAGGTAACTCCACTGTCAAGTTCCTTTTATTTGCATCTGTTTTGTTCTTGACCCCAGACACTGTTATCTCCCCACGCACCCTATACACAGTCATGTTCTATTATTTTATTTCTCAATATTTGATTAACATCTAATATTGCTACAACAAACATTTAGAGCAATTCATACAGACAAAGAGAAAATTGAACACAGGTGACTGAAACATCGATCATTTTCCTATACACAAGCAAATGTAACAGAAGTAACATTACAGTAGCAAGAGCAGGTATGCAGTGCTAGGCATAAACTTACTGAGAATAGTGCAGGAAGGACATGAAGAAAACCACAGACTTCCCTATGAAACCTGCATGATGTTCGTGAGTGAGGGACTGGCAGAGGCAGGTGCTGTTGGTTGCCTGCTCAATATCTACTCTCTCTCTTTTTTTATTGGTACATATTCGTGGGATACAATTGCAGTTTTGCCACGTGGATATTTTGCGTTGTGGTGAAGTCATTATTATTTTAAATTGTTTTGTCAATTTTGATCCAAGAAATGGAAATGCAGCAGCTTGTCCAGTTATATATGAAACTAAGAATTCCGTGCTATGCTCTGACCTAGTTTTAAGAGTGCCCTGGTCCATAACTCCACGCTGTAGCAAAGTTTCGCTCCTGTCTCCTTTGCTGCTCATTTATAAATTCATTGATGTTATCACCCTGAGGTCCTGCACCATCTCATTCAACCTGGCTGGTTTGTAAAAGCTGGTTTCTAAAACTTTTGCTTTTCTTTCTATTTGAGTTTTGTTCCTAGATGTGAAAAGCCGTCCTGCCCACACAGTTTTAAAAGGATCTTTTCTAAGCTTCAGATGACTCACTTTGCCACCTCTGGAATTTGTATATGTTCTTCCTGTTATGCCTCAATTCCTAGGTTTATAATAGAAACAGAACAGAGATCTTTGCCTTCTGATTGCTTTTGTATTGATTAAGTCAGAGTGACTGATTGCACTGCCGGCTCCTTCCTGGCTTTGCTTCCTGGTGCACCCGGGGCTGGAGCCACTGGTGTTCTGTGTATTCTGCACATCCACGACCCTGACTTCTTGGCCAGCTGCTTCGAGGCATTGTGAATAGATGGTTTCTTTTTAGCTCCCAAAGACCTTTTGTCTGGTTTTCACTCTAGGGAACAGTGTATGTAATTTTAAGTTCTCATCCTAGGAATGGGAAAATACAGTGCTTCTCTTTCCTCAGGGTGAAGAAAGTCTTCAAAAACTAATTCTGCCAGCTTCCAACTATCCATGACATAGAAAACCATTATTAAGCAAAGCCTAGAAATCGTTTTAAAGTTTCCTGTTGATCAGTACTCTGGAGTTCCTCCTCCTTTAACTTACAAAACCATAGCTATTAGTAATACTAATTTAAAAACAGTAGAATTAAAAGTTCTCCTTAATGTCTTCTAATGTCTTCTCCTAATGTCTTCTAATAAGTTGAGCACCCACCCTGTGCTATTTAAATGCAGAAGGTGCCCATGAGTGAAATGGCCAAAATGAGCATTTTAGGGGTAAGGACTGAGAAGTATAGGCGTTGATAATCCATAAAATGGATCATTATCCTCAAACAATGAAAATCAGGCTCTACAGCAAAAGGATTTGGCTGAAACTGTGATCGTCACCTCCTGCCTGTTTCAGGGTGAGCATCCAGAGACCCTCTCCGGGCTTGGGGAGCTTGGAGTCCAGGGGAGTCACCAGGTGGATGGCCCAGACCACGACGACAGTGACCGAGGCTGTGGCTTTCCAGTGGGGGAGCACTCCCCACACTCCCGGGTTCAGATAGGAGACCACAGCTTACGGCTGCAGACCACGGACAGGGGACAGTCCCACAAGCAGGTGGGTGCCTCAACCCGAGCCCGTCACCCTGCCCCCACCAGGGAGAGGAGACTGCTAAGCTACATTTGTGTCATTTTGTTTCCAATGTTGGTGTTCAGGTAGCAGAAAATTCCACTGCCTAACTGCGGTCACCTGTTGTCATTTGTGATGCTGGGTTTTTCCTAGAAGTCACCTCATCAAGCCTTTCATCTCAATGTCAGCCCACCCTTTCATTTGAGTTACCCATATAAATAAGGACTGTAGTAAGGCTAGATCAGTGGTGGTGTCCGTGCTGGGGCCAGTGAATTTACCTCAGAGAGTCTGTCATTGGCAACATCATTCATTTGGCAGCATAACATATAAGGAGCAAAGGACAAGTTTAAAAAAAAAATCCCCCAACGTGGAAGAAATATTTCAAGTTCTCTTTGGCCCACTTGAAACATGATGCTCCCAGATAAAAGTATTTGATGACACCTTGAAAAAAAGTAAAGCATGTAGAATGAGAGGTGAGACTTCAGTGTTACTAAGTAGCTGTTATTATTGCCAAAGACCATACAAATAGACTCTGCTTAATAAACCAAAAGATACTACTGATAACATCCAAACTGCCTGCATTTTTATAGCAAAATGTCAGTGACGGAGGATTTGGAGTAAGGAGCTCCTGAGCAGGACCCTGTGTTAACACTCTGTCGCTCCCAGGCTTCTGAGTCCCCTCTAACCCAACTTTATTATGTATTCATGATGATAAAGCTTCTCAGGAGGCTCCTGGGGTGCAGCTGGACGCCCCTGCCCTAGGAGGCCTGCGTTCTGGGCTGAGGGCGCAGGGCCAGGTGGCCACAGCGGCGGCAGTCATATGGGCGCGGCTCTAGCCTCTCAGCTGTAGACACTCTGGGGCACTCCCTCTGCACTGGACGCCGCAACTGCTGCTTCTCCCTGGCCCGGGCTCCCGGGGCCCAGAGCCGCTGCTTCTAATGGGAACGGGCTGTCGCCAGAGCGCTGGCTCAGATCCAGATGACAGGCGGCGACCTTCTGAGTGTAGGCTGAGGGGAATTTGGGTTCCCCCTGCTCCCTCTCTATACAATCAGATTTTCACACCTAAACAGCTGTTTCCTATGTACACCCATCCCCCCTTCATTCTCCCTGAATAACATGACTTAAGAAGGAGATGATACTTTCAAAGGAACTTTTATTCACAGCCATCAGAAAGTATGCCATTATGCCATTGTTCGTGGGAGAATTTAGGTCATGGAATGAGTTTTCCAGCAATAATCTAGTTAGAAATGAAAATGCTACTTTCAAAAAAGCAAAAAAGAAATGTCATTCAGTCCCATTAAGCATGTGTGCTTGCCTCCCTTAATATTGCCACTGACGGCCACTGTTCCCACCTCACCGCCAACCTGCTGCATCTAAGACAACGTGTTGCCCACGCACTCACGCAGATGCTCTGGACGAGAAGACACCTCGCACATCTGGTTTTCTAAACAACAGTCATGGAAAATGTTACTCTCAGGGTGGAAAATAATGTGAAGTCACTCAGCTGGAACCTTACATTCAGCATATTTTAATGTCGTTTCCCTTTGCTTCCTGCTTCTTCCAACACTAGTTTTTAGCGAGAGATGGACCCGTGAGCTTCCACTGTGGGCCGCGTGTTATAGAAGCACGTGGATAGGTGGCCGGGTGGAGTCCAGACACTGAGACCCAGGTCTGCTGAGTGGGCCAGTGTCCGCAGTAGTGAGCGAGGAGCTCAGTACTGTGGGCACAACACTCATCTGTCCAAGGACGGAAGATGGACGAGCTCTACTGTAACGACAGCTGGTTCTCTGGGAGGGAACATTCCCGGTTAGAGGATTTGCCTCTCTGTGACTGGCATGAGTATTAGCCAGGCAGCTGGGATGCAAGAGCCAGGGCACGTGTCTCGCAGAGCTGCACAGAACCGGGCCGTTCCAGAAACGCCGAGCACCTCGCAAGGCGATTAGTAGCATGGGAAACCTAGCCAAGCCATTTTCCCAAGGACAAGTTCTCAGTCACAATGTTCCTCAGGCCTTGGTCTTTGCTTTGTGACATGTGGAACATTCTCACAATTGAACTGAAGTAGATGGCAACATTTATCACGTCCGCAGAGGTTGAAGAAACAACTGCATACACTGATCAGCCTTGGGATGGCTCATAACAAATCATCAGGTTGGCAAACATTTGGCTCTGCGACACTCCCTGTTTCCCAGTGTTCAGCTACATGAGTTCGTGGTCATGACCTGGTGGCTCCAGAGCCACAGTGAATGCTTTTCAGAGGGAATCGTATCGTTCTCCTTGAGCTCCAAGACTCTCGCCACTGTGTTAAGCATCTGAGGCCAGCATTCCTAAGGCTGTTTATGCATTTCATACTGATTTGTAATTCCTGGAATCCAGCTTCTTCACACAAGGTGATGAATGGTGTGGGAATGATGGCCCTGGGGCACCAGCAGCTCCTTTTCCCTACTTGGGTTAACTGATTTAAAAAGAAGTTACTTTCTCATTCAGGGATGTGACCTAATTCTCTTTATCATTTAATAAAACAACTAAGTAAAAAAAAGTGTGAAGAACCTAATATAAAATTCATAGCAAGAGCTGAAGGAATTGTATTTCATATTTAAGTCTTCATCTGCTACGGGTCACTAAAGAGCCTCACCCCTCACCCAGTCCAGCCTCGGGACTGAGTAGACTCCACTTCCCTGGACCTCTGCTCCTTGTCAGGGCTCCTGTGCTGCATTAGGGCCTTCAGGGGCTGCCTGAAAAGTCAGCCTTTCTCCTGCAGACAGAAAGCCCTTGGCTCCCTGGGCCTCCGGGGCTGTGGCTCTCCCAGGCCCCAGCAGTCTTCCTTTCTGGCCATGCAGGCTGCCCACCTTTGCTTGCCCAAGTTGCAAAAACTGCATGCTTGCCAGAGGAGGCCTCACATCAGAACTGTGATCTGCCTTTTTTTTTTTTTTTAAATAAGAAAGTTCTCTTGAGCCTAGATGGTGTTTACATTTCAATTTTGTACGTCATACTGTGGTTCATTCTTCAGTTTATCCTGCAACTGGGAGGCCTCCCCTATAAGGCATGCTTCTCTTTCTGTAAAAGGAACCAGACCAGAGCTTGGGATCGTGAAGTGTTTTATCTTTGCCATGTACTTGTGGTGGCAGTTGTTCTGTCACTCCGAAAGTAGCCCCTGCGTGAGGTAAAAATTCACATGCACAGATGGGTGCTTGGTGGAAGGATTCTCCCCGCCCCGTCCTACCTCCCAGAGTCAACCATGGCCAGCAGTTTGCCACAGGCCTTCCAAAGTGCCTAACTCAACCTGGGACCTCACAAATAAGTTTCTTCCCTAGTGGCCACCTGATTTTCATCAGACTTGCCCTGGTTTCCTAAGCCTTTGGGTTGATAACTGTGTTTACAGCTTATAAAATATGTGCCTCATCTATTCTTTCCCGGATCCACATTCGTTCTTGGGAAGCTCTCGGTGACATTTGTGGAGACCACAGCCCAGAGCCCTCCTGGACAGGATCACTGGGCAGACTCTTGGCCAGAGGGCAGAGGACTTCTGTGTGTAATGACTCTAATTCCCATGATATTAATAGATTATATTTTCAGGGTCTGTCTTCAGTGGCCCATTCTCTGTAGGGGATAATGGTTTTTAGAAAAGAACTTTTCTGGATGTAACAGTGAAGGTTACATTGAGGAGAACAACAAATGGCTCATTTATAAAAATGTTGCCGGCTGTGTGAATGTATCAATTCTAGTTAATCTCACAGTAAAGAATTTCTCCAGGGACTGCCGCTGGTGGAGGAGTTGCCTGTGTTGAATGCTAAGTGAGGTCTCAAAAAGGAGCTATGCGTGCCTTGTGGGGGTCTGAGCAGCTACTGCATCATTCTGGAATTCCCCTGCCTCTGTCAAGGAGCCTAAATAAACGTGGACGCTGTCATCTCTATTTTGTGACTGTTGTTTTGTGGGTTAACCCATAGCAGCAAGTCAATGTGTGTTCCAGCTTCAGATTCAGCTTATAATCTGTTATAAAGTTAGTGGCTCTGATGCAAGCAAAGTAGTTGGTGGTGGTTTAGCTCTTTTGTAGAGCTGTGATTTCACCTGATGAAATCTTAGAAATCTTAGGCAAGAACAATTTGGAAAAATAGCCAGCATTGCGTCACACATACCTTGATACGTTACCTTATCTACAAACTTCCATTTCACTTTCTATTAGTAATACTTATTAATAGACTTGGATATTAGACTTGGATAGATAGACTTGGATAGCAGTCTTATGGACCAAAGACCAATTCTGAACCTGTTAAAAAGTTTGATGTATTACAGCACATCGTAAGTCTCACTCAAGAGAGCTGAGCTAGGTGAGGCTGTAATGCCTATAGGCGGAGGAGAGGGAAATAGTTGGAAGCTTTTTATCCTGCTGCTTTGCTAGAAAATCAGCCAGCTAATATCTGAATGAAAAGCCCGATTTTTGAGTTGAAACCGACCTACACTCAACACACGTACAAGCTAAAAGGTTGCATCCTAGACCCCGGCACAAAAGGTTCAGAAAGTCCCGTGTCCAAGAAGACTTACATCATAAAGACGTCTTAATGGACCTGAGTCTTCATTTGATTCTTGACTTGATTTGGGTCATCTTTTTACCCAAAAGGTAGCCCAGCAAGGGGTGCCACCAGGGGAAAAAAATAAGAGAAGTTAACTTTTAGGTATTCTCTCAGAATGACTCACTATCATTAATTTCCCTTGATATGGGAAATGGAATTAGCTTCATGGGGATTAGATGGCTTCTGCAAGGTGAAGTTAAAAAAAAAAAGAAGAAGAAGAAGAAAAAGGCTTGGCAGGGTATAATGTCAGAATTCGAATATTCCTGGCTCCGTTTGTTGGCCTTGGAAGGGGACGACCTAGACTGCAGTCCAGGATCTCACTTCTTTGACAGTAGAACCTTGGCCCTCAGCCACTCTAAGCCATAGTTCCTCCTCTGTAAAATGGGGAACATAGCATATGCACTCAAAATTGATGTGACATATAAATAAGGTCATGTTGGCGGTAATTTAGTGCACCCCCGGCCATAGGAAACACCTATAATATTAGTAATTATCGTTACTTTTTTTTGCATGTGTGTGAAAGTCATTAGAAAAATCATGCCCATCTACGGCTCATTCTGGGTCTTCAGAAATGTTGACACGGACGTCCACTTACGCTGTTGCGTGCTAATGGTAGGAGCTGGCCTGGCTTCCTGCTGTGCCTCATGCTGCTCTTGGGGAATGACGATAACAGGTACCAACAGCATTGAGCTAGGCTCTCTTGCTCCCTTTGGCCACCTTCACCCCAAAGCAATTCTGGAGCTCATTCCACGTTGATTAATATTATCCTGGTTTAATAGAGCACTGTTTTGATTACTCTGACGCAAATGTGCATAAATCATTAAGGCTTAAATTTTATTGAATTCAGTATCTGTTAAAGCCAAGAAGTACTTGCTTCCAGAGAAACCAGGTTTCCAATCTGCAAGAGGACTGTACAGTTCTGATTCTAATGTCGTGTGGTGTTCGGGCCAAGAACAGCATAGTCTGATACCATATGTAACCTGGCATTTGTAGGAAACTATTGATTACATATAACAATGTATTATATGGTTTTCTGCTTTCTCTTCAGTGAAAATTAAATGACTTCTCCAAAAACTGGATCAAAATTATTACCATTATTTTCTGCTTGAAATACTCTTGACTCAAAAAACAGTGATTTTTAATTTAAAATCCAAAGATGAAACTCCCAAACAAATCTACCACAAAATATATGCGATTATTCAGCAAACAAATTCTATATGAAGATGTATATTTCTGAAAAGATTGTTATGACACGTCTTATCACTCAACTGTACTTAGATAAGTTTTAGATTTTTTTTTTTGAAACAGGGTTTTACTCTGTCACCCAGACTGGAGGGCAGTGGTGTGATCGTAGCTCACTGTAACCTTGAACTCCTGGGCTCAAGCCATCCTCCCATCTCAGCCTCCTGAGTAGTTGGGACTACAGGCAAGAGCCATGACACCTGGCTAATTTTTAGGTACTTTTTGACGTGGAGTTTTAAAAGCTGTTCTGTGTTTGTCACAGCTTCACATATTTGGTGAGCATGTCTTTGAGTGTAGTGCTAATTTATTTCTGTTCAGTTGGTTGGTAAGAATGCATAAGACTCATAGATGATTCCCTAGCTTCTGAGTTCTTCAAATGTTAACTGAACTGTACTCTTAATGCCTTTTGTCCCAGAGTTATTAAAGTAAAAATTGTTCCCTGTGAGAAAAAGAGCAATAAATATGAACAAACAGGCCTTTCTACTCCATCAAAAGTCCGTTGTAGCTGGGCACAGTGGCTCATGCCTACAATCCCAACATTTTCTGAGGCTGAGGCAGGTGGATCACTTGAGGCCAGAGTTTGAGACCAGCCTGGGCAACATGATGAAACCTTGTTGCTACAAAAAATACAAAAATTAGCTGGGTGTGGCGGCACACGCCTATAGTCCCAGCTACTTGAGAGGCTGAGGTAGGAAGACTGCTTGAGCCCAGGAGGTTGAGGCTGCAGTGAGCCGTGATCCACTGCATTCTAGCCTAGGAGACAGAGCAAGACTTTGTCTCAAAACAAAACAAAAAAAGTCTACTCGATTAAATACTGGCGACAACTATGGAGATCCCTATAATAAATCTGCTCATATTAAAGAATTTCTCTTTTTAATACGACTTTATTTTTGAATATATACATATATAATTATATATAAAATATATAAAAAATATATTAAAAATATATAAAATATATAATTATATATGTATATATTATCTATATTATAAATATATATAATATATATTTTAATATATATATAATTTTAGGTTCAGGGGTGCATATGCAGGTTTATTATATGGGTATATTGCATGATGCTGAGGTGTGGGCTTCTAATGACCCCGTTACCTAAGTAGTGAACGTAGTACCCAATAGGTAGTTTTTCAACCCTTGCCCCTCTCCTTGCATCCCCTTTTGGAATCCCCAGTGTCTGTTGTTCCTCTCTCTGCCCGAGTATACCCCGTGTTTGGCTCCCACATATAAGTGAGAACATGCAGTATTTGGTTTTCTGTTCCTGCGTTAACTTGCTTAGGATAATGGCCTCCAGCTGCATCCATGTTGCTACAAAAGCCATGATTTCATTCTTTTTTGTGGCTGCACAATTTTATATAAATACAAACATCCATCCAAAGTATCTTAAATTCCTCCCATATATGTTTAACCATTTTTGTGTATGTTTAGTGGATCAACTAGATGGATTTAGAAGCATGACTGTGGAGTGAAGGCCAGTGTGTGTGCAGAACCTGAAGGAGGGGTCCCCAGTGTACTTGCCGAACCAGGGAGGAGAGGTTTATCAAGTTTGGGGGATGAGGAATTCTGAGAGGGTGGGGCTCTGTTTTTCCATACTAGAGCTTGTCTGTATCCAATGGGACTTAGAGAGCTTTTATAACTCCTGCTTCATAAATGCACCCAAAAAAATGTCCTGAGACCGCCCAGAGAGCTTGTGATGTGCTTTCAGTGCTGATTGGAAGAGATGGGCTTCCGAGGCTTTTATTATCAAGGTACCATAATTGATTCAGCATGTTTCATTCATTTGGCCAAACCTTTCTGATATAATGCCCTTGCTGGAATGTACTAAGATAGAAATCATGGCTTTGAAATTTGACTTCAAAAGGCTGGGCAGGTTTTAGAACATATAAACCATTTTAAGTTAGATATAAGCACATTAGTAATAAAAATGCACTCTTCATTTACCAGACATATTTGCTTAACATGAGCCAAGGATTGTGCCAAATACTGGAAATGTGAGGGTGGGTCTGGCTTGTCCCTTTCTAAGAGGCAGAAAAGTGGGGGCTAGTAGTTCCATCTCAAGGAACCACAATAAAGCCTTCATGAACAAGTTATGCATTTCACCTTTGGCTTTAATTATTAAGCATCAAAATGTTTAATAATTAAACCCACCCACCAACAGTGGCCATGTGTGTCATATCTATGACCTTTTAGTAACCACAAGTCAGAGTCTGATCACCCTATGTGCATAGGAGTCCTTGGCCTTTGTTAATTCTCCTCTAGTACAACATCTGGCACTAGAATGGCAGCATATATATGAGTGGGTGTATAGGTCTTGTCATATCTGCACCCTCATAATAGTCTTGTCAGCCCAATTCAGTGTTCTGGACATCTGAAGTCACACAGTGACTGGCAGCCTTGGCTTCGCGGTTCCCTGTGGCCTCCTAGAGTTTCCTTGCTCCTGCTCCTCAGGGCCCAGAGCACCTTTGTGGCAGGTTCCCACAGTGCCAGCCCAGGTTCCAGCCTCTGAACACAGCTTCCACGTCACCAGGTCAGCCTTCCTTCTACCTTCCTGCCGATCAAACAGGTCCTCAGTCTCAGGCCCAGGAGACCGATGGCCAGCAACAGGGACCCCTTCCTCCCTGGCAAACTGCAGACTCCCCACCCACCCTGCACCCACTGCCAACAGCACCTGGGAAACAACCCCCACCCTACCGTGATGGCCAGATCCTCTCCTCTTCTGACCTAAAAAATACACTTGCAGGAGGTGGCGGAGCCTGACTCAGTGTTCCCACAGGTGGTGGAAAACCAGCAGCTGTTCAGCGCCTTCAAGACCTTGCTGGAGGACTTCCGTGCGGAGCTGCGGGAGGACGAGCGTGCCCGACTGCGGCTGCAGCAGCAGTATGCCAGCGACAAGGCGGCCTGGGACGTGGAGTGGGCCATGCTCAAGTGCCGTCTGGAACAGGTACCGCCCTCCCAGGTCTCTCTTGATCCTGACTATGTGTCTCTGCTGTCCAGGATATGTGGAGGGGAGTGGGCACAGAGAGATTCAGAACCATGGGCTTGTCCAGGAAAAAAGAGAGGAGTGGCTGTGTCTCTTCTTAAAGTGCAGAGGCCTCATTTTCCCTGATGTCCCCTCTCCCACGTATGCAGTACGGCCTCCACCAAGCAGCATTTTCAGAGCAGCATGTATTCTCCCATTCTGCATTAAACAAGCGTGTATTTAGCTCCATCAGAGGATGGCCAAGCTGAAGCTGTCATCACACTGAGCTGACATCACTCTAGACAGGAGCAAAGCAAAAGCAGATTGTGGTTTAGTTGTCTTTGAAAAAGGTAATTGCATGCTTTCGTTGAGATTTTTCAAAATATCAAAAAGAACTTCGAGACCTCCCACTGCATGCCCAAGAATTCTAATCAATTTCAGTCTCCTTATTTATACCGCAGGAAACTGAGGCCCGGAAGAAACAGCTCAGCTCAGATCACAGAGCCATTTAGTGCTAGGGCAGGAAGAGCGCCCAGGTTTCCTGCCTCCACCGCACACCACAGAGGGAAGCCCCAGCATAGGAGTTAAGATCAGACATAGCAAGAAACATCCTTTCCTCAGTGTTTCTTCCTTGGAAACCATTGAATGTCATGTGACTTCCTACATAGCATCTGCTGCTGAGAGCAGCTCTCAAGGTGTCTTCCAGCGCCTGGATCGTGAGGAGGGAGGGCAGGTCTGTGTATCCTTGGTAATCTATTTCCTAGACTCTATTTTGAGGCAAACCATAAAGTAAGTAAAATTTTATAGGAATTGGCCTGGTCATGAAAGGAACAGAATTGCCTGGAAAGGAGACCCCCTGTCACATGGTCTTGATAAAAGATGAAAAAGGCTTGATGTCTCAAAAATAAGAATAATAATAATAATAAACAAAAAAACAAACTCTAGCTCTCCTGGTGCCCACAAGTTCCCCTGCATTTCCACCTGGCCGCAGCAAGCAGCGATGTTGGGCTGACAGCCCTGGGTGGGGCAGGGACACAGCCTTGCAGGCCTGAGCATCAAGTGAGAGAGCAGCTGGCCTGGTTGTGGCTCCTGCCTGCTGCCTGCGGGAGATTTGACCTAGACGCTCCGTTTATCTAAGTCCCCGCCTGCAACGTCAGCAGCAAAGGAGAAATGACTAAGGACAGTCTCTGATGAGCTGCCTTTAACCCTATTTAAAAAATATGTTTATAGAGGGAGCTAAATGTTTTCAAAGCCCGAACTGTAGCTAAAGAAGGGAGATGTAATCTTCGATGCAAGCCAGTTTCAAAACATTTCATCTTTGTTTTATAGGAACGTGTATCCACTCACAGGTTTGCTACAAATAAACCCTTAGGGAGAGTCCCTAAATACCAAAAAAATAAAGCTAGAACTTCAGACCCAGAAGCCAGCAGGTGGTCATAGGTAGAGAGTTTATCTTCTGCCCAAATCATTTAGGAAGTTTCTTAAACATTTGCAACCCAGGAGGCAATGAATATAGGATGATGCTAGCCCATTTGTAATAATATTACTCTCTTCTACTTAAATACAAAACAGTTTAATTCTGCTACAAGTTACCTTCCTTCAGTGAAGCCCATGTTGATGACACTTCCCAGGTCCTCGATTCCTTCAGCAGACTCCTGAGTCAGGCTTTGCTCTAAATGTTGAAGATCCAGCAACAAATCAGATGTTCCTTGAAGGGGTTCTCAGTGCAGCGGGGGACCCAAACAACTGCTGTCCTTTATAAAAGCGTGGAAAGTGCCCACCAGGCTTGCACATCGGGCTGTCAGGGAACAGGAACGTGCAAGGTGCATGCCTTGGCTTGAGAATTCGGGGAAGGCTGTGAAAGTCCTGCTGAGAAAAATCTCAAAGGATGGACAAGAACTGGAATGTGGAAAAGGAGAGAAAGAGTTTCAGGCAAAAAAAAAAAAAAAAAAGAGTACCGTGAAGAAAGGAGCATGGCTCATTTGATAAGCTTAGGTATGAGGGGAAAGAATAATATTTAAGGAATTGATCCTTTAATTCTGATTTTATCATGAAAGCTTAGATTCCCTTTTTCAAAAGATTATTCTGGCTTCAAGATAGAGAATGGATTAACCTAGGGTTAGTGGTCTATAGACTGATATCAGGGAATTGCCGAACTAGAATAGGAAAGAGATGCATCTTTACGATCACTGACTTTCCACCAAAATTGAGCGTGTCCTCCAGTTATAAATGTAGGCAACAAGCCCAACAGAAATCACGGATCTTTTTGAAAGGAAATATGGAATGAAAGAATAAGAAGTAATCACACATCTCTCCATTTCCCATTACAATTGTTGTGGATATCCCAGAATTAACAGTGAGGAGGAGACTTTTGGCTTCACCAGGCTGCCACCTGGGTCCACAGTAAAAATATTGAGGAGCCCTGGGTTGCAGAGATTCGAGGTGACAGGGGTGACTCTGAAGTAAGGCAGCAGCAGTGGAGAAGGAGTGGAGGGAAAACACCTGAAAACAATAGAGCAAGTAGAGAATGGCCGGGCCTGGTGGCCGGTTCATGAGACACCGTGGAGCAACAAGCACCTCGCACGGCTCTCGGGTTTCTAGTGTGGGTGCCTGGGCGATGGCGCCATCAGCAAGACAGGAACGCAGAGAGCCAGTTGGGATGGAAAGGGAACAGGTTGGATTTGAGTTGAGGTATATGTCATCACAGGCACTGGGGGCTGGGCTGAAGACGTATATACCTGGGCGTGAATGAGGAGGTGGGAGGCAGGGCCATGGAGGACTCTCCAGGACTGCACAGAATGAGAGGAACTCATAGAAGGAACCAAAATATTCATTTTCAAGAAATGAGTAGAGGGAGAAGAGACTGGAAAGGAGCAGCCAGAGAAATGTGCGAACATCCAGAGCAAATGCCATCCCAGAAGCCAAAAGGAGAGACACCATGGCGTTCCAAGTGGAGTTCAGCAGTATCAGATGCTTTGAAGAGGACGG
Organism: Chlorocebus sabaeus; assembly: GCF_047675955.1. Classification (NCBI taxonomy): domain Eukaryota; kingdom Metazoa; phylum Chordata; class Mammalia; order Primates; family Cercopithecidae; genus Chlorocebus; species Chlorocebus sabaeus. Next base: position 70,274,117 of record NC_132921.1, read on the forward strand.
GACAGATGAGGGATAAAAAGCTTTGTTGAACTTGGCAGTGAGGAGGTCACTGGAAAACTTGACAAGAGCAGTTGCCGTCGGGGTGTGGGGCTGAAGCGCTGTGCACTGTGCAGAGGGACAGAAGTTGAGTTGGGCGGGGAAGGGGAAAGAGGGAGCACAGACAGTGCAGTAACAGGAGCCGCGGGGTCACCGGGATGCCTGTCCAGTGAGACCTGACAGTGTAGGGACACTGGTGACACGAGGTCCCTCAGTAGGCGGGGGGATTGGGCTCTAAGCATTGAGGGGAGGGGGTGACCCTGACCGTGAGAGACCTGGGAGGTGTGGACAGAGGAGTTTGTGGGCAGAAGGAATGTGCCTTCACTGTCTTCACGAAGCAGGTGAGCAGAGGCGATGTGGGGCCCAGGAAGGGGTACGCTGCATGAGGAGATTCTAAAGAGAGGACATGTTGGTGGCTGGAAGCATCTGCAGGTGAACAGACGCACCTGCGAGGGGCTCAGCGGCCTTTCATTCTGGGTTATGTGGGCTGCCAGCAGCTCTTTTAAAATGGGATTTCGTGGTGCTTGGTGCTTTTCTGGTAGTCTTCTGGTTAACTAACACTGGAGGTTTCTCCCCTCTTTTGTTTCTGCATTCTTTCTACTTAAAAAAGTTTTGTTTTCCCCAGATTTGCATTTTATAATTGATCAAGAAGCGTCGCCACTGACCCGTGCCCGTGGCTGTCATCTGCTTCCTCAGGCCTTTCCCTGCTTTCTCTCCAAGGCCTGAGTCCCACTCAGATTCAGGGACAAAACAGTGTGCTCTCCCCACTTAATGAAGGGTTTGCCTTTATTACAGAGGCGAGATTCGATGTTAGCTCTCTCCCAGTGAGTCCCTGGTGGGCAAGAACTTTCAGTTTAACTGAGCACACCACTCAGCAGCCTGTCTTAGTCCATTTACTGTTGCTGTAAAGGAATACCTGAGGCTGGGTAATTTATTTAACGACGAGGTTTATTTAGCTTACAGTTCTGCAAGCTGCACAAGAAGCATGGTGCCAACATCTCAGCACCTGCTACTGGAGAGGTCCAGCTGCTTCCACTCAGCAAAAGGCAAAGGGGAGCCGATGTGTGCAGATCATAGGGCAAGAAAGGAAGTGCAGGTGGGAGGAGGTGCCAGGCTCTTTTAAACAACCAGCTCTTAAAGAAATAATAGAGGGAGAAGTTATTCAGTCCCTGCCGCAGGGCATGAATCTATCCACTCCCATGACCTAGACACCTCCCACTAGGCCCCATCGCCGACAATGGGGATCAAATTTCAACGTGAAGTTTGGGGGACAGACATCCAAACCACAGCACTGATACAGACGTCTTTCTAAATATAATAATACTGGCTGGTTTAAGTCATTAATCTTTATATTTTTATATACATATATAGTCTCAGAAAAGTTAAAACAATCTGCTTAGACATGGATAATCAGCCATGAATTATTTTAGTGGGTCTTGAAGTAACTCATTATAAGAAAGTTAATTGAACTCTACATATGAATATTGGTTACTGACTTACCATGTCCCTTTGGCAAGTCCCTGAAGCACTGAGCTGCCATTTCTTCACAAATAAACTGGGAATAAAGATACCTATACGTAGAGGATTGCAGTAGAGACCAAGTGAGGCAATCTGTGTGAAAGGCCTTTCTTCGAAAAGTATATTTTTGTTAAAATCGTGCACTTAATAAAATATAAGAGATTGCTTGTGAGGATAAAAACAAGGCACTGAACAGCAAGCTGTTGTGCGGTTTTAGTGTTTGCCGTGCAGTTTTAGTGTTCGCCCTAGGGTTTATAATATACGTATTTAATTACTCAGAGTCTACCTTGAAATCCTATTAGGCTACTTTTCATGGTGCCTGAGGAAATTGCAACAGTATATTCCCAGTTCCTTCCCATCCTCTGTGCTATTGCTGTCATAGTTTACCTCTACATATTCTGCAAACACAACACATTGTAACAATTTTTGCTTTAGATAATCAAATATTAAAAATAATTAAAACAGAAATAGTGAGTTTTATATTTACTTAGATGTCATTTCCAGTGTTTATTTTCTGTAGAGATCAAAGTGTCTGTTAGTATATTCCTTCTGCCTAAAGAACTTCCTTTTTCATTTCCTGAAGTGCAGGTCTGTTGGCAATGTTTTTTTGTTTTTGTTTTTGTTTTTTGTTTTTTGTTTTTTCAGTTTTCATTTGTTGAAAAGTGTTTTCCTTCTGTTTTGAAAGATACCATTTCTGCGTACAGAATTGAGTCTAGGTTGAGATCTTTTTTCTTGCAGCACTTTAGATGCCACTCCATCATCTTCTGACTTGCACAGTTTCTGATGAGAAGCCTCCTGGAGTTCTTGTCTTTCTGCCTCTATGGCATGTGTCATTTTTCCCTGTCTTTAAGGTCTTCTCTTTGGTTTTCACAAGTTTGAATACATAAGATGTAGAATCTTGTTTGGTTTCGATATTTAACCTCCTGGGTATTTGACAAATATTTATTGAAAACTGTCCCATCCCTAGGTTCCATACAGGAGCTAAGGATATAGGGACAGGTACCTTGTGGTACCTGCCCGCAAGGATTTACACAGAAGTACAGGCAAGAGACAGTGGTGACTTCGACTAGGAAAGTGGAGCAGGGAAGCTGGCCATGGGAAGCTCAGTTTACTCACCGCTTAACATTCTTCGTGACTGTCCGTGTCAAATGCTCTTGATTAGGACTTTAAAAATGTGTTTATACTATGGGATTGGTCAATCTCGGTGTAAACATGTTTCCAGGGATCACATGTAAATGTGCTGAGACTTCATCCTTGAATGCAAGACTTGTCAGAGAGGGGATTCCTAAGTCTTTTCTCCTTGACAGCTGGAAGAGAAGACTGAGAACAAGTCGGGAGAACTAGGCTCCTCCGCTGAGAGCAAGGGGGCCTTGAAGAAGGAGAGAGAGGTGCACCAGAAGCTCCTGGCCAACAGCCACAGCCTGGCCATGGACCTGCGCTGGCAGATCCATCACAGCGAGAAGAACTGGAACCGGGAGAAGGTGGAACTTCTCGACCGCCTGGACAGAGATCGGCAGGAGTGGGAGCGGCAGAAGAAAGAACTCCTGTGGAGGATAGAGCAGGTGAGGAGGCACCCCGGGCCCTGGAGCATAGGCACAGAGTGTAGACTACTCAATGGACCCAGAAAGCAAAAACATTAGGCTGCTTTGTGGTCCTTGCAGCATCAGGATGCATGGGCTTCCAAAGGAAGAGAGAGAAATACCAGAATCGCTTGTGTTGGAGACCTAGGCTCATGCCTCTCCATGACACAGATGTTTTCATTGCAAAGTTCATCGGTGACTCTCCTATGTGTGCGTGTGGTAGTGGCAGAGCAGGGTGGGCGGGGGTTGTGGGCGGGGGGATAACTTTTTAAAGGAATTTAAAGACTCAACTGGAAAGAGGAGGTTATTTCAGGTCTTATTCAGTTGAAAACAAACTATAACTTTTAAGTTTGCCACTAAAGATGTGGTCACAGTGACTGCTCCAACTTGAATGGAATTGTTGTCATTAGAAAAGAAATTGCTGAATTCAGTTGGAGGTCAGGCTGTTCGCTGGTGAGTGTGCCCGCTGTGGATATTGCTGAGCTGTGATTAGATGGACCATAGTCAAGAGAGGTAGCTGGTGGCTCATCATCTTCAGCTAAACAAACAATTCAGAAACTCAGATGAATTTGGGGAGGATTGGGGTAGTCGTTTTCTGCCAATATAACCGTTCTCTGCATTGCGTCAGACTTAGAACAGTTTGCATAGTTGCAGTAGTTCCTGAGGGATACACAAATTAAATTGATGAAGATCTGGAATTCTTTCCTGGCTGGATTTTTACATAGTATACATTTTGTTTCTTTCACCCAGTCACACACTTACAAATTTATGCGGTCTCAAGGAAATGTATTAATCACTAAGAAATTGAGCTCAGGAAGAATAATCTCATTATTCTATTTTAAATAACCATAGAGCCTTTTGAAAAATGTGCTCTATTATCCATAGCCATGGTGCCTGTGTTATGCAGGTACAATGACAAAGGCGAGCGTATGCATATGTTGGATAGGGAGGGAGGCAGAATGAACTAAATGGTAAAAAAGACCAAGAGCCTTTGGCTTGGAAACCACTGAGAAGAATAAAATCCCCGCAGGTGAGCTTTGATCACCACTGCATTCCAGCCTGGGCAACCGACCGAGACCCCATCTCCAAAAAACAAAAGAAGGAAAGTACACTGCAGATAGAAGAGCTGAAACTCTTCCCAGGTTTCACCACTTACACAAATGAGTCACCTTACTAATCTTTGATATTCCCCAAATCCTATCAAGAGGAGTGCTGGCCATTTCCTTTCTGGGTTGGAAATGCAGCACTTGTGAAGAGTCTCCTGTATTAAATCTCCTGTGTGTCTGTGCTCTACGGTTAGGTGGAAATCTTAGGGATAGAAGTGGCACTAATTTATTATATCCAACTTTAGTTGACCAGTGTCACAGTAACTCCAGGCAACTTGTCGCCAGGGAGCTTCATTCTTGGCCCATGCTCTAGGGCCACTCACTTTTTACGTCCCTCCTGTACCCCGGTGAGGCCATCATGATCCCTGCCATGGCCCCTTTAGGGTGCCCTTCGCCTGTTAGCCATGGTGGCTTGTTGGACTAGTCACAGGCTTCATTTGTTTGGGAAGTCACACCTTGGATATAAATTAAGCAAGTCTTTTAGGTTTTTATTTTTACTTTTGGGAATGAAGAATTTCTGCTAAAGGAAAAATTGGACACTTGTGGTGATACTCAACTTTTGAAAAGTCAGTGACTTAAAGATGAGCCACAGCCTCATTTTGAGACTATATTTTGGAAAGGTAGTAGTCGTCAGGAGCTGACCTCCAATTCCGAGTTGTCAGTATTGGAATAGTTCGGCCACACTGACCGCCTCAGAACCCAGTCCTCAAGGTGGACATCTTTGAGCATCGTGGATCTGAAACACGTGAGCTTCGGGCATGCATCTGTTCCTGAAATCTGTCTGATGGATCCCACAGTTTTTGTACAATGATGTCATTGCTGTTTTTAGAAGACGATTGGTTACAAATGAACTGACGCTTCAGACATGCAATTGTGGCTTTCAAAAATAAATCTGGCCTTTTCTCCAAAATAGTAAACATTTTTAAAGACGATTTCTTAAATCTCAGTGCCCCATCCTGATAATGAGGGAAAGCAATTATAGGCATTATCTCAACTTCCTGAGAAGAGGATATTGGTTCCAGTGTGTCTGGGCGTGTGTAGATTTGGTTCGTTTATCAGTCATTGGGTTGCTTGTTCATTTAACTTTTAGCTACATATTCCGTAGGTAAATGAGAAATGTAACTGAACATTCTTCACAATGTATCCTCTCAACATTTGACTGCTTGGTAAGCCATATAATATAACCTTGACTGTGATAACCTAATACAGATGGTGAAAGAAGTAACACTAAATCCATTTTCCACTTTCAGAACACATGCTTCATACTTGTCCAGTGTCATTAAATTCCTACATAATTTCTGCACCACATGAGGCATGTTATGTGATGTATGACTGTGGGAATGTGGCTAAGGTCATGTAACACATTTTATCTATCTTATCAGCCTCTCGTCTCAATCCCAGTTTGATTGTGGGGTGGGGGTAGAAGACTTTATGGAGTCACATTACATTTCTCCTTAGAATTGTTGAGTTCCCAGTTAACATGCAGATGATGTAAAACTTGCTGTTATATTTGCTGTACTGATGGAGCTAAAAAGTGTCATCCATAGGATTTGCTGTTATATTTGCTGTACTTACCAAGCTAAAAAGTGTCATCCATGCATTCTCCTTCCAGTAACTTTCTTAAATCAGCTGCCATTCTTTTAAAAAATCCGTTCTTTTAAAACCTATTTACAAAGTGGCCTTTTTTCTTTCTACCAGTCTGGGTACGGTGACACTCTTGAGGTCACCTTTATTGTTTTCTGTATTTAACTACAAATCTTTAACATTTTCGACTGGCATTAAAAGTTGTTTTACTCCAAGATTGCAAGTAGGTGCTGATGCTGGCTGAAATGACTCCTATAGGAACCCCTCCCGCTCTGAGGACCCATTCTATTACAACACCCCAGAGGCATCTTAGCAGCAGATACCTCCACCACAAGCACTCCAGCTCGTTTTTAGGAAATCTGACACTTAGCAGCTTGAGTACAAGTCGCTCCTAGCTGCCTGCGTTTATTTTTGAAATCCCACTTCACTGAGTTAGAAGGTGCTTGTTCATAGCTCTCCTCTTTAGTCATTCTTTTCCCCCTTCACTCCACACCCTCGGCGCACATTTGCAGCTTCAGATGGGATTCTTGCATTTTAATTTCTTGCCCAAAATAGCTTAGAGATGATCATGTGTTGAAACTAAATTGTGCCGACATGCATTAAATGAACATATAAAAAGCCTTCCTTCTTCTTTTTTTTTTTTTTTTTTTAAGAAAGCAGTTAGCATCTTTAAGAAAACTGCAAAGAACTGTGTCATCATCAGGGAGGAGGAGGAGAGAGCAGAGGGGCAGAGCTAAAACGTAGAGTTTTTAGGATTTGCTGGGTCCTTCATTTGACTGTGAACTGCCTCAGATGCTAACATGTAAGCTTTGGCTGCATCAGACTCCATCTTTCTCAAAGATAAAGATAAATCTCTGTTCTGCCGCCTTAGAAATTACTAACAATGAGCCAGCGTCCTTTTGTCTTTCCTGCCTTCCATGGCTTTCTTCCTGACTATACAGAAAGCATGTTTGCATCCAACGTGTGGATGAATGCTCAGATTAGGACACAGAGATGCAGTTTGTAAGTGATGCTGAAAAAAAATGAATTGATCTGCATTCAAGGAGGTTTTAGAATTTCCTGGCACCGTCTCAGCGCTTGAGGACTTTAAATCATTGTTTGGCCACTCCTTCAGGTCAAATCCAAATGTCACTTTCACTTATTCAGAAGAGCAGTCAATCCTGTAGTGTGAGCTTGTCATCCAATAAAGGCTCCGTTAAAGACTCATAGGCGGAAATAGCTTCAGGTCTCAGTTGTGCTTTCTGTGGCTGTTTTAGAAAGGGAAGCAATGAGGAGGGATCAGGAGAATGGAGTGGAAGCTGGTGAGGGCTCCTCTGGGGAGGGAGGCCGTGCACCCTGCAAGCCATTTGCCTGCCTGCCTCAGCAGTTCCTTGTGATTTCGTATGGGCCCCCTTCCTGAGCCACCTCCACAAGATCTCCACCTAGTGCCCCAAAACGGCCCAGAAAGGCATGATGCCTTTACGTGGGCTGGGCCCCCACCAGCCAGCCTGACTCCTGTGAGCCCACGTGCACAACCCATCTTACAGATAAGGAAACTGAGCTCAGGAGAGTCGGGAACTTGCACCTGCCTGCGAACCAGCAAGCCACACACTGATGGTTCCGACTCAGGTCTTCTAACTCCAGGTGGCCTTGTGCTCGCCCACTGCCACTTCTTGAGTTCAAATGAGTCAGGCAAGAAGTATGACTATAATGTAAAGTGGCTTTTTAAAATTTTCTTCACTCAGTCATACCAGATCTTTACTTGCCTTTAAAGCTAAGTTTTATCATCTCAAAGTGTAAGTTATGTTTAACACCAAATGGTTAACAGCCGTTTGAGTTTGTAACATCAAATGGTTACAAACTCAAGTTTGCTCACTTGAGTTATTGATAGGACCTGTTCCGCATGCCCTGGGACTAGTTAGGAAAATCAGCTTCACACTTAGAAGTTTGCTGTCACTGACAGTATTCCACCGATGTGTCTTCAGTTCTGAAGGAAGTTCCAAAGAGCATTTTAAACATATTTAACAGCATCAGATTTAAAAATAGTAATAAATGTAGAATTTCCCATGAGCACAACTCTCAGAGTTATGTACAGTAACACTCTTGGTGTCAGAAAGAGTTCACCGTATTTGTGTGTGGTTAATGCAGATTTTCTGGGCCAGATAAAATTGTGGGTTTTGTAAAGCATCTGTAATGTTGTGTTACCTTTTGAAATTAAGATCAGAACGTTAAGAACATTTGCTTCTCACAATGTTTTTCAAACTGACCTATGAGTAATTCCAAATTGTGGAGAAACAATGGTCTGAGGGAGACCATCAGACAGAAAAGTGAGGCTAATTATTTTCATTTTTAAAATTCTCAAGTTGCAGAAAGAGAACAGTCCCCGGAGAGGTGGCAGTTTCCTCTGTGATCAAAAAGACGGCAACGTTCGCCCCTTTCCCCACCAGGGGAGCCACCGCGTGCCCCGTCCTGTGGCCATGTGGCCTTGTGCAGACGCCGACTCCATCCCGTTTGAAGACCAGCCGCTGTCCAAGCTGAAGGAGTCGGACAGGTGCTCGGCCAGTGAGAATCTCTACCTGGATGCCTTGTCCCTGGATGACGAGCCAGAGGAGCCACCAGCCCACAGGCCCGAGAGGGAGTTCAGGAATCGCCTCCCTGAGGTCAGCCAGGTTTTCTCCATCCTAGTTGACTACTATGGAATAAGGGAGCCGTCATGAAGCCTAAGAGGCATCCGCCAGATTCCTCTCCTGGCGGGCTCCAGCACTTTTGCATACTGCAACCTCCGAATTGAGTAAAAATGAAATCTTCACAACACCAAGGGTTTTGCTTGACCCTAAATTAGCATGCCCTGCTGTCAGTTTAACTTTGCCCCCTTGTTTCAGGTTTAGAAATACTGGACTGGAGTCCTATACAAAAGGCAGGTCTCACAAATGAGTGTGTCCCATAAAACACACAAGAGGAAGTAAGTAATTCTGGGACATGTATATGCTCAACTTTTTCTTTTTCTTTTTTCTTTTTTTCCTTTTTTTTTTTTTTGATTTTTTGGAGCTGGAGGTCTCACTCTCTTGCCCAGGGTGGAATGTAGTGGCCGATAACGGCTCACTGCAGCCTTGACCTCCCAGGTTCAATTGATCCTTCCCCATCAGCCTCCTAAGTAGCTGGGACCACAGGCACGTGCTACCATGCCTGGCTAATTTTTTTTAATTTTATTTTTTAAGTAGAGACAGGGTCTCCCTGTGTTGCCCAAGCTGCTCTCGAACTCCTGGGCTCAAGTGATCTGTCTGCCTTGCCTTCCCCAAGTGCTGGGATTACAGGTGTGAGCCACCACACCCAGCCTCAACTTTTCTTGAAATAATAGTACAGTCTTCTGATTCTAGAAAACTAATATAACCAAAAAAATTCTGCGCAAAGGGAAACCATCCAACACTTAGAAACCTTACATAAATTAGATCACCAAATGAGTGAGCTAAGCTGTAGACATTTCCATGGCACAGTGGTAGTTATGTTTTTCTGGCTTTAATATTTTTAAAACCTTGTTTTAAAAGTTGATTCCAGGGCTGGGCGTGGTGGTTCATGCCTGTAATCCCAGCACTTTGGGAGGCTGAGGCAGGCGGATCACGAGATCATGAGATCGAGACCATCCTGGCTAACACAGTGAAACCCCGTCTCTACTAAAAATACTAAAAAATTAGCCGGGCGTGGTGGCGGGCGCCTGTAGTCCCAGCTACTTGGGAGGCTGAGGCAGGAGAATGACGTGAACCTGGGAGGCGGAGCTTGCAGTGAGCTGAGATCGCGCCACTGCACTCCAGCCTGGGTGACAGAGCGAGACTCCATCTCAAAAAAAAAAAAAAAAAAGGTTGATTCTAGGAATCATTATCTGTGAAGCAGTTCAACAGTTGCTGCACGTATCATTTGGTCTCCTAAACACTTAAGACTTAGACGAGTTCATATCAAATAGTGTTGTTGAAATATGCGGAAATTATACTTCACTCACATCAGTAAGGTCAAATGCCTTATCCTCAGCAATGTGTATCAGGCTGACAGGACATTGCTGCAGTCCCACCCTGTCTGATCTATTGGCAATCTAGTACAGTCCGGTTAATAGCAGAGGTAACATGGGGTGTGGTCGGGAGCCTTTGGCTGGAACCTGCATGGCAGAGACGAGGGGCATGCTTCCTAAGGGGAAGTGATAAATACCCCTTGCTATTTACTGTCTGGAAAAATATGCTTCCATTAAAGTTAGTCAGAGGCTTGCTGCTTCACAACCACGTCAGCACAGGAGTAAGAGTTTTCTCAGTACACAACCTTGGGTTTCTGTTGTTCTCTACAAACACAGCATCATTCTTCTTAAAGGGGAAGGCACTGTACTTTGCCTCTGATTCTAAATGGGAATGTTTAAAATCAAGTGCCCGAGCCTAAGGATGTCACGTCAACTTCTACAGCAAGACTGGGACCAAGGGACACCAGTCTCCTAACGTTATTCTATCACCTTCCATCTTCCTCTCTAACATAGCACACACACACACACTCTCTCTCTCAGTCTCACTCTCACACTTAGGTTGTCACAAAAGCTGGCTTTGAAATTCATGTAGTCGGTGAGGTCCTTTGAGGAAGCACAGAAGAGCTACTTCCTCCATGACAAAGTTTATAGCCAGTTGTTCTCACTCATGTGGGCTCCTCCCTGGACTGCAGAAGCTCCAACCCCTCCTCATGCTGTGCACTCGCTTTGATTATTATACTTCAAAGGCCTCAGGGCAGTAGCACTCCTAACCAGAGCTTGGCCTCAGTGTACATTTTAAATGGTGTTTTCCTGGGGGTTCAGAGCAAACAAATCACTTAAGTACAATCAGGGCTAGTTCTAGGCAACCAAAGTTAACCGATTCAGACGAAGTCATTTCTTCTTTATAGGAAGAAGAAAATCACAAGGGGAATCTTCAAAGGTAAGTAAGATTGATGAAAAAAATAGATTACTAGAATAAAAATGTCTTGGTCTTAAAATTCTGTTTTGTCAATGCAGTCTATTTTACCACTCTCTCCAAAATGACTTAAAATTATGCCACTTCTGAAGAAGTGGCTGCTTTACTATTCATTTCATAAATGTGGTATTTTTGATTATTAACAACAAAGAAGCTAGACATGCTGTGTCATGGGTGTATGAGTTTGATGGTAGACTTTCCAGTTGTAGCTGTGTTATGTATACAAAGGAATGCTTGTGTTTAGTGATTATTGAAAGGTCCATGGAAACCTCTCTTTTCTCTTTTAAAGTCTGGGAAATCTCTCTCTCGTATGCTGTGAGATGTTTTATATACTGTATTTAAAAGCTCCACTAAGAGAATTTATTAAAATATTTTGGGGCAGTAGTCCTATAGTGGTTGGTGTGGATGTTAGTTATACACCGGTTTTTTCCTCCCCAGTTTAATTTCCTCCAGTTTTACTTTTTCTTCATTCTCCAAATGAATACATACCATTTCTACTACATGAAATTTCTTCTCAGGCAATTCAACATTTCCAGATCGCCTCATCCTTGATTTTCCTCTGAACTTTGAGTCTGTGAATGACCGTCCCTTTCCCATTTGCTCTCCGCAGCACCTAGCCGTGCCTGTGGCACACTTCTGTCCTTCACACTGTCTTCTCTGGTCCTTCTTGGGTGGTACAGGACAGTACTTGAGAGCTCAGGCTCTACAGCCAAACTGCCTGGGTTGGTTGGTTGGTTGATTTATTTATTTATTTTTGAAATGGAGTCTCACTCTTTCTCCCAGGCTGGAGTACAGTGGCACAATCTTGGCTCACTGCAACCTCTGCCCCCTGGGTTCAAGCAATTCTGTATCAGCCTCCCAAGTAGCTGGGATTACAGGCAAACCCCACCACAACGGGCTAATGTTTGTATTTTAATAGAGACAGAGTTTCACCATGTTGGCCTGGCTGGTCTCGAATTCCTGACCTCAAGTGATCCACCCGCCTCAGCCTTCCAGAGTGCTGGGATTACAGGTGTGAGCCACTGCGCCCAGCCCAAACTGCCTGGGTTTAAATCGCTTTTGCCTCCTTGTGTAGGTTACTCAACTGCTTTGTGCCTCCGTTTCCTCATCTGTATACAGGAGGTATTTTGATTATCTTTTTTTTTTTTTTTTTTTTTTTTTGCAGCTTATTTATGTTAATACACATAATGAAAGCAGCACATGGCACAAAACAAGCAGTAAACAGAGTTTAGTCATTACACCCTCCCACCTTCCCCATTCACAGAAGCAGCCACATCAGTGTTTCCAGTTAGGCTTTGGAGCAACTGTACTCCACCACTCAAGCCATCAGCCTTTATGCTTTCAAAAGTAACACATGCTTGTTATAAAATGGAAATATTGGCTGAGGCAGGAAAATTGCTTGAACCTGGGAGGCAGAGGTTGCAGTGAACCGAGATTGTGCCACTGCACTCCAGCCTGGGCGACAGAGTGAGACTCTGTCTCAAAAAAAAAAAAATATATATATATATATATATATATGTATATCTCGAAATGTCCAAAGTGAAAACTGGATGTGCCCTCCCCACCGGCCCCTTTTCCTCTGGCTTCCAGCTGCCTGGTATGTTTGCACCACTCTCTTCGATGCACCCGGAAGCGCCTACACGTGCTCCAGACGTGTCCTGCATTTTCTCATCATGGTTTTGTTTGCTTTGGCTACTGCTGAGGTTAATGGGCTTTGTTTGCTTTGGCTACTGCTGAGGTTAATGGGCTTTGTTTGCTTTGGCCACTGCTGAGGTTAATGCCTCTGCTCTCTCTTTTTATCATCTCTGTTCCACCATATCCATCCATGCCCCAGAGGCACTGAGTTCCCACCCAGGTAGGTGCCACTGATTTAACTCTGAGACAGTTCCTCTGTGGGCAAAAGTGGGAGTTAGATGAGCTATGTCTACAGAAATGTGGTAAGGACCAGGGTGTCAGCATGTGTTCGGCACTTACAGTCCCCAGCCAATAGTGTTCTGAAACTCATTATTAATTCAGCAACTCCTTGAATTGAGAAGAAGGAAATTCATACTTGCTGGAAAGCTCATGACCTTGGGACAAATCAACCCATCCCTACCATTGCCCTTCCTTTCCAGCCCTGGATCTAGCCAGCACCACTGGACAGTTGGTAGATTATTTCTAACAACAACAACAAGATAACAAGATGGAATGCCTAACGACGTCACTTTTAGCCTGCTGTTTTACCCCAGGGGGCTGACCACATGGGTGGGTGCCTTGCCTCCAGGGTGAAGCCAGCTGTGAGCAAAGCTGCCCAGAGCTTTGCTGGTTCTGTGTACCAGTGCACACAGTATGGGCACTTGCTCAGAGCAGACCCCAGTTCTGGCCTCATCATATTAATAGGTCCTGTGGAGGAGTGGTCCATACACTCAATCTGGGACCCCTTCCACAGGGCCTGCACTAGTCTAGATCCCTAGGTTTAAGCCTGTGCTTTGTGGGGTGAAAGGAGTATCAGTATGTCCTATAAGAATCTGGACAGAGTCTGCAGACACCTCACCTCCCCATCACACCCCAGCTGGAGGGATTCCAGGCCAAAGAGGTTCTGTTGCCTGAGACACCGGGCACAGCCAGCCCCAGCCCCGTTCCTGACCACCACTTCTTTGCCCTGGTGGCAGTTGTGCCCGAGCACTCCGGCCACTTTCTGTCTTAGCCTGGAAGCATTGCTGGCCCCCCTGCAGCACCTGCCGGGTGTGTGAGAGGCACTCAGCGAACTCATGGCAGATTGAAAGTGCTGACACGTGGAAGAATCCACACCAAATCTGTGTCTGTCAGGTGGCAGCTTGCCAAAACCTGGCCATCGCCACGACTCACCGTCTTCACCCTTCAATTGTGGTTTGAGCGAGTCTCCTAAGAATTCTCACTGAGGCACTGAGGCACTGAGGCCTCAAGTGATTCTCCTGTCTTGTCCTCCCAAAGCGTTGGGATTGCAGGTGTGAGCCAGAGTTGGTTATATTAAATTCTGACCAATGCAAGGCTTCAGGAACAATTCCAGAGCCACACAGAGTCCAACAGCTGCCCGCAGGACAAGCCCGTGAGTGCAGCACATGAGCAGCTGCAAGTGTTCTCCTGGTGTGGGTGGAAGCAGGCGCCTTCACTGACACTTCCCACGCAGGGCAGGACATGGGTGCTGTGGTGTGGTGGGGGCTGACACCCTCTTTTCTGCTTTTCCCAGGGCAGTGTCCGTGTCCTCCATGTCTGAGTTCCAGCGCCTCATGGACATCTCCCCGTTCCTGCCTGAGAAGGGCCTGCCGTCCACCAGCAGCAAGGAGGACATCACCCCACCCCTGTCTCCAGACGACCTCAAGTACATTGAGGAGTTCAACAAGAGCTGGGACTACACACCCACCAGGGGCCACAATGGTGGGGGGCCAGACCTCTGGGCCGACAGGACCGAGGTGGGGCGGGCAGGGCACGAGGACAGCACAGAGCCCTTCCCCGACTCCTCCTGGTACCTGACCACAAGTGTCACCATGACCACGGACACCATGACCAGCCCAGAGCACTGCCAGAAGCAGCCGCTGCGGAGCCACGTCCTCACCGAGCAGTCGGGGGTGCGCGTGTTACACAGCCCGCCTGCCGTGCGCAGGGTCGACAGCATCACGGTGGCGGGTGGTGAGAGTCCCTTTCCCACAAGCAGAGCCAGAGGGAGCCTGGGAGACACCAAGGGGGGCCCTCCAGAACCCATGCTCAGCAGGTGGCCTTGCACCTCCCCCAGGCACTCCCGGGACTACGTGGAGGGGGCACGGCGCCCCCTCGACAGCCCTCTCTGTACCTCCCTGGGGTTTGCCTCCCCCCTGCACAGCCTGGAGATGTCCAAGAACTTGAGTGATGACATGAAGGAGGTGGCCTTCTCTGTCAGGAGTGCCATCTGCTCCGGCCCTGGTGAGCCACAAGTCAAGGACATGGCCTGCCAGACCAATGGGTCCCGGACGATGGGGACCCAGACTGTTCAGACCATCAGTGTGGGCTTGCAGACTGAAGCCCTGCGTGGCAGCGGTGTCACCAGCAGCCCCCACAAGTGTCTCACGCCAAAGGCTGGGGGCGGTGCTACACCCGTGTCGTCTCCTTCCCGAAGCCTTAGAAGCAGACAGGTGGCCCCCGCCATCGAGAAGGTGCAGGCCAAGTTTGAACGCACATGCTGCTCTCCCAAGTATGGTTCTCCCAAGCTGCAGAGGAAGCCCCTCCCCAAAGCTGACCAGCCAAATAACAGGACGTCACCGGGGATGGCCCAGAAAGGGTACAGTGAGTCAGCCTGGGCCCGCTCCACCACCACAAGGGAGAGCCCCGTGCACACCACCATCAACGATGGCCTCTCCAGCCTCTTCAATATCATCGACCACAGCCCCGTGGTGCAGGACCCCTTCCAGAAGGGGCTGCGGGCCGGCAGTCGGTCTCGCTCAGCAGAACCCCCACCAGAGCTGGCCCCAGGCCAGGAAACAGGCACCAGTTCCCGAGGAAGGTCACCTAGCCCCATTGGGGTGGGCTCAGAGATGTGCAGGGAGGAAGGGGGAGAGGGCACGCCAGTGAGGCAGGACTTATCTGCTCCCCCTGGCTACACACTCACTGAGAACGTGGCCCGGATCCTCAACAAGAAGCTGCTGGAGCATGCCTTAAAGGAGGAGAGGAGGCAGGCTGCCTACGGGCCCCCGGGTCTCCACAGTGACAGCCACTCGCTGGGGGACACAGCCGAGCCAGGGCCCATGGAGGTAATGAATGCCGAGTGCCCCACACCCTCCCCCACCAGCTCTTCCCTTTAGCTGTGGGGCAGGTTGGGATTTGGGATTGTGCTCTGTCATTTGATCTCAGGAATCGTCCGTGATTGGTTGTTGGGAGCTGGGGAGGTGTTGGGTTTATGGGAGACTAGAATAGGCAGAAAAAACCCTGAGCAACTTTTTTAAAGAAAATGTTCTTTTATTGTCCTCGGGAAATCATATAGTGCGTGATTTGATATGGGTTCTGTCACCAGTCTAAGTGATTGATCCTTACTTATCAGGGTGTTTCATTTGGGGTCACAGTTTGCCTTCTTTCTGTGTGAATGTGTGCGCGTGTACAAACTATGGGATGGTTGTGTCAGGCTTTCTGCATACTGCGGACCTTCATGTGGGACAGCATGAGGTGAGCTGCAGAGGGTCTGGACAACGTGAGCACGAGCACATCTCATCAGGAGCCATAAGATCTCGATTCCTGGGATGGCTTCCTTACAAAACAGCCATGTGGCAGCTCACAAATCACTTACCCTCTTGGTGGTCACGAGCCCCTCAGCAGTAAAACCAAGTGAAACAAATAGACAAAATCAAAATCCTGCCCTAATACAATATGATTATCATTATTGCCCTTGATACTACTCACAAATCAATCCACTGTGAACTGGGTTCTGATACATATCCACACGTGGTGTTTTTGTACAAACAGGGAGCAAAATGAAAGCCTGATGATATGCTGGTGGGGATGGCTGTGGGGATGGCACTTTGTGGTTTGTGCAGCACAGAGAGGATGTGTCTGTCTGGCGAGTGATTCCAACTCGCCTGGAGTCTGGATGAACAGGCTCCACGCTGGGAACCCCTGGCCCCATGGGCACTCTCCCAGCCAGGCTGCTCCTGCAGATGGTAGGGGTCGGAGGAGGAGGATGGCAGCATGCTCCTGGGCTGCCCGCTGCGTTCTCGCCAGGACCCGAGCAGCCCTGGCTTCATGGGCAGGGAGGGGAAGAAGGTGTATTGCCTGTTTCACCTGGCCCACGTTTCCCACAAGAGGGTAAATGATGGCTGGCTTCCCAGTCCGGCCCACCAGTGAATGTTTAACTCAGAATGGAGGCTGGAAATCTGAATAGGTCAAACCTGTGGAACTGCCAATGACTTACAGAAATAGCAATTCCACATGGTTCACACCTAATATAAATATTGATACTACATGGCCTACATGTTCCAAGATCTGAGTCTTTGTGATAAAGTTGTTTGCATGCTCTGAGGACAAACTGCCGGTTGAATGTTCTCAGGTGACAAATGGTGTCTCCTTTGGGCTACTGTCACCCCATCCTTCTGGGGTCCTCAGGTAAGTACTGCTGCCGCGGAAGGGTCTGTTTATATGGGAATGCCCTGCCTTCTTAGGGCTCCCGAGGGCTCTAATTGCGGTTGACAGAGGCTATGTCACAAAGCATTAACCGCCTGTGCCTGTGTTGTCTATTTATATTACACACCAAATAGAAATTGTTTTTTAGGAACCAAAACATGCTTTGAATTACTGATAGTGAATCCTGCAAGCAAAAATAGGTTCATGATGGGATCCCAGCATCATGGCATGAAAATGGTTTTATCAGCACAAAGTGGCCCAGCCCCTTTTGTCCTCCGTAAAGTATTCGTTTAGATTTTCTCTTCACTTGGTGTGTTTGCCACCAAAAGAGATGACATGAAGGGAGCGCAGCTGCAGGGACTCAGAGCATCTCAATGCTACGGGCTCTTTTTTCCATTCCTGTTGGAATTTTGCTTGTTCTGGATTCCAGTGGGATTATTCCTGAATTGATGTAATATATTAGGGCCACTGCAACCCCTTCCCATTGCTCCATAAATGATGCAGTAGTTCTAGGTATGCATTCCCAAATCCCCGGGACTGCTTCTGATTCCAAGCCCACCCCGTGCCCTGCTGCGGAATCTCTCCCTGAATGTTCGTTCACTCAGGCATCCAGACCCAGGAGCGACGCAGGTGACAGGCAATCTCCCTTTCTCACTGCACTCTCCTCCCGGAAACCACTCAGGCCTCGTTTCCTCGCGACACCATGGCACTAGTTCAGCAGTGCAGAGAGAAGCCGTGAGGAGGAGTTCTAGTGTGAAGAGAAGGAACAATCTGAAAATGGAATGCTATTCCTCCCTCCCCTAAGTGGAAAATATGAGGGGAACTTTTTAGAGTAAGTGGCAGTAGCTTGGTTGTTGTGACCAAAACAAACGCAGCCGAATAAAGGTCTCTGTTTTAGATAACAGTCATGCAATGTCCATACCTCTCTTTGCCAGAATGCTGTTGGAAATGTTAAATGCTAAAGGGTGACTCGGCATAGAAACTAGAGGGAGGTCTGTGGCTCCTCCATGGAGTTTCCTTCTCTCTGGGCAGATGGCAGAGGGCAGGCCTGTCTGCCCAGCGCCCGGCCGCTTCCCCACACCTGCCTTGGAGTGAATGTGCTAGATCTGAGAGCCCGCAAGGCTCTCCTGGTGGCTGTCCCTGAGTGAGAGGGACGGCCCTCTACCTCTGGGCTTGCTGACTTGAAACCTTTATTGTTCTCCTGTTTAAAAAACACTTTCCAACCTTCTTGCTTTTCTCTTCTTTGTCTGTCTGTTCTGTCCAGAACCAAACTGTCTTACTAACTGCCCCCTGGGGACTCTAGCCCTGCCTGCCTCACGCTGTAAGTGCTTTCTTCCTTGTTTCCCCACTGTCTGGAGAGCTCGTGTTGTGTACCTCGCAGTTGGCACCCGACACTCATCGCCTGAGGGAGTTCTGCCCGGTGGCGGCACCCTCGCTCACCCCGGATTCCAGGAGGCTCACCTAAACCCAGCAACAGATTGACAGGGCCAGAGACTCATCTGCCCTGCGAGAGGGTTGACCACTCAGTGCAAAGAAGGGTTTTTAGGTTATAGAGATTCTGCTGAGATTTCTGTGCTTTTGTACATTTGCAGCCAATTTGCTTTCAGAGAACTGAGTAGATACTGGCCAGCAGGGGACATCCTAGGCACAGGGGTCTTGCCTGAGGGGGTCTTTGGGCCCAGCCACCCAGGACTGGTTACCAACATGTTGATTACATGCATGCACTGGCATGTGCTGAAATGAGGTGGGACCCTAATGTGATAAGGCTTTTTTTTCATTTTTCAACAATCATACCGCAAGGAATGAACCCAAATATATCTTGACCTTCCAAGTGAGCACCGTAGGTGACAGAGCAGATGCTCAATAGATATTTGTTGAATGAATAAAGAACAAAGTCATCCCCACTCCAAGTATCTTGAGAACATCTCTCAGAATTGCTTTCAGAGTCTGAGTCAAAGCACATGAGAAAAGATATACTTTGTTTGTGATCAAGGATATAGTCATCCACTCACCTCATCCACTGGCCTTAACTCGCAGTGTTAAGTACAGAAGTATCTGTTGTCAAATACAACAGACGTGTCCCCGTGAAAAAAATGACAAGGAACACGGGGAGGGCCATTTCCCAGAAACGTGCTACAGGGGCGGCATCCCAGGACGAGATGCCATGCAGCGACAACAGTGGCTTCTTAGGAAAGCACAGCATCATTTGCTTGTACACGCTGGCGTGTTTAAGAAAAGGTTCATTCCCTTGAATGCAGACTCACAACATTACTTCCTTCACAAGCAGAGGCTGGCAAAGAGCGGGTACTGAATGGTCTCATACAAAGCCTGCTCTTTAGCACCAGCCAGGAGGAACGGGATACAGTGGTGTCAGATAAACCTATGACAGCAGCCTCACCAACACACAACACACAGAACAGATATACAATACACAACACACACACTACTCTTACAAGAAGGGGAGCACAGACACAAAACATACAGATTTCCCAAACTGTGTGTCTCAGCCAAGCACTGTGGGCTGTGGTGAGATGGGGACACAGGAGCACCTTGAGTTAGTCTGCATCTTGGTGGCTGGTGGAGTTTTAACTGGAGAGGTGTTTCTGGTTGTCACAGTACTGTTAGCACAATGCTTTGGGAAGAGAGCCTTCTCCCTGTGGCTGTGTGAAGTGCCAGCCACAAAAGCAGCAGGGAGCATGAAGCATAGTCTCCAGGGCCACTGTTCCTTGTCTGCTGACCCCAGAGGGAGGCAGGGAAACCACTCGCCCCACTGCTCTTCTGGAAGCCTGTGGCTCCCACGCTCTCCTCGGGCCATGCTGTCTCTGCCACATTCCATCTTCTCCCGAGTGACACTGCCCATTCCGTGCAGTCATCTGTCCTTCCCCCACTGCTGCTCCCCTGCACCACTGGCTGGGCTGTCCTCATCCTGGTCTTTTCAGTTGCTTGTCACATCTTTTTACATTCTCCAACTCCCTTTCTTTGAGAGTCCTTGTTCTCTGTCATCCTTCCTGTGCCTTCCATTCAGTTCACCTCAGCGTCCAGTGTCTGAGTGTCATTCCAGCCAGCGCGCTCCACGCTGGGCAGCTCAGTTTCCTCATGCCACAGCGTTTTACGTTTCTGTATATCAGCAAATTCCAAGTTTGGGTGTCCTGGTTTTGTAACATGTAGAGTAAGGACAAGGAACTCAACATTCTTTAAAAACAAAGTAGCTTGAGAATAAGGATTCTAGGTGGTTTGCACATGGTTGAATGTGTCTTGCGTCACCTGTTCTCAGAACATTAGGATGCCTGAAACAAAACCACCAGTACATTCTGATTCTACCTTTTTAAAATGCTGCTGTAATTGAAGAGTCATTAAAGAAAACTAGACCCAAATTAAAATTTCTCCCTGCAGCATTTTTGCCATGTTGTGGGAGTTTGTTTAATCTACTGCCAGTCAATTTCAAATAAACAGTAGCAGAGTTCGTTTAAGACGACTGCCGTTGCTAACACAGCTGAATGAAATCAGAGGTCTCTTTGTGGGCTCCCAGTAGATCCAGGCCCTATAGGACCAGTTCATTTGTCCACTGTAGCTAAATAGATCATTCTAAAGGACCAAAGGAAGAGATCTACCAGATGGGAATATGCTGAAGTGGCCTGTGGAGACCGCTGCCACAGTCACTCTGCCATGTCTTCTGTATACCCCAGCCCAATTCTAAAGGAGCTTTGCAAGCTGACTCATCTCACAATATTGCTGTGTTTAATCATAATTGGTCTCTTCCCATTCATGTCACTGACCATGTCACATGTGTTGAATTCTTTATTATTTTAAGTTATTCTGCATGAGCATAGAACGTCGTTAATATTCACGAGTTGCCTGTGGTGTGTACTTCATCTCACTTGAGTCTGTTGAGAAGTGTGTTTGGGGGAATCATCCACTGGTGACACTGCCGGTCTGAGTAACCCTGTCTCCCTTTCTCGGCTCTGAAGGAACTACCTTGTTCTGCACTAGCTCCATCCCTAGAGCCCTGCTTCTCCAGGCCCGAGAGACCAGCAAACCGTCGCCCTCCGTCCCGGTGGGCCCCACATTCCCCCACTGCCTCACAGCCTCAGTCACCCGGAGACCCGACGTCCTTGGAGGAGCATGGTGGCGAGGAGCCGCCCGAGGAGCAGCCACACCATGATGCAAGCTTGCATGGATTATCACAGTATAATTCACTGTAATTTGCATAACCACACCATCGCCATGAACAAAACTCTGCCCAAAAGGAGAGATCTAGTTTTCTCAAGGTCAAAGAATGTTTTTTAAAAACACACAGCTGCTGAATGTTCAACCTGTGAAACTGAGATGTTTCTAGAATGAAACAGTAAATGTGCCTGTAATAATTTTTTTCATAGCTCAGAAAACTATTTTTGTCTCCATCTTTTTTATACACAGTATATTAAATGAAAAGATAAATAAGGTATAAATAGATTTAAAAAATAAAAGTGTTAAAAAATGTACATTTTAAGAGATTTTGAACACCCTGCTGTCAATACCTGACTGCCTCTCTGTTAAATTTGCCCTGTTACATTTTGGTTCAGTTTATTTCCATGTTGAATTAGAGTGGATTAAGTTAATTTTATTTTGTCAGTGTTACTGTTTTTTAAGACTTTTTTAATGCTTCAGACTGTCTGATTCAGTGAACTTTTTGTAGTGAAAAAGCCATGAAGCCAGTAGACAAGACAGATATTCTGTATACTGGAGGGGATACAGGACGTTTTTGAAAAGGTACAAAGCCCTCAGTGGGCTTAGAAACTTCACTGTATGATCCTTGTATTATGCTACTTGGCTTGCACGTCTTCGGGTGCATGTATATACCGCTACTGTGTCCTCGCCATCACCTAAATGTGACTCAGTCTGTTCCACTGTAATATGTTGTGAATTTCCTTGTACTGTACTTTTATTGTTGGTCTTCTTGCATCGATGATCCAACAGCAACATTTTTAAATTATTGTGAAAAGATTAACTGGCAGTGTACAGAGTTTACTGCAAGTTTTCTTAAGGGAAAACACGACAAAAGGCACGAGGATACCAATTGGAAACACGTGCTGGTGCCTCTGAGTCTGTATGAGACCGTGATGAAGTAGAAATAAAGCCCTTCCGAGATGGCAGCGTGTCTCGGGCTCTCATTTCACACACCCTCCATCTCTTCCTAAGGACTCAGATGGAAAGTTTTCCGTGGCTACAGGAATGAGGGAGAGAGATCATGTAAAGAGACAACAGCTGCTGATCATCTATCTTGCTGGGAATGCACGCTTTGGGTGCGTGATCATGTTGCAGTTTTGCTGTTCTCTGTAAGAGAGTCCTAGGATGGAAAGACAGCTTTAGTGTTGAAAAGCCAAAACTGTGGTGTGGGCAGGGATGTGAGGAAACTGGTTACCTACAAGTCCGAGTGTGCCCGGCCTCTCTCCTGGCTCTGTTCATTAGGAGAGAGGGAGTGGCCAGTAACGCCAGAAGAGGCCTTTCCACCTCTGATCCTGAGATGTCGCCCGCCTCTCAGTGTTTGGTGGAGTAGAAGCCTACAAAGAAGTGATGCTACTGAAGAGCCCAAAAAGAATGACTTCAGGCTGAAGCTTCTGGCTTTAATATTTCATTGAACGCTTCATTAACCCAACAATTTTCTTCTTATCTAGATGAGCTAATGTAATAGGCTATCCTAGCATTACCACAGCTTCATCCTTAAACTGAAATATTTTCAAAAAATAAAAACCAATAGAGCAGCATTCTTCATAATAGCCAAAAGGTGGAAACACTTCAGTTGTCCATTGACAGATGGATGGATCAACAAAATGTGGTATATGCATATAAAGGGATACTATTCAGTCCTAAAAAAAGTAAATTCTGACATATTACAACATGGATGAACCCTGAGGACATTATCCTAAGTGAAATAAGCCGATCACAAAATGGCAATTATTGTATGGTTCCATGTATCTTGTTTATATATCAAGAGTAGTCATATTCAAAGAGAGAAAGTAAAACGGTGGTTACAAGGTTTGAGGAGGGAATGGGGAATGGTGTGTAATGGGTACGCAGTTTCAGTTTGGGGTGATGAAAAAGTCCTGGAAATGGGCAGTGGTGATGGTGCACAGTGAATATACTTGATGCCACTGAGTTGTACACTTAAAAATGGTTAAAATGATAAGGCATATAGATTTTACCACAACAAAAACTTTTTTTTTTTTGAGACGGAGTCTCGCTCTGTTACCCAGGCTGGAGTGCAGTGCCATGATCTCAGCTCACTGCAAGCTCACACCATTCTCCTGCCTCAGCCTCCCGAGTAGCTGGGACTATCGGCACCCGCCACCATGCCTGGCTAATTTTTTGTATTTTTAGTAGAGACGGAGTTTCACCATGTCAGCTGGTTGGTCTTGATCTCCTGACCTCGTGATCCGCCCGCTTTGGCCTCCCAAAGTGCTGGGATTACAGGCATGAGCCACCGCACCTGGCCTAAAAACTTTTTTTTGAGATGGAGTTTCGCTCTTGTTGCCCCTACTGGAGTGCAATGGCATGATCTCAGCTCACCACAACCTCCGCCTCCCGGGTTCAAGAGATTCTCCTGCCTCAGCCTCCCGAGTAGCTGGGATTATAGGCACCCGCCACCAAGCCCAGCTAATTTTGTATTTTTAGTAGAGAGGGGGTTTCTCCATGTTGGTCAGGCTGGTCTCAAACTCCCGACCTCAGAGGATCCGTCCGCCTTGGCCTCCCAAAGTGCTGGGATTACAGGCATGAGCCATTGTGCCTGTAAAAACTTCCAGTAAATGCAAAATATAAATGTTTCACTTTACCACTCTAGATATACCTGCAAACAATCAGTAAATATTCTTTGCCTATTCTGTGCAGATTGCAACTGCCGAGAGGTACATTGGTAGTCCTTCAATTGGAAGCAACCAGCCACCAACAAGACGGGAAGTTGTGGCTCTCATGTCTGAGAGCCTCAAACCATGCTATCAGGACTTTGCTCGGTCTCCACACTCTGTGTGGCTTTATTCTCGGACAAGCATCACAAAAATTGGCAACGATGGTCCCCAGCTGCTCCTATTAGTTTAGCAACTCCTAGAGAAAGGGGATCTCTTACCAGGAGCTGCAGTGAAAGCCCAGCACCGATGATTCTCATTTGGTAGGGCTTAAGTCTCATGTCTGGCTCTGAGCCAATCGTGGTGACAGGAAGACCCAGCAAAGGAAAATCAGGGTGCAATTACAATAGAGGGTGTCAGGAAGGCAGTGAAGGCTATATACCACTGTGGGACACCCCAAAATTGCAAGGAAAAAGCTCTGACCACCATAGAACTTGCCAGTTGGCTGAAAGGTAAAATTCCCAGGCACAAAAACAATAAAATGCAAAAATGGTGTGGTAGAAATTCTAAGTACAGTAGGGCTTGAGTTGGGCTTGGTAGCACGGGAAGCATTTCAATGTGCAGGAAGAGAAGCAAGTGGGAGATGGGAGGAGCAGAGGTGTGACGGGCAGGAACAGACACAGGTCGCATTGGGCAGTGATGCACGAACCAGGCTAGGGGCAGAACTTTCATCAGAAAAGCCACATCTGGCAGCACCAGTGCCTTGAAAGCCATCTGGGAACTTCTCCTAGCATTCATTTTCTAAAAGTCGGGCATGTGTATTCTTAAGTCTAGGGTGGAAGCACTCCAACTGTTAAAGGCCAGGCAAGACAGTAGGATGAAATCATTTTCCACACCACCGTCCAGATGAATGCCAAGGCTGCTATGTGGGTCACACATGGCTGTGAAAGGGGAGCAGCTGCCTGAAGGGAATGGCTCCATGAGCTGCCATGAATGTGCCAGTTGCCTTTATGCCCTAAAGAAATCAGCAAAAGATTCCTCAAACATAGCCACAGACCTCACACGCCAGGCGTGCCCTGCCCCCTGGGTAACAGCCAGCACCAGCAGCCCAGAGACATTTCTGGTCCAACTGCAGCCAAATTGGGCAATAGTGGCCACATTTCACCCTCTCTTTTAATCAGGAGGTAACATGTTAGCATTTTCTGTATTATGCATCTATGTTTTATATCTGTGTACATCATAATTCTATTTCTTAAACACATTTGCTTCAACCTTTTTTTCCTGTAGAATGGCTTGCAATTCTTATGTAATACGTTTGTTTCACCCTTTTTGTTCCTGTACAATGAATGTAAGGTTTACAAACTCCTTATTTTAAAAATTTAATTTAGTTTTAATTGTATATGTTTAAGGTGTACATGATGTTTTGATATGCATATACAAAGTAAAATGACTAGGCAATTAACATATTAACATCTCACATAGTTATGGCAAGAGCACCTAAAATTTACTCTTTTAGCAAAAATCCCAAATACAATACAGTATTATTAGCTATAGTCCTTATGTTGTACGTTAGATCTCCGCATTTTATTAAGCATGATAGAGTTATGCTTATGTATTTTGTTTAAAAAGCAACTAATGGCCAGGCGCGGTGGCTCAAGCCTGTAATCCCAGCACTTTGGGAGGCCGAGATGGGCGGATCACGAGGTTAGGAGATCAAGACCATCCTGGCTATCACAGTGAAACCCCGTCTCTACTAAAAAATAAAAAAAACTAGCCGGGCGAGGTGGCGGGCGCCTGTGGTCCCAGCTACTCAGGAGGCTGAGGCAGGAGAATGGTGTAAACCCGGGAGGTGGAGCTTGCAGTGAGCTGAGATCCGGCCACTGCACTCCAGCCTGGGCGACAGAGCGAGACTCCGTCTCAAAAATAAATAAATAAAAAGCAACTAAGAAGTACAACTATCATTTTCTATTTTCCAGTTCACGGTTTTAAACTGAGGTAAAATACCCATAATATTTATCATTCTTGCCATTTCAAAGTGTATAATTCAGTGGGATTTAGTACATTCACAATGTTGTATAATCACTACCACTATCTCCTTACAGAATATTGTCATCACCTGAAAGGAAACCCCATATGCATTAAGCAGTCAGTGCACCCAGCCCCTGGCACCCACTCATCTAATTCTGTCTCCATGGATTTGCCTATTTGGGATAGTTCATATAAGTGGAATCATGTACCACGCAGCCTTTTGTGTCTGGCTTCTTTCAGTTAGCATAAAGTTATCAGGGTTCATCTGACACAGGATTTTCTCAGCCACTTTGCCAACCAGGGACCTCCATGGCCAGAGATGCCCTGCTGCTGCCCAGGCCTCATTCAGCCTGGGCCTGCCACTGGAGGTGCCCCACCCACTCAGCCTGCCCGTGTTATAGCTTATACCCATGTTTGGCAGTTCCTGAACTCTTGTCCCATGTCCAAGAAGAATAAAGATATACTGACAATTTGAAGGGGAGGAGGGTGGATTAGAATTTTATTGAGTGATGGAATAGCTCTCAGCAGAGAGGGGACATGGGGGTGGTCCCCCACCTCCATGGTTAGGTGATTTCTCTCTCAGTGTAGCTGGGTCTGGGACTTTTATGGGCTCAGAATAGGGAATGTGTGCTGACTGGTTTGTGAGTATGCAAAAAATGTCAAAACAAAGGCAGTGCTCAAAGGTGGGCATGACAGTGTAGAAAACCAATTAGGAAAGGGTAGGTATATGTAAAATAGGTGAAAGGTGGGGATCAATCAAAGGAAAGCACACCAAATGGGAAGACAGGTTCTCAATCCGGTTCATGGATTTGACTTTTAGCTTGGCTTTCAGGCTTTAACTGTCTTAGATTTGGAGGTGGGATTTCACCAGGGACCTGCCCTATCTGCCTGGGCATGTGCCTGCCTCCTGCCACTATCACATCCATGTTGTAACATGTATCATTCTTTCCATAAGGCTGGATAAAATTCCACTTTTATTTATCCATTCATTGGTGATGGTATGTGTCTATTTTTAAAACAAAACCTTTGATTACCTTATTTTCTTTACTTATTTTTAGAGATAGTCTCACTCTGTCACCCAGGCTGGAGTCCAGTGGCACCATCACAGCTCTCAGGCTCAAGCGACACACTGCCACAACAAACTAACTTAAAAAAAAAATGTATTCTGTGGGCAGGGGTGGTAGGGGAGGAGGGTTGTTTCAGCAGGGGGAGGGTGTCTCACTATGTTGCCCAGGCTGGTCTCCTACCTTGGCCTCCCAAAGCAATGGGATTACAGGTGTGACCCATTGCACCTGGCTGGTTACCTTAATCATCTTTAAGCATTCCCCCCAAAGGAGGTAATTCACAGTGAATCAACAATCAGTTTACATCATTAAGGCACTTTGGTGTCTTTAATCTTAAATCTTTCATCTTAGATGTTTCAAGAGACCACCAGTAGATATTTTATACTTGTCATGCTCTTCTTTGATTGCATTTGGTCCTTTCAGCATCATTCTTTGGATGCAGTGTGTATCAGAATCCAGTACAGCAGGAAATTAGGCTCTGAATCATAAACAAACTGGTCACTTGAGTGAATTTGATGACTGTAGGTCTTTAGTACACTCTGGTTCACTAAAATCAAGTGGCACTGAGAGTGACAAATCTGGATTTGAACCCCGGTTCACACACTTAAAGTAATGCAACCTCAGGCCATCTCTTTAATACTTGTTTTTGTTTTTGTTTTGTTTGATATACAGTTTTGCCCTTGTTGCTTAGGCTGGAGTGTGATGGCGCAATCTCAGTTCACTGCAACCTCCGCCTCCGGGTTTAAGCAATGATTTTCCTGCCTCAGCCTCCCAAGCAGCTGGGATTATAGGCATGCACCACTATGCCCAGATAATTTTTATATTTTTAGTAGAGATAGGGTTTCACCATGTTGGCCAGGCTGGTCTTGAACTCCTGACCTCAGGTGATCCACTCGCCTCAGCCTCCCAAAGTGCTGGGATTACAGGCGTGAGCCTGGGATTACATGCACCCAGCCAAGACTTATTTGAGAAACAGCAACAGTAATACTTCCCAGGGCTATTGTAAGGATTAAGGTTTGTTATTTACAAACCTGTGTGCAAGATACCATTCTAAGAATTGCAAACACCAGAGATATATACAGAAAAGACAAGCTCCTTGCCTTGTGGAGCTTAATTATGAGAAACACATCGCAAACAAGGCTAAGTGGGATAGAGAATTAAGAGGCTTCCTGGGTAGGTGCCGTTTGCTCTGAGGCCTATGAACAAGAATCTGTCTGCCAGGTAGAGGGAAGAGCTGGTGCAAAGTCAAGATGGGTTGGGGGGCATGAACTTGGTGTGTTCCAGGAAGTGGACAAAGGCCACTGTGGTCACAGCAAGGTGGGCAAGGGCACCAGAGAGGGGCAGGAGGAGGGGTCAGGGGGCTTAAAAGAGGCCTAGTGGTCCACAGTAAAGGGTTTAGGTTTTGTTCTAGGCAAGGGGGAAAAAAACCCCATTGGAAGATAAAAAAGCAAGGAGTTACATAATGTGATCTGCATTTTTAGATTACAGTGTTGAGGATTAGAAGTGGATGAGATTGGAAGGCTTCCAGATACAAGGCTGTGGTGTTGACCCAGGGAAGCACCAATGATGGCTCCAGCAGGTTTTCTGCTGCTGTTAGCGGCCTCACCACCACCAGGCCAGCCACGTGCTGCTTGGCAGGAACCACGCTCTAGCAGGCCCCGCTGCCAAACTCCAGACTCTACCCCAGCTGTTCAGCCAGAAACGGAAGGAAGCCCTTGGTTATTCTGCTGCTGCCTCTCAGTCCAGGCCAGGCTTCCTGCGAATGGCCTTGGGCCAAGAAGAACCTTCTAAACCCCATTGTTTTCAGGGCACAGGATTACATAGCAAGGTTCACAGGCCTTTCTGCCTTGTTTCTTTTAAGGTGCGATCCCCTTCTCCAACTTTCAGGTTGGTGCTTCCAAACTACTGTCAGTCATTTATCATTTGGTAAAAATGAGTTCCTTCTCTTTAATTTTTTTTTCATGAGGGGACAACTGAGGTCTCTGGGTGTAGGGCTGGTAGGGTGGGGCTGGTAGGCACAGCTCTCGGTGCTACTGCACAATCTAATCTGAGAGAACAGAAAAAGGAACACAAAGAAAGACTACTGCTTTTTCCTAGGCCCAGTTCTGTCTATTAGATTGAAAAAAACCCACCCCATTTCAAAGACGGGGGTTTCTATAACTTCCCAGTGAGCTAATAAACTTCAACCGGGGTCCAGGAATCCAAATAAAAGTTCATAATTCCCATGGTAATCCTAGAGTGAACTCATCAGTCATCAGTGGCCCCAGGTCTACAGGCCAATCCCAGCCCATGTGGTCCCCTATAAATACCATTTCAAATTGGTTAGAATAAGAACAAAGCACTGAGGACACAATGATAAAAGTCCCTAAAAGTAGCTGTTGGAATGATAAATTCCAAATCTCGGGAGGGTGATGTAAGCAATTATCTATAAAACTGCTGCTTATATTTCTTGAGTCATTTCATTTAAGGGAATTTACCCCAAATAACCCCAATGAAATCAAACTAATTTACACAATATATTTGTAGCAGTACAATACCGTAAAATTTGGAAACAGGCTAATCAAGTTATGGTCCATCAACAGGTTTCACTACTGTGCTTGTTCACCTAATAAACACTCCTAATGGCCAAGTACTGAGCTAGCCTGGTGAGGAAACAAAGCTAACCATGACCTGCCTGCTCCCCAGGGGCTCCTGACCTAGTTGAGGGAGTCCAATTACCTGGGCTCCAATCCTGTTCCAGTGCTTTCTCACCCAATGGCCTTGTGGAAAGTACCTACTCCTGAGCCTGAATTATCTCATATGCAAAACGGAAGTAATAACAGTAATCACTGTTAGGCAGGTTATGAAGACTAAACAAGATAATACTGGTTAAGCACTTAGAATAGTACCTGGTACTAAATTTTGTTAAATGAAGTAATGGTATAAATGGCAAATTATAACACAATGTAAGTGCTATAATAGTATATGTAAGGATACAGTGAGCACCTAAAGGGCTTCATTCTGTCTGGGAGGATGGTCTAGGAAGACCTCACACTGACCTGTTTGGTAACAGTCCTTTGCTGAACGCATAAGATTTCTGCAGGTAGAAATGGGGAGGGAACAGAAAGAGTGAGAGAAAATTTCGAATGTACTACGTAGGTTATGCATTTTACTCCTTTGGGGGTTTTCAAGATAAATACAAAACCAGAGTGGGGAAAAGGAGCTCAGCCCTCCTGATACCCAGGACCCTGCCATCCATCCTCACATAGAAATCCCTTAGTAACAGCTGGCGGCGTGCAGTGCATGCCCTAGCAGAACACCAGTTCACTCCTTTCCAGACACACCACCTTCTATGGCATTTTGTAGGAAGAGTCACCTCTCATCCTAGTCCCATAAAAAAACTCTCCGACCTTGCTTCCCATCAGTTCATGTCAACTTCCCTCAGCATGCCCTACTGACATCGGCAGCAACATCCATACTATCTTGTGGGTTTGTGGCTGTTTACTTGCGAGATACACTCTAGACAGGTGCCAAAGTTCTCAGGGTAGTGCTAACAAAAAGGAGATATATATATATAAATATTGTTGTGTTACTCATTAGAGCGGCTCAAAATACTCTATTTGCTCCCTCTGAAGACATAATAAAATCACACTTTTCCACTGCCCTTTGAAGTGAGGTACAGTTCTTTGGTCAACAAAATGTGAACAGTAGCCACTGTCACTTCCTGCAGGAAGCTTTTAGAGCCAGTGCCCACTTACCATGTTCCTTTTTCTGCTTCAGCAATTGTTGAAGCATCACATGAGGGGATCCCTCAGTGACTGGGATACGTGGACCCACTTTATGAAGCATGAGTGAAAAATGAGCTCTTACTGCGTTATACCACTGAGATTTGGGGAACTGTTCATTAATGCGGCATAACTTGGCCAATCCTGACTGAATAACTGTCTAAAAAAATGGAAATACATATGTAAGTAACATCAGGGAAAGAAATCAAAGCAGAAGATAGAATTTCCACAGCATATAAAAATGCCACTTCAGATTAACAGAGGTAAAAGAATTTAAAGCTCTCCAAAGTTTTTTTCTCCCTTACTCAATTCTCTGACTTAATAATAAAAGAAACTTCCAGTTCCTTTGGCCAAGAAGGTAGATGAAAGTAGAATTGAGCTCACTAGTGAACTAACTACATGTATGAGGCACAAGAGACTGGGCTAAATATTCCCAGGATGCTGCTCCTACCGTTATTCCTTTTTCCTCCAAACACTTGTTGGAGAAGTGTAGGTTGCCTTCCTCCCTTGAGCCAGAACACAGAGACAAAGATGAACAGCAATTTTCCTAGGGAACTACAAATGCAGTTTGGAATGGACCTTAAGAACATCCTTACCAAATCTTCATTTTATACATACTTTCAATAACTGCCCACATTCTCTAGCTGCTTACTAGTGCCAGGTGCTTTCCCTATAATGTGGCACAGCAGTCTACCTGGCTGCATCTTAGAATCATCCAGAGTGACTTAAGGCTCCATCCCAGACCAAGCAAATCAGAATCTCTTGGCTGTGGCTTTTGGTAATATTTTAAATGTTTCCCCTGGTGACTCTAATGAGCAGCTAGGATCAACAGTAGAGGAGAATTTCTTAAGCAAGTGGTTCCCAAACTATAATGCACACTGGATCACCAGGGGAGCTTCAAAAACCCCTGATGCCAGGCCAGGCACAGTGGCTCATGCCTGTAATCCTAGTACTTTGGGAGGATCCCTTGAGGCCAGGAGTTTGAGACCAGCCTGGTCAATATAGTGAGACTCCATCTCTACACAAAATAAAACAATTAGCCAGGTGTGGTGATGCATAGCTGTAGTCCTAACTACTCCAGAGGCTGAGGCGGGAGGATCACTTGAGCCCAGGAGTTTGAGGCTGCAGTAAGCAATGATCACACTATCATGCCACCAGCCTAGGTGACAGACCAACACCTTGTCCAAAAAAAACACACACACACACACACACACAAATAAATAAATAAGTGCCTGGCCCCACCCCAGACCTCCTGATGTAAGTGGTCTGGGGTGAGATCTGGGCATCAGAACTTTCTAAAGCTCCCCAGGTAATTTCACTTTGCAGCAACATTTGGGAGCCATGGTGATAAGCAGATTTAAGTTTGAGGTCTCGTCAGACAAACATGGGTACAAATTCTCCCTACCATACTGTGTGATGTTGGGCATGTTCCTTGCCCTCTCTGGAGTTCAGTTTTCTCATGTTGTCAAGTGAGAGAATGACAGCACCTTTCCAAGGTGGCTCTGAGGGACTAATGAGGCTGTGAGTCAGTGCAGGGCCTGTCACATGAGAACTACTCAACAAGTGCAAGTCACTATTGTCTCACTGAATTCTCCCAGTCAACTGCCAATCAAGGTGAATGCCCTATTTTATAGCTACAGGAACTGAGAATCAGAAAGGTATTTGGCTGTCTCAAGATTACGCAGTAATAACTGGCAAAGCAGGCTTTCACACCAATGCTATACTGACCAGGTACTTGCAAACTGACCCAAACCCACTGCACTAACCACCCCTCTGGGAAAGCAAACGGAGCCAGGCTGCGCATTGTTGAACCAGCCTCACTAAAGGACACATGTAGGCTGTCATGGTGGACCTGGGCCCATCTCAGCTCACCTGCTTCTGCCCTGGAGCTCAGTAGACTAAATCATGTCTTGAATTTCATTGACTTAATTTCAACTCTTTTCAAGGTTGCAAAATAGCCCAAAATGACCTATTTGACCAGAATCCTTTCCTCAGTGTATTCTAGAAAAGCAATAGCTACTGATGACTGTTTCTTTTATTAATGTGGTACCATTTCTAAAGGGATCATGGCCTGTTAAATCCTCACATAACTCGTGACACAGAAGGATGAACTCAGACACTACTGACACATTATTGTATTTGCTGAATGGCTTATGGAGAAGATAGGGAATTTGCCTAAAGCACTTCTGCACCCTGAAGTATATATAATACTTTGGCCCAATGTGTGAAAAAAGTATACAACCACAGCACTAGATGGGGTACCCAGCACCCTTAGGACCACAGGTTTACTTTGTTTACTTAAAATGTGTGTTCATCACTAACAAGATGTCACCAGTGCATCGCCCCAGGTGCCCCACCAAGGCCCCACCCTGTGTGAGGGCTGAAACCTTAGGGCAAGGAAGACAAGTATTCAGCTCATCTTCTCTCATCTCCATCATCCTCTTACTCCTATATCTGGACATGAACAATTGACTTTTCCCCGCTATGTAGAGTGACACTACCATTTCCAGAAATTCCCTCGTCCTCATTCAATTAGAATGAAACCCCTAAGCTGCCC